>NC_062279.1:16494582-16806084 GCF_902655055.1 Lutra lutra
ATCTAGGGATTACGTATATTGGTTCCCACCAATGATTGTTAACCCTCCCTTAGGGCATTTTGCTAATAATAAGCAACAGCATAAAGGCAGGCAGCTTGGTGTGAGAAAAGGTCTTGAACTACCTTTTCTCCTTTGCATTGGAGTTAACTGGGTGAAACAACTTTCCAGTGATCACTTGTGGACAGGAAATAGCATTTTTTAGAACAGAGGTTACAGAATTTCAGTGGGAAAGTTATTTTACAGAATTACTTGATAGAGAATATAACAATTACAGGGAGGAAAGCTGAAAATATGTTAAAATATTTCTACTATGGAAAAAAAAATTCATATGTACCTAGCATGTGTCCCAAACACTGTTGCAATTAATTGTATATAATACAGAGTTCAGAGACCTCAATGTTGTTAAAGGTAGTTAGGGACACTGTTTTCATTCATAAAATATAATGCTTATGACTTTATGTGTATCATGTCTAGATTAATGAAGCTGATCTCACATGAAGCTTTGGTACTCTATCTGTTAACATTGTTAACATAAAGTGTTTATAGAAAGGGGAATTTTAAATATTTTCCACTAGAGCAATTTGCCTATGAATTTAGCCTATTTTAAGTGAGAAATTTCAAATGTATGCATCAAATGACATGCTACTTTTTCCTGGGGCATGTAGGAGTTAATTTCAAGATATGGTAATGGAAAAAGGGAGTAAGAGAAGATAGCAAAACAGAAAATTCTACATTTGATAGCCATAGGACTGAAGTACAAAGACAAAGAAATTAAGTAATGAACTTAGACTAATCAGATCAGGGGAGTACCAAACTTAATGATTTGGGGCCAAGATGATTTTTAAAGAGGAAGACTAAAGAGTTTAAAACTAACAGAGACAGCATACCTGTATTCATTTTGACCTTGGAGGGTTTGCTATTAAAGTCTTCAGTTTTCCTGTAGAAAAAAAACGATGCATTAATCTGTTCACTATGTGTGGAACAAAATATCATGAAAGAGTGTTTTTGTCTTGTTTCTGGTGTACCTGTGAGTTAATATCACATTATCATTAGTCTTATTTTAAATCAGGGTTTAATAAGGGGGGCAAAATTTATAATTGTATTCAAGTTAAACTTCAGTCATTATTGATTCATGATCATAAACATAAACATAGGTTTTTGTTTAATAGTGACCACTCACAGATGTCGAGGGGAATTTTGTTAAAAATTAAATTTCTTTCACATTTATACTAACAGTTTTGTTTTCTAAACCTGAAGGGGTCAATTGGTTGGTATGTGTCCTCTTTTGGAAGGTAGTCTGGTACTTTGAAGTCATTACCTTATATTATTCAATTTGTAACATTATTTAATTTATTTTATTTGAGATCATGATCTTACATTATTCAATATATTACTGAGTCAATGTATTGAACATATTTTTTGAGCGAACAGTCAAGGAAGATGAGATTCACCTATTTTTTTTCTTAAGATGCAGGGAATAGTTACTACAAAATCCATTTCTGATTCGGGATTAGATACAGTGTTTTTTCCCAATGAAGTGTTTGATGTATAACAATTGAGATTAATTCATTAGATATGGTTGGTGGAATGTGGCTTGATGTAGAAAAAAGTTTTAAGATATTGTGTATTATTTTATGATATCTGAGATGACTTAGTTCTTTCCCTGGCATATTGTCTTAGGTCATTTTTAGAGTTTCTTACTTATCCACATACTAAGACCAAAGGGGAGGGACATGCTGTCATAGGAAGAAGCAGTTCTTTAAGAATGAGAGCTCTGAAAGAGATGTTTCGCCACAACCACTCTGCCTTTGCTTAAATGAACATGAACTTCTCTAGCCCCACACTTTCCTTTTCCATGTACATTAGCACTCTAACATCTGATAATTTAAAATATTTATACATTATGGTTAAGTGGGGATAAGGTTGAAATGAAAAAATCTGTCATGATCTGCCAAGAAGGACTTTTGATAAATATATTTCCCTTCAGTCTCTAGAAAGTGCACCCAATGAGCTCCCTGACTTTCTTGTCTTTGCCAGAGTTCCTGCCCTCTCGTCCTTTCTGACTATTTCTTCGGTCCTCGTGTGGTCAGCTTTATTCATTATCCATCATTTCCTTTCAATATGGCAATCCAAGATCACCTCTTTTTTTTTTTAAAGATTTTATTTATTTATTTTGCCAGAGAGAGAGCACAAGCAGAGGAAATGACAGGTAGAGAGAGAGAAGGAAGCAGGCTCCCGTTGAGCAGAGAGCCCGATGTGGGACTCGATCCCAGGACCCTGGGACCATGACCTGAGCTGAAAGCAGAGGCTTACCCTTTGAGCCACCCAGGTGCCCCCAAGATCACCTCTTATAGAAAGAAAGCCCGGTTTTGTTCATCACTACTGTGACATTTTAATGATAAAATGTGAACACCTGCTAAGTACAACGATACCTATCTTCTCTCCCAGGGTTGGCGAGAAATGGAGAAATATAATAGCATGTGTGGGGGGGGAACCCACTTAAATGACAGGAGACATAATTTTGAACCAAGAGGCAAAGGATTTCTTTTTAATGACAGATTAAATTCCTAACACCTTGGTATTCAATCAATACTAAAGCAGTGAAGATAGAGAATGGATAAAATCACAGCAATGATAGTCACTCCAGTTAATTTTTTAGAGCTATAAGCTGAAAACATTACAGATGATAGCTTTGTTATGTAGTGTTTTGGGTCACCTCATTGCGTTGTGTCACATTCTTGCCTGGAGAGGCCGTCTCTTATACTGAGGTACTAAACGTTACTGTGAATTTTACAGTAAAATCTCACAGGCCAATTGACTTCCTTTTTCCCTTCTTCTTTCTTTCTTTTCTTCCTTCTTTCTTTTTTTCTTTCTTTCTTTCTAAGATTTTACTTATTTATTTGTCAGAGAGAGAGAGTGCACAAGCAGGGGGAACAGCAGGCAGAGGGAACCATCCAGGAGTCCCGAGGGCAACTGACTTTCAAAAAAGTAAATGAAGGAAAGTGTATTAGGATGAATTTTATCTCTGATTTTTCAGTGCATACAAATAAGGGGCACATGATCTCCCCCACCCCCCAAAACACAGAAAAATGTAGCAACTCATGGGGAAACTCTCCTTGGAAGCCTTAACATGACCTGTATTGAAGAAGTGAAGTCAGGGAAGAAGGCCGTGGTCAGTCCAGGAGCCTTGAGAAAGCTCCATCAAACATATTTATTTTAATCTCTCGGTAGCAAAACTCTTAATATGTTAACCTTAAATGGATAAAATAAATAGAAAAGCAAAGCCTCAGGGGATGTCTGTGACCAAGTCTGAGGCAACTGCTAAAACAAGAAGGAATAAACAGTCTCAAGAAAATGAGGACTGGAAGGACATTTCCCAAATTTTACGTTATCACTCCGTTTCAGAACACGTTTTGTTTAAAACTGTCCTACGTTTTAAAGCTAAATGACAAAGATCCCATTTGCCTTGGAATAATGCTGATTGTTAAAGAAAACGTGGAACAGAAGGAAGGTCAGCTCTCAGAATACAGAACCTGCTGATACAAAATCACACTGTTTTTAAACTAGGCTAGAGACCTAATTGTCAACATTTATTGTTTGAGTTCAAATGCAGATATTTACAAAACATCTGCCACTCAAAAAGGAAAATAAAATTAACAAGAACAAAGAAAGGCGCCAGAGGTCCTTGGGCTTTTCATCTTTAAAGTGATGTATCCTGTTACTTATAAATGTAATTGGTGAGGTTTTTAAGCTTCTCATTGTTTTAGATGTCAGAATGTGAAATGACTAACTTCCTAATCAGGCAAGACATTTTCCAAGTTGTTAAAAGAAGGGCCAGGGTGATTAAGCTTTCCAGAAGAACCTAAAACCGAAAGTCTTCTTGGATGAGTCACAAAAATGTGTGATTCTATTCCCATTATTTGTACTAAAGCCATTAACACATCTACAACCGAGAACTCTATTTAGACAATTTACACTAAAGCGCATCTAATCTCTTTTGTTCTGTTCTGGAGAAGTGTCTTAGGTTGTACCTACAGAACAAGCATAGATTATTCAGGAAGGCACCAAATTCCTAGAGTGTTCGCATGCTACTAAGAGACAGTATTTCAAATATTCTCCTAAATTGGATTGAACAAGGGCCAAGACAATGAAAACCGATGATAAAACGCAGACTACCTTGAACCTCAGTAAATAATCCACATATCAAAGAACTCTCTGTGCACTGGTGTCAAAATGATTTTCAGCAGGTGGTGTGGGGCTGCATTTACTTAAGTTAAGTTCTTGCCAAGTCTTATGTAAAAAGCAACTTTATATATATACTAATTTGGATATAGCGATCAGTTTGTTTCGGTATGAGAGCAGCTTTCATTTCCAATATGCCTATGGCACTACATTGTGTTTGCTGTTCGTGCATGGGTAACAACGTGACTTCGTGTCTGTAGCCTTTTAATTCTGCTTGAACTTCTTTTGATTATCTGACAACCATTTTTTTTTCTTATGGATCAGAACGGTCTTTATTTATCCCAGGCATATGACAATATGACAATAGATTGGATAATTTAACTTTTGAATGAGGGTCCTAAGAAGATGTTTGATTGTCCATGCACAGACACCAACATGATTTTGTGCTTGTAATCTTAAAATTCTGCTTGAGTTCTTTTGTGTATCAGGCATCCCATTCTGAAGAGAGGCAGAGGCAGAATCCTTTCCTCAAGTTTGGCCAAGAATTCTGTGTATGTCGTTTTATTTTAGTAGACTCTAATTCAAGCACCAAGACCATCTATAAAACTATAGGATGAAGTTTTAGCTCAGCCAATGTGAGAAGTTGCCCAAAAGATTTTCTATAGAATAATTTTAATCCAGTAATGGCTAGGGTTATTTTGAAATTGATCTATTCACAGTTCATATATTGTTTAGAAGAAAGGAAACACGGTCTAAGTGATAGGAAAACATTTGAAGGAT
The DNA here is from genome assembly GCF_902655055.1 of Lutra lutra. Taxonomy (NCBI): domain Eukaryota; kingdom Metazoa; phylum Chordata; class Mammalia; order Carnivora; family Mustelidae; genus Lutra; species Lutra lutra. The sequence continues at coordinate 16,499,545 of NC_062279.1, forward strand.
GTTAGATTTTTTAGAGACATGGTTTAGACACAAGAATAAAAATGATGCCTGTTGAGGTTATGCGCAGGATCTTAACCTGAATTTACTTTGGAATGGATCATGTGAACCATTCTTTCTGGAATAACTACTGAGTGGTCAATGTGTGTCTCTCTGTCTCTGTCTCGTTCTCCCTAACGGTGGTAGGATTAGAGGTATTCTTAAGTGCCAAATTATTTTACTGTTCAGTTAAAACAATCAAATGACTTATTTTAGGTCGATTACATTTATCTTTTTTGTCAATATGCTGTTTTACAATTTTCACAGGAAATACCCCAAGTAGGTGATTTTGTCCTTTATAGTCCCTGAATTTAGAAACATACAAATCTACCTCAACCACTTTTCTGAATGGTTTCTCTGAATTGATGACAACTGGTTTATGACACCAACTCAGATACTCCTCGGATGCCTCCGAGTGGGTCGTCCATGTCCTCGTAGTTCATGGTGAGGACGTGGCTGTCCATGCTCAGCCTTCACGTAAGAACTCAAAATTCCTCCCAACATTCCTGAGCTAACGGTGCCTGAAGCTGGGTCCTTATTATTCAGGAGCCAAATTATCTACCACATTTATACATGAATGCTGGCATCAGAATACGTTCAGTATCATTTCTAGGAATAAAGATAAATTATGACAGTGAACAGTGAAGAACAAAGAACATGAGGCCATTGATTATTTTTATAAGAATATACCGATTCTTTAACCGAATTTAATCAAAACATTCTTTTATACCAAATTTCCTGATACCTGAAAGAATTTCCTGAAGAACAAAGCATGTTTAACATGGAAATTAGCAATTTTCCCTTTGAGACTTTACAAAGCAAGCTAGTCATATACTTAACATATTTTTCCTAAAGACCATACCGGTTAGGGTGCCTGGGTGGCTCAGTGGACTGAGCATCTGCCTTCGGCTCAGGTCATGATCTCAGGGTCTTGGGACTCAGGTTATGATCTCAGGATCCTGGGATCCAGCCTTGTTTGGGTTCCCTGCTCAGGGGGAGTCTGCTTCTTCCTCCCCCTGCTCTTACACTCCTCAATCTCTCTTTCTCCCTCTCTCCCTCTCAAATAAATAAATGAAATCTTTAAAAAAAATGATCATACTGGATAGAAAAACTCAATCACCTGGTAAATAATTTTCTTTCTGAAGCTATTTCAAAGCCTAAAAGTCTATGACTCACTCTTATTTAATTATAAATAACTTGTTTTCACAATAAGTGGTCATGTGATTTAATATTACTCTAGTATACTACCTTCATGGTATCTTTAACTTTTATATTGAGAATGATTAATGATACACCTAACTACTCATAGATATATCAATTTTTTTCTAAAACAAAGTCATTTGCTGAAAAGTACTGGACAAATTCCACTGACTTCTATTACGTAAATCAAAAGCCAAATGGGCTCCTAATTGCGGGGGGGAAGCAGATTCCTAATGGGGATCTGATGAGTCAGGCACATTATCAAGAGACATGTGAGGAATTAATAGAATATAGGAACACATGCTACAGATGAACTGACTGGTGTCGGAAGGAAAGGTCATGGAGTCAGGCAAACCTGGATTCGAAGTCCAATTCTGCGTATTCCCAGTCACCCAAATGATTTATACCAATGTCATTATCATCCCCTTCAACTGTAGCAACAGCAGCAGGATCAAACCTATTCCCCTCCCCCTTGCAGCAACCACCCCCACTCAAATTGTCATCATTCTCATTCACCAGTACTTCAAGTAGGTTGAGGCATCCCTTTTGTCTTTGATTGAGTCTTAAGAAAACAATCTAGACTTCCTGAAAACACCTAGGACATTATTTTATTGCTTTAAATTAAAGTAAGCATCTATGGTTTATGAGATTGATTTGTGCAGATTGTCCCATCTCCTAATTATCCCATCCCCAATTTAGCAACATGTTGGAATTGAAAAAGAATTCTGCTTTCTAGGTAACTTTTCTTTCTTCCTTAAATAGAGCCTTCTTTTAATTGTGATTTTCTTTTTCCCACATTGTAGTGAATAAGAGGAGAAAGACCTAAGAAATAGTTGAATCAAACACTTGTCCCCTAGCCCAGCTAAGTTATCGCTAGTGCACCTAAGGGAAAGTAACACTTAAAGGTTGTGACAATTAGCTCCTTATAAATCCATTTTCATTACCTTTGACAGCTTAGAGCCCAAGGGTGACAGTTGGAGGAAAGAGATGTCCATAAAACGTCACACAAAGAATTGTGTGACAAATTGCAGTGACAACATCCCAACGACAGCCATTTGTGTTTAGTTTCCTAAGTGAAAGTATCTCCCCTTTTTTCTACCATTGTAGAGTCCCATTATTTCTATTTTGAGCAACAAATCTTTGATCTTTGAAAAGAATCATTTACTTTTTTTCTAATTTGGAAGAAGTAAAACTGTCTCGTCTCTATTTGAGGATAACATGATATTATACATAGGAAACCCTAGAAATTCCACCAAATTCCACCAAATGTTAGAATTAATAAACAAATTCAGTAAAATTTCAGGTTTCAAAATCAATATGCAGAAATCAGTGTATTTCCATACACTAATAATGAAATATCAGAGACAGAAATTGAGAAAACAATCCCATTTGTAATTGCATCAAAAAGAAAATAATACCCAGAGGGGCGCCTGGGTAACTGTGAGTTGACCATCCAACTCTTGATTTCAGCTCTGGTCATGCTCTCAGGCTTGTGAGATTGAGACCCAAGATGGGCTCCATGCTTAGCGTGGAGTCTGCTTAAGATTCTGTCTCTCCCTCTGCCCCCCAACCCCGCTCATGCATACGTGTGCACACATGTTCTTTCTCTCTCTCTAAAATATATAAATAAATAAAATCTTTGGGGCGTTTCGGTGGCACAGTCAGTTAAGTGTCTAGCTCTGTTTCAGCTCTGGTAGTGACCTCAGGGTTATGAAATCAAGCCTCTTTCTCTTTCCCTGCCTCTCCCTCTCATGCACTCTCTCTAAAATAAATGAATAATTAAAAAAAAAAGAAAAGAAAAGAAAAGAAAGAAAAATTACCTAGGAATAAATTTAACAAAGGAGATGAAAAATCTGTACACTGATAACTATCACACAATGATTAAAGAAATGGATAAAGACCCCCAAAAGTGAAAGATATACCATGCTCATGGATTGGAAGAATTAATATTGTTAAAATGTTTGTACTACCTAAGACAATCTACAGATTCAGTGCAATCCTTATCAAAATTCCAATTACGTGTTTCACAGAAATGAAACAAGAATCTCAAAATTTGTATGGAACCACAATAGATCCCAAACAGCCAAAACAGTCTTGAGAAAGAACAAAGCTGGAGGCATCACATGTCCTGATTTCAAACTATATTACAAAGCTATATTAATCAAAACAGTATGGTATTGGCATAAAACAGACACATAGATCAATGAAAAAGAATACAGAAGCCAGAAATAAAGCCATTCATATGTGGTCAATTAATTCGACAAGGGAACCAAGAAAATAAATGGGGAAAGTATAATCTCTTCAACAAATGGTTTGGGAAACCTGGACAGCTATGTGCAAAAGAATGAAAGTGGACCCCTATCTTACACCATATGCAAAAATCAATTCAAAACTGATTAAAGACTTGAACATAAAACCTGAAACTGTAAAAGTCCTAGAAGAAAATGGGAGATAAGCTTCTTGACATTGGTCTTGATGATGGTTTTTTGGATTTGACAATAAAAACAAGGCAACAAAAGCAAAAATAAACAAGTGAAAGTACATTCTGCACAGGAAAGGAAACCAATTAAAGAAAAGGCAGACTACATAATGACCCGAGCCAAAGGCAGATGCTCAACCGACTGAGCCACCCAGGAGTCCCCCTCTTACTTTTAACTTTCAAACATTTCATTTTATTTTTTTGAAGATTTTATTTATTTATTTGAGAGAGAGTGTGTGAATGAGAGAGAGCAGGAGCAGGGGGAAAGGGACAGAGAGGAGGGAGAAGCAGACTCCATCTTGGGACCCTGAGATCATGACCTGAGTCAATACCAAGAGTCAGACTCTTAACCAACTGAGCCACCCAGATGCCCCACATACTTAAAATGTAAATGGATACGAACATTAAATACTGTGGCAGGAGAAGATAAATATCATTTTATGTGTGTTTTATTTTATAAAATCCCTCAGGAAAGGGTCTTAGATCCGTCTAGTCATTTTTGAGATTAGGCATTTTGGGTTGGGAGAAATGACTGCTCCAAGAGCAAATACACTAAAAAATGCCCCAAAGTGGTTTCACCTTCCTGGCTGAAAGCAAAGAATAAAATCTCCCTTTAAGATGTCTTAAACTATCGTTTGAGATCATGATAATCCCCCTCAACACATTACAGTTAATTACGTTAAGCATAGTGCTTAAGTTCTGAATCCTATGTGTCAGGGTTTAAAGGAAAGAATGAACTATCAGGAGAAAGTGTGGGAGAACATGTGGATGGATAAATAAGGGCTCCAGACAGAGGACCATACACTACTACTACAATACTTCTTCTCCTTCTTCCTCTTCCTCTTCCCCTTCCACTTCTACTTCCTCTTCCTTCTCTTCTTCTTCCTCCCCCACCCCTTCTCTAACTCCTTCTCCTTCTTTCTCTTCTTCTTTTTTAGAGAGACAGAGAGAGAAGGCGTGCCTGCAAGCAATGGCGGTTGGGGGGAAGAGGCAGGTAGAGGGCTCGGGAAAGAATCCCAAGCAGCCCAACACCCCACTTGATCTCATGCCCCTGCGATCATGACCTGAGCTGAAGTCAGGAGTCTGATGCTCAACTGAGTGAGCCCTCCAGGTGCCCCATACTTACTCTTCAACTACTAATACGAAAATAGTGTCTGGTTTATGACAAGGAATCCTCTTGCCCAGCTACTGCAGCAGTCCAAATGGAAAGCTTTATTTAGCTAAAGCCCAGATCAATCACTACAGATGATGATATTTTTAGAAAACCTCAGAATTCTAAATTAGTAAGTATGTTTATTCTAATGTATTTCCAATGCAATGTTAATTTGTGAAATTACTATAGCTAAATCATCTTGCTTATTGTTTGAAAGTCACGTTTATCTTCTGACACATGTACTTCTTGAGCACCTGAAATAATGCTTCTATAGCTTAGCGATGTCAAAGTTTACCTTGACTGTTACTGACAGCGTACTGCCTGTATTGTTACAAACCTGTGTTTGTATGTGTCTCAGATATCAAACAGTGAGACTCTACTTGTTCTGTGAAATTGAAAAAAAAAAAATTGGTGGGGGGTGGTAGAAATTTCCTTCAATTTGCTCTTTAAAAACTCATGGGAGAAAATAATGTGCCAATTGGGGAAAATACTGTCTTTGAGGAAATTTTGAATTTATAATAATTCAAAACTTCTGGTATTTTTGTTGAGCAGTGGAGAGTTTAGGACACTATTCCTTTGGATCTAACAAAAATGGGTAATAATGATAGATATCTTTTATTGTTAAAATTATTTACTTTTTTTTTTAAAAGATTTTATTTATTTATTTGACAGACAGAGATCACAAGGAGGCAGAGAGGCAGGCAGAGAGAGAGGAGGAAGCAGGCTCCCCGCTGAGCAGAGAGCCCAATGTGGGCTCCATCCTAGGACCCCGAGATCATGACCTGAGCCGAAGGCAGCGGCTTTAACCCACTGAGCCACTCAGGCGCCCCAAAATTATTTACTTCTGATAAAAGAAATGCATTGTTATTATTTTCATACTACTTATTATTTATTATTATCATTTCCTACTAACAGTTCATGCTGTTTCTTTGGAATGCAAGAATGGTTTGCGAGTTCTTGGCAAGAAACTTGGCAAAATTCTTTATTACATCTCTGTGGACTAAATGTAAAAGTAGTAGGTGGAATCGTAGGTGAGTGAAAAATCATTTTTAGGAATGTCTTTCCCTGGCTGTGTGTCTTCAACATTTTTATTTTGGGAAAAAATAGTGACATGCTTATCAAGTCTACAGAAGGCACACACGTGAGAGAGGAATATACAATAAGTAGAAAGACACATTGCCATGATAGACTGAATTAAACTTTAACAGAGATAAATAAGAAGTTCTGCTAAATTTGGCTAAAACAAATCATTTTATCTGAATTAAGTCCAGGGGCGTTATTAGACTGTGAACTAAGAGTGACCCAGTTGTTTTAAACATATAATTAAGTCAATATATATGAACAGTGGTTACCATATAAATCAAGATAGATTGTGATTCCACTTTCATGACCATGCTAGGACCTTGTTGTCTCGATTTCAAAATGCTCTTTTTTTTGCGTTCTGCCTCCAGGAACTAGCCTGTCATGGAGGTGAGTGGCTGAGCAGGCTTTCGGGACTATCACTGACTGCAGAAGGGAGACCAGATGAGGCCACCGAGGGATTTGCTACAAACATCGTAGTGGCTGCTAGGTAAGTGTTAGCAGCAGTAAAAAAAAATCAGTGACACATACATTGTTTTTGTTGTTGTTATTTTTTTCACCCTTTCATTTCAGGGAAATCATCTCCGTGGCTTTCAAGGTTAATGCTCTCAAGTAATCCATATTTATGCTTTGCATTGGCAGGAAGACAGATGGATAACAGTTCCAACTAGAGTCTCTCTCTCTTTTTTTTTTTTTAAGATTTTATTTATTTATTTGAGAGAGATGAGAGAGAGAGAGCGCACACCATCAGGGGAAGCAGCAGAGGGAGAGGGAGATGCAGACTCTCCACTGAGCAGGGAGCCTGATTTGGGGCTTGATCCCAGAATCATGACCTGAGCCGAAGGCAGATGCTTAACTGACTGAGCCATCCATGTGCCCCCCAACTAGAAGTTTCAATATTCCCTTAAAATATACCTGAATTTAAGGGCACCTGGGTGGCTCAGTTGGTTAAGCTGATACCTTCGGGTCCAGTCATGATTCCAGGGTCCTGGGATCGAGCCCTGCATCGGGCTCCCTGCTCAGTGGGGAGCCTGCTTCTCTCTCTGCCTGCTGTTCCCCCTGCTTGTGCTCTCTGTCTCACCCTCTCTCTCTGACAAATAAATGAATAAAATCTTTTAAAAAAATGTACCTGAATTTAAGAAACAGGATATCCAAATTGTTGGGTTTTTAACAACCTGCTTTACAACTCTCATCAGAAAAAAAGTGAGTCTATCCTAGAACTAAAATCTTTAAGATTTCTGAATTATACAACAAAATAGGGTTTGATATCTATTGCCTTTTTGTTCAGCAAAATGCCTACCCGAATGACCTCACTTCTAGCTCTTACGCAACTTACATATTCCCAGCATTCTTCATTTTGATATGATACCTAATATAGTCCTTCATACCGTGCCACTATTTAAAGCTAAAACTTTCACTCAATCTACCTAAAATAGGCAAAGAAAACAACATACAATTTATACTTAAATATACATTGGAGAACACCGAAACTTATTTGAACGAAGATTTTGTCATTTCACTATATCCTTACTTATTAACACCGTGGCTAAATCTAGAAATGCTTGAACGTCTTTATGATGATTGTTAGGCTTATTTCAACATACGTAGTTAAATTTTATTTGACCTCCTCTTTATTAGTCTTGTTTCCCCATTTCTCTATGGAAACAAGTGTTCCTCCCCCCACCCCCCGCCGCCATATGTCCTGGACTTCCACTGCTCTGAAAAGCAGAGAAGATTTCATCCTGACTTCCCAAATGCATGACATAAGCCCCTTCAGGGCAGCCTTGTTCCTCCTAGAGGTTAAGCAGTGGCATGGAGTCTGGAATTTCAAGGCCCAGGCTGGGCTCTTTGTTCACCTGGACGCCACTGTTCTCCTTCAGGTTCACAGGTGGAGGTGTCTGCATGGACATCCCCATGACAAAATCTGATAGTCCTTGACTTTGGTATCATTTCTTTATTTTATTATTTTTTTTTACGGGGGAGCAAAAGCATTTCCTCATATCTGTTGCAGCATCCGGTAATAGAAATTTGGAAACCGAGTTGTGACCACGTGCCATTATACCGATTCCAGCAATCACATTTGAGGAAAGTGATCACTTTTCTATAGTACACAGAAAGTTTCTAATGTGAACTCAATATTGGCATGCTGGCTGTCTGCCCTTCCTATGTGAGAGTTAAGGATAAGAAAATGTAGGTTATCATACTGCAACATATAAATGTATCCAATCCACATATTGTACACCTTAAATTTATGCAATGTGATATGTCAGTTATAGCTCAATTAAAAAAAAATAAAATGTAGCTCTTATTGGGAAGGAGTGAAAGATAATGGATAAGCCCAAAGTTAGGAACTTTCTTGTGGGAGTGGCAACTTCAGAAATATACATAGAGGTTGATCAAAAGCTGGTGAGCGGCAGAGCCTGGGTTCAACCCCCCCAGGTTTTAGGCAACTTTCAGGTACTTCCTCTTAACACTCCATTATATTCTTCATTGTATGGAAGTGGATGTCAATATTAATTACTTCTAGGTGAAAGTGTGCTTGCAAAGACCTTTGCACTTCCTTGGGCCTGACCCTTTTCATTTATAAAATGAAAGACCTGTTTTAAATTTAAAAGCACATAAGGCCCTTTTATGGTCTGAAATTTTCCTAAATCAAAGAAGGGCATATTTGGTTGACAAATATTTATTGATCTTTCATGTGCAAACCAATATGCTTATTAACCTGATTGTCTATGAGATCAAGCAGAATCTAACTGGAACTCAGTATTTTAATGACTCACTTATATTTGATATAAATATATTTAATATTTATATTTATATTTTATATAAATATATAAATAAATATATATAATTTGTATTTTATATTTATAATTTTATATTTATATTTAATGTAAATTCAGAAAAATGAGACTTTAAAAGATCCGTGTTTCTGATAGCACCAGAATGACATGGAGATGTATTAACACAAGTCTGAGCTGTTATCCAAATCTGTCTTCCTCTTAGCTGCCTAGGTCACATAACTGCAGAAATGTGATCTATAGGATTCTCTCTTTATAACAGGTCCTCCCATATTAACTCAAAAGCCCTTCAACTGAGACGATCCATTTTAGTTCGTCTTACCTAAAATCACATCCAATTTATAAATCTATACCAAAACAATTTACATAAAGGTAAACATCAATCAGTACGTGATCATCACTGTTTTAAAGCCTTATTTCACCACAGATGGTATGGTGGTGGTAGGGACTTTGGGGGTGACAAGAATCACTAATTTTGTTTTGTTTTGTTTTCTATTAGAGTTTGCAGTAGAGAAGGCCTTCAAAGCAGATAAGTCATGAATGCATGTTCCCATGCCAAATGTTACATTCTTTTGCGTGTCTCATATTTCAAAGGGTGAAGTCTATTGACCTTTGAGGACACAGAGGGCTGAGAGATCTTAGGCACACTGTGTTCCAAACCATATTTTCATTACATTTCCTTTCTGGCTGAATCTGTCATGTCATCACCTGCTAACTTGCCATAGCACAGGAAGGACTGTGACATTTCGAGGTATTTTTCACGTGGATGATTGCTGCTCTATCCTTTGCTTTATTGTTGCAAAACTTTGCTATCAGGCTCACAAACAAATTGCCAAAGTCTTATGACCCACAGAAATTTCAATCAGCCTGTTAACCTTTTCAGAAGCTTTGGAACTAGAATGTTGACCTGATGTAAACTATGATTTAATATGCTTGGCTATTTGTAAGGCCACTATGTGATAAATGTGTCATTCATTTGAAGTGATTGAGAAAGACAATCAGAATTGGGGAGAAGAGTGAATTATGGAATGGTTGTAAAGAAGTAACTTATATTCTTTTAAAAATATAGGTTAGGTCTTATGAACACATAAGAATGGGACAAGTATGGGTTAGGCATCGTTTTAATACCCAGAGATGGGTATAGAGGAGATGGGAGCACATGACCAGCTAATAGTGATACAGAGACAAATCTTACCGCCTCACGTCCCCATGAAAGCAGTGGACACTAATGGATGACCTTCCAGTGTATATGGTAGGGGCAGCTTGGCAGATAAAAGTGGGAGAAAAGGGGTGCCTGGTGGCTCCGTCGGTTAAGCGTCTGCCTTCGGCTCAGGTCATGATCCCAGTGTCCTGGGATCAAGTCCCACATCAGGCTACCTACTCAGCGGGGAGCCTGCTTCTCCCTCTCCCTCTGCCTGCTGCTGTGCCTGCTTGTGATCTCTCTTTGTCAAATAAATAAATAAGATTTTTTTTTAAAAGTGGGATAAAAGCAATGGGCATGTGTGCACTCACACACACACACACACACACACACACACACTCAGAGACTGTGTGTCACAGGTTTTATTTGGAATGTGAAGTGTACTGAAGAAATTATTTGGGATCACTCAAGAGTAGTAGTGAACATGCTGTGCTTTCTGCACAGACTTAACCAATAATAAATCTGTAATTTCTATCATACATTTTAAATAAAAGCACCTTGTGGTGTCTAAACCCTAAACACTCACACGACCTGTCATTTTATTTTTCTAAGAGAGGAAGACTAATAACAATATTTATTTTAGAAAAACCCTCCCTAGTTACACTGTTTATATCTACCTAATTACTCCTTATCCCAACCAAAATGGGATCAACACAAAGCAAACAAGCAATTCCACGGTTCTGGTTTTTTTTAAATTATTCATGACATAATATGAGTGGAATTGATTGTAACAATGGGCATGATTGCTGTTTCTTTGGGGGTTGTCCTAAGGATAACACAACTGGATAAACTATGATCCTTGGTTCATGACAGAGTCTTATGATAGGTCCATGTGTCTCTCCTTCCCTCTCTTCCTCCCTTACCCCGAACCTACACACCTGTCATCTAAAGCGAAAGACAGACTTTTTAAATAGGAGCCTGCATCTGCCAGGTGGTCTGGGTTATTATTTCATGTGTCACTGCCTCACACCGGAAGTAGCCGTTGTTCTGAAGTCCGTGCAGTCCATGACCAAGTAGGTCATTCTCTTGCTCTCCTCTTTAGGTAGTTTCATGGAGTGTCTGTATCTTCTGCAAGGGTATTTATTTTAGCTGCTTTTATTTTTATAGGGATGTCCTCAAGCTGGATATAATTATATGGTTAAGGTTCATTCATATTGCTGTTTCTGCAGTACACTCATTTTGCCTCCTACGTAATATTCCACTGTTCGAATATGCCAGTTTATCTACTTTCTCGCTCATGGGCATTTAGGTTACTTCTAGGTTTTTGCTAATTGGAATAGTGCTGCCATGAATATGTCCGTACAGGTTTTTTGTTGCTTTGCTTGTTAATTTACTGCTTGCCAGAGAACTGAAGTGGCAATAGTAGGTTTTAAATGCTTTCCGTGCGCCAGCAACGATTCTAAGAGTATTTGCCTATATGTGAATTCACTGAAGGCTCACAACAGCCAGGGAGGAAAATACTATTGTTACTTTACAGATTAAAAACAAAAAAACAAAACTCAGAGAAGTTAAGAAACTTGCACAAGGCCACACAGCTCTCAGGGAGCAGAGTCAAGCTTGGGAATCCAGGTGGTTTGGCTTCAGAATTTATGTTCCTAAACACTGCCCTATCATGTCCTTCCTAGATCTAAGAGCTGGAAGGATTATAAGAGTTTATAAATGTCTATCTTAGGGATTGGACCAAAATTTCAGTCCGGGACTGTTATAATTTGTATTGATCAATGGGTCATTTAACTTGCCATGAGCAATACTGAAGACGTCCATGCATTTTATAACTACCCCTCAAAACATGCTGCACATAAACTTCCATATATATATATATATATATATCTCCTTACATATTCCATATATATGTATATATTCCATATATATATATATATACACATATTCCGTGTGTGTGTGTGTGTGTGTGTGTGTATTTATCACAGGCATCAGATTCTTTGCAAATCTGTTTCGAGAAGAGGACCACTGTGTTTTGTTTTTTCTTTTTAAGTCATCTCTACTCGCAACATGGGTCTTGAAATCACAACCCAAGACTGAATTGCACACTCTACTGACTGAGCCAGCCAGGGGCCACTGAGACCACTGTTTGTGGTACACAGATTTGCTGCCAAGAAGAGTGGCGGCTGTTCCCGGAGGCATTTCCCACAGACGTGTCTGAGCACGTCATTCCAGATCACACCCACAGCCTGCTCCAGGCCCATCTTCATTCCCCTTCAGGGAGCCCAGGCTGTTTCTGTGCCTTGGTCCTAGAAGCCCAGTTGAGGCCCCGGGTGGCTCTCAAACAGTCAGATCATGAATTTAAAGCAGAAGTGACTTGGATTCTTGATTTCCAGTGGAAGAGATGCTCTTAGGGGAAGAGAAAATGCTCATCAGTTAGTAAAGCTGCATAATATGCTTGATGTTTGCCCCAGTGCCCACACTTTCCTGAAGTTTCTATGTTCCTACGGAATAGTCCATAATAAACACATTCGGTCAAGAAACTCTGTGGCCATAGATACATGTGAAAGATAAAGGCAGGAAGCTCAGACGTGATTTATTGATGTTATGAGCACCAAAGCCATCCTCAAGGCCACCGCCTGTGGCTTCCATGAATTTCTTGGTCATCCTGATTCTGAAGGCTTGGTCTCAAGAGGAAGAATGAGCCATCAGTTGGGTGAGTCATATTTTTTATTATAGTCACAGGAACATTCAGAAATGAAATCATTTTCTTCAGCTGAACGAACCTTATAAAAAGTAAGTTACTTCATATACGTTTGGCAAAAGACTAATTAGCTATTTTGAGTTCTTCCTGGAATTATCTTACCCATTCTTTCCACCCTCCCTGACGCCTGGGTCCCGCTCTCTCCTTGCCCGCTGCTTTCCTGCTCATGTTAATAAAATAGGAAAACAGGAGTAAACATGTGGTTTTGACAACCTTCAGATCCTTAAGGCAAGAGAAGGAGGCCCAACGCAGTAATCCTTTAAAAGTGAGCATCTTTCAAAGATACAAATACTTTCAAGACAGTTTAATATTATCCTTATCATTGTTTTACATACAATCTTTTAAAATCTGAATTAGAACGTTATTTCCAGATTTCCCCTCTTTAGCTCTATCCGTATCTATGTGTGTGTGAATGTATGTATCTCTGTCCCTTTCCTCTTTTTGCCTAGACAGATTTTCCAGTATACCTCAACACTTAAAAATCAGAGCTGATTATGTATAAACTTGAATTCATTTTCTATCATTTGTCAAAAATTTCAGTTCAGTTCTTGTGAATCAAAGAGCTCTTCAGCTTTTCTTCTTTTTAAATAAAAGAACACTTCAATTGACAATGAAGGAGGCTACATTTTGCTAAAACTAAATGGGAGGTTTTAAAGAAAGACCAATCTTGGGTGTTAGGGTAAGATTAATTATTAGTGACTTTTTCCTCCAATGTTCTAGGTGTTTGTGATACATTTTTTTTCTTTTTTCTTTTTTTTAAGATTTTATATACTTATTTGACAGAGATCACAAGTAGGCAGAGAGGCAGGCAGAGAGAGAGGGGGAAGCAGGCTCCCTGCTGAGCAGAGAGCCGGATGTGGGGCTCGATCCCAGGACCCTGGAATCATGACCTGAGCTGAAGGCAGAGGTTTTAACCCACTGAGCCACCCAGGCACCCCTGTGATCCATTTTTGTTACCTTAGAGAAAATGAAAACAAGCATGTAAGTAAGTTACAGCATACACGCCCACCTGCATTTTAAAGAAGATAGTCCCTGGTGTGATGGAAAAATCGACCTACTGTTCCTTAAGGTAAAGCATCAACAGCTTCGGTTACTTTACTAAAAGTTGCTTTTCCAAGTTTACGTCCAGCTCTTCATCGCCCCCTACCCTGCCCTCATCACCCACATCTCCGCTTGCATTTCTGCAACCTTACCACAGGTGCCATTCCTCCGACTTCGCGTTGTAAACTCTGGCAGCATTTGGATGGGACTGTGGTTATTTAACTTGTTATATACATCGCTGTTCTAGCTACATTCTAAGTACCCTGAGGGGAGAGACAAAAGCACTTAAAGTTTTTGGCCTCAGTGTCCTCATCTGTAAAATGAACGGGACCAGACCTCTAACTTTTTATTCACTCTCGCACGCTCTGATTCTTGTTCCCAGAAAGTCACGCTTATTCTTTTAGCTTTGTTTTGCACAAAAACTCTCCCTAGCCCAGAGATCCTAAAACCTAAACGAGAAGATACAGGGCAGTCCCTTAGTCCTGTGGAGGCCTTATTATTCCTCCTTCTGAGATGTTAGTGGCCAAAAGGTATTAAGAGTTCAGACTCATTACTTATGTCATTTTTTTTTGTTCAATAGGCATGAGGGAATTTTTCTCTTCCTGATTATGTCTGAAGCCTTACATTTTATTCTAGATCTATATGTACCCTAAATTTTCAAGATGGATTGAATGTGCTTTCCCCTGTATTTGTCACTTATGTTCTTTCCCATGCAATGGCATGATGCCTGTATTTGTATTATGGTTTTATGAATTGCTTATCATTTTTGTTTTTGTGCTCTGTGTGAGATACACAGCAATTTTACCTAGCCCCCTGTCTTATCAGTTAAAGAGCTGTGCCTGCTAATGGCAGAAGCGAGCACTGGTCAGTCTGCTGGGAGGCTAGGGGATGGGCTGCCCCTGGCGATGTGGAGAGACCTAGCTGCCTGATGGGGCATAGAGAAGCCAAGCTCTTTGGGTGAACAGTGATAGGCCTTGAGAGACACAAAACTGAGTCAGAGCTCTATTAGCAAATTGCAAATAAATCGGTCCAAAACATAATAAGGATCCTACAAATTAAATATTTGAAATTATTTTAAAACTGATTTAATGCCTTCTACAATTAAGATAGAATTGCACAACTGATCTAGACATCTTTTTAGCACAGATATTTAGTCTAAGTTCCAACTAGAGAGACTGGTGGAAATGTATAGGTCTCATCGATGTTTCGGTGCATGTGGACTCTTATTGTACAGCATCAGCCAAGTGGGTCAAAGAACCTATAAAAATTGCAGAGCAGGGGAAGCACGTCTCCCGTGTCCTGCCACCTTTCCATGTTCTCCTCTCCCCTCATCTTTTTGCATTGTTTCTTGTTTCAGCACAACTGGATCTATCCGCCTCCCAAACAAAATTCCCAAACTTATGTAGGGTTTAGGCAACCCAACTTGAGGCAGTCACAAAGTAAAATATGAATGTGTTTAAAAGAGGGGCTCTGTAACCTAAATCAGAACCATTGGGAGATTCCTAAATTTATCTCTCAAATCCTGACGTGTGTAGGGCCCATCCACAGTGTCCACTTGGATGTCCACCAGATGTCCACATCTACCTGACCTTCCATTTGGCCCCAGCTACCCTCTCTCCCTGTAGCATTTCATGTCTCTGCAAACAGCATCACCATTTCTGTTGCCCAGACCAAAAACAGTGACATGATATGGCACCTATTTCTCTTATATTTATGAGGAAATCCTAGCATCTCTGGCTTCAAAATATATCTAGAATCTCATTGTCTTCTTCACGACCACCTGATAGCTCTAAGTCTGAACTGTTCCAGTAGCCTTATGATCGGTCTCCTCTCTTCCACTTAGATCACTCACATTTCACTATCCCCTAAGTACTCAGAATGAACTCTCCAAAATCTGAGAGCAATCACTCATTTTCTGTTCAAAGCCCTTCCATGGCTTCCTATCTACCCTGACCCAGGCTCGAACACCCAAATCTCTGCCTGCATTTTTGTAACTTTATCACAGGGTCCTCCATGTCTTGGGCCCTCATGATATCCCTGGATTCATGGCTACTACTGTCCCTCCATGCTCCCTTCCTCCAGGCTTGCTGACCATCTCGCTGCTCCTTGGACACGCCAAGGCCACAATGATCCCAGAATCTTTGCCACTGCCTAGAGCACTTCCTCTATGAATCCCAGCTCTCTCCTTTAGTTCTTCAGGTCTGTGCTCAAGTGCCACCTTCTCGGAGAGACCTGTCCTAAGCACCCCATGTAAAATGCTCTCCTCCATATTTCCTTTTTTCTTCTGAGCACTTCTCATCATCTCACCTTACGTGATTGTTTATTATCTCTTTCCACCATGAGAATGCAAGCTCAGAAGACCAGGACCATTATGGGGAGAATGTGATTCACAGTCAGGAAATTCAGTCATGGGGTGAAGCCCATGGAGTTTCCACCTGAAGGCTCACACAGGGTGGTTAGGGGAAGGGATGAGTAGGACACATTAGTAGGTCAATATATATATATATTTATTTTTTTTTTTTCCTTAGGAGATGCAAAGAGATTGTCAACTTTACCACTTAGACTCCTTTATCAGCTTTAGCATTAGGCAGCTATGGGAAATGTGGCCGTGGTGGACAAGAGAGCAAGAGAAAATCTAAAAGTAGGACAAGTCTGTGCTTTGTAATTTGATCAAGAGAAACTAAAATATAGTTCTTTGAGAACTACTTGATAGTTACATAACTATAATTGTTTGATAACTAATTATTTGCTAATAGTTGCACTATCATTGTATTTCAGCATTGCATAAATTAATATTGCCATTTGTTCCATCCTGAACACCATTATTTGTCTTTGCTGTATTCCCATGGGAAACTGGACAAACATCATGATCAAACTTTGGACTCTGATCATGGGCATTGATTCCCAACAATGCTGACATAATTCAGTGAAATCTGGGCTCACCACCACTACTTAGGATCTTAATTTTCAGTTCCGTAAGTGTGATAGAAAGAGCTACCATCTATCCTAGGTATAATGAAAAAATTGCTTGGTAGTAACAATTTTCCCTGTTTAGTTGTATATGGAGCTGACTTCCAATCTCACATTTAACCGTTTTGTTTAAGATTATGGGTAATGAGGTACCACCTTATGCAAATAACACACATGTATTTTAATGATTCATCTTCAGTTTCTTTCCAAAAGAGTATCCCAAATAATTGAAAGAGCCAGCAGGCTGGAGGGTAGGATATTTCTGAAGGATGCCTTACAGTGAACCTCAAAGCATACCAACGGCCCCCTAGTTAGCCCTCTGACTCTATACTTGGTCTATACTTGAATTTCATGAATACATTGAACTGGCATCATGTAGAATAATGGCAGATTGTGCAAACGTAAGGTTTATCTATCTTTATTTAAATTTGCTGTCTGCTTTTCTCTACCTCATCAGCACACAGAACCTGTAACCTAAAATTGGCTCAGGAATATGTTTTACAACAGCAATAAGTACTGTTGCTCCCCGACCCTCCCCCCATCCCCATTATCTGTGTTTTGCTTTCTGCCATTTCAGTTACAGGGTCAAGGGCATTCTGAAAGCAGATGCTTCTCCTGGTGACGACACGTCAGAAGGTCAACAGTCGCTCAACGTTACATCACATGCCTGCATCATTCACCTCTCTTTGGTCCTTGGGTTGGTATTTTAGTATCTCACCTCAGTGTGAGAAGGGGGGTACAGAACAATAAGATATTCTGAGAGAGAGAGAGAGAGACCACGTTCACATGATTTTATTATAATGTATTGTTATCATTGTTCTATTTTGTTATTGTTGTTCATTTCTTTCTGTGCCTCACTTAGAAATTAAACCTTATCGTAGATACACACATATAGGAAAAAACAGAATAGATGAAGTTTGGTACTATCTGTGGTTTCAGGCATCCGTTAGAGGTCTGGAAATGTACCCCCTGAGGAGAAGGGGTGGGGGGAAATGACTGTAATACCATCCATCTTGCTATCTCTAGATCTCAGATAATTTTAAACTTTCACTTTAGTCCTGTTTCAGAGCACATAACTCCATAAAAAGATAAGGAATTGTGGTTTTGGGCCACAAATTAAAGCCTTGTAAATCATCATTAAAAAAAAATAATCTACTTTACAGTGGCATTTTTCATTATGGGTTTTAGGAAATATCAAAGTTTTCTAGTATATATACATTAAGTTTTTGCAAATAAAAACAAATTTATTTTATTTAACCATCAGGCTTATATGGCTTTTGGAAAGCATGTCTACATAATTTATATAAACTGATAGAGCAATATTAAAAAGGGGTGTCGTTAATACTTACGCTGACTTCACAGGCACAAAAAAGGATTATTCCAGGCAATAGGTAAAAAGGGGCTGATTTAACAAAATGTATTTTGTTTTAATATTGTCTCTAGCAACACATAGCTTTCCAACACATTTCTTTCCAAGAAATACTTCTGCATTCCAAGAAAGAGATAACAAAGTTGTGAAAAGACAGAACGAGGTCAAAGGACAGAAGTAAAACAAAGTAACTTTTTCAGGTTAAAGAAGAAAAGTTTTAAATTAAGTCCCAAATAATGAAGGCTGAAAAAAGGGGGGGACATTTTAAAATCAGAAAAAGTGCTGGTAACATTAACTACTTTTTTTCTAAGCCCTCACTTACCAGGGTTAAAAGACACTCGACTGAACTTCAAAAACAATTTTTTTTTCATAAAAGTAGATTAAAACCTATTTTGTGGGGGCACCTGGTGGTTCAGTGGGTGAAGCATCTGCCTTCAGCTCAGGTCATGATCTTGAGGTCCTGAGATTAAGCCCCATGTTAGGCTCCCTGCTGAGGAGAGAGTCTGCTTCTTCCTCTCCCTTTGCTCCCCCGTCTCCAACCCTGTTCATGTTCTCTCTTACATGCTGTCTCTATCTCAAATAAATAAATAAAATTTATTAAAAAACTAGTAAGTAGAAAATTTCTGGGGCTCAACAATTTAAAATGCAAAAGACTGCAAATGTAGACTCAAAATCTTCTGGAAGGATGCATGAGTGACAGCTTCATTCATGTTTCCATCTCTTGGCTACAAACGGATGAAGGACAGAGATCTTAAGGGATCACTGAAAAATACTTAAGTGCTTGATAGATATATGACAAATGCTAACTGCTCAGTAAATGTTTCTGGGATATGTAACAGAATATTTTTTTCGAAGACCACTATTCATGGTCACTGTACAATATCCTCTAATGCAAATACTGAAGAACACTGAGCAAACCGAAAGTCTGTTAACATTCTTTCAGTCTGCTCAAAATAAGGATACTTTACCTTTTTTTGGGGGGGAAGATAATTTTCTATATGTAAATCACAAGCAAGAGACCTAAAAGAAAGCAGTCTTCTTCCTCTCCCTAATAAATAGAAACAGACAATAATTCTCTAACATCATTGGATTTCAGAGAAAAAGTATTTCAAAACTAATGTTTATGATCCAAACTATGAGGTCTCTTCAAGGACTGTAGCATCAGCCTCTGCTTTGTTTCCTGAAAGCGAGGTGGGATTACTACATGATAATGTTCACTGCAGGGGCGGGCTGGCGTGGTGATCAAGGATGGAGACTTTGGGGCCAAGCCAACTGGGTTAAAAGCCCATTCTACCATATCCACATGGATAACTTCAGGCAACTTTACTTATTCTCTCTGAACCTAAAAGTTTCTTCCCCTATAAATAGGGAGAACAATTGTGCCAACCTACTAGAGTTTTTGAAGGCTCCAATGATTAATATGCATAAGGCACTTAGAAGTAGGTCTGGCACATAATGCCAAAAATGTTACTACGACTGCTATTAAAAAGTCAGTGTTTCTTTGGTGTTGATACTGTGACTAGTGGCTCAATTGTTCCAGATATGGGTCCCTTTCTTGCCTTGGTTATTTGTTCAGATGAATTCTCTACTCAGGTCTTCTCTTTTTATAAACTAATTATATTCGAAGTATACTAAATCTTGTTTTGAAGACGTGAAATAAATCCAGAGTCACATTTGTTTCTTTAATGCACAGATGGCTAAGTAAAATCTGTGTTGATTGTACCTTTATTTGGTACATTAAGGCTCCAAGAACAGCGGCTCCCTGAGATTGACTAGGAGCTGGTTTTGATTGATGGGTCTCACCCGCACACCAGACTGTGGGGGCAGATAGAAAGCCCGCTGGGAGAAGATATCAGGGAAAATAAGGATGGCATGACGCAGTCCAACCCTAGGCGACAGATGTCCCTTTATACGAGAGAGTTGGAGAATAGGCTTCAGCAAAGGGAAACGGCAGAGCAGCAAAACGATCTTGATTACTACTGACATTTAATTGCAATTAGATTTGTGAGCAAGATAACAACAACAAAAAAAGACTTTTAAAACTCTTCATTTTCTTTCACATCAAACTGCCCATGCTTGGAATATTTTAGTGTGCCATCTTCCTGCGACACCATAAAAAACAGGTTCACTGTCTTTTCAGGATACTGAAAAGAGTTAATGGCCAGGGCAGGCCTTCTGCTGGCTCCCAAGTTCAAAGTTATCTGCGCTCAGAGTCAGCTACACAAATTATTCCCTGCGAGTAATCTTCAGTGAGTTGCTAGGAGAGGGCCGGTTTATGTTTTCCTTTGATTATAGGGCATAACTGCTCCACTGTCAAATTGCCAAGAGTTAAAAAAAAAAAAAAAAAAAAAAGCAGTGATTGCTTAAGAAGAATTTTTTTTCCCTGTTACCTGCAGGGAAGCATTGAAACCTGGATTGTCTTGCATGAAGGGACGTTAAGTGAGCTCTAAAGATCTATGCGGGAGAAGTATAAGAATCGTTCTCTGAGCAAGACCTGTATTTCTCCAATTATAGTCAGCGTGTGACCAATGTTTAATGCATATCTGTTCCCTCAAACTGAATCATAATTGTTTAGTAATTTCTTAAAAAATAATATTATGCGTAGGTATGGTGGATGGCTTATGGTTTAAATGAAGTGCTTACACGTCTTTGTAGGAGCCTGCCATGGGTCAAAAGAGATAAAGTCCCAGAAGTTGAGGAGTATTAATTGACTCAACCCTCTGGAGGGAGGTAAACTAAAGAAAGAAAAGATTGTAGCTCTTCTGGCCCCAACACCATGACTCATTTCATTATTGGTTACGGTTATATACATACGATATACAGTTTATGTGACAGGTACTTCTTATTCTATCATGGCCAATAGAGTGATTAAAAGTGCTAACTACTACATCTTAGCTGTGTGAATGGGGTGGAATTACTTACATCCTCTGTGCCTCAGTTTCCATAACTCTAAAATGGGGGAAAAGAATAGTGCACACCTCATAGGATCAATGAGAGGAATTAATCTCCAGAATTATAATGCAACAATATATGTAATATACTTAGAAAATAATATTCTTAGAAAAGTATCTGCTACAAAAAATTGATGAAGGGAATGTAAGGTATAATATTCACTATGATTATTAGCATTATTTTATTGCATCCTGGACACAGCTCAAGACCACCCAAGAGCTTGAGGGTCAGACATATGAGACTTGAAAAGCTGGGAAGCCACAAGTTTAGATAAATAGGGCAGATGAACAAAAGCAGGAAGTTCAAGGAACCAAAGAGAAAGCTGAGAATTTCTTCAATCTCCCTGTCTCGTCGGTTGTAGGTTATTATCCTATTCTCGAAATTAGGCATATTCGTGCTTCAAACTACCTAAGGTTGGCCATGTAGTTAGCAGCTCCGTGCACAAGGACATCTATGTTATGACACTTACAAGTCATGTTGACCTGACTGTAAAAGTGCACTTCTCTGGGATTTGAAAGTTCCAGTTTCTGGCCGCTAACTGGGCGGGTGTCCTCAGGAATCCTTCTGCCTTCCTGGAATTCCATCTCCTCATTTGCAAATGAGGTAGCTGGACCTTGTTTCTTCAATCTCCACATTTTTTGTGATTTTATATTCTATCTTTACAAGAGCAGTTTTGGGCAATATTCTCCTTTGCAGGTTCACTCTAGGCAAACCTGTCATGTGGAAACCCACAGTTATAGATCAGAAACAGTTAGATGATCTATTTTTGCTCTCTGAACGAGTAATGTGTTCCATAAATGGATGATCGGATCCCATTACATAGCAGCCCAATGTCTCTAAAATAGAACCTGGTTTTCAATAAAATAGCTTATCGGTTTCCTATCGTATAAAGAAAAGTATGTAATAGAGTTGTCTACATGGCTCATTTAAAAAAACTACTCTGGCAAATCACTTGCTTAGAGAGAGGTTAGCAAGAAAAATGAAAAAGGAAAATTCAGTCTTTCTGGTTTGGAGAGGCAGCAGGTGCGAGTCCCAGCTCTCATCCTAAATCTAGAGGGTTCCTAGGAGAATGACGTAAACAGACTTGCCAGTATTATTTTTATAGACTCTAAAACCAGTGTGAACTATACACTGTAATCAATTATTAACCGTGATTCAGGTTAAGGCAGTCTATGCTAACACAATTCGGATACGTTTTTCTCTTGGGTGTTCAGTTATCAGTCATGTGATGTACAGAGTAACCCTTATAAGGATCAGTTTCTGCAACTCCATCCTGCAACCTACTTTTTTACTGTAAATAAACCACACGGGATGGGGGAGGGGGACAAGGCAAAGGGAGAAAGTGCCATGTTTCAAGCCATTTGTCTTGATATTTTAGTGACAAGCTTAATCTAATTAATTATATCTGGCTCCGACTAGCTTAGCATAAGGTGTTAGTTTTCAGCTGCAAATGAGTAGCACTTGACAAGGTGAGAACTCCTCCTTTGATTGTGAAATCATCCAAGATGCATTTCTAATCTGTTTTGAAAGTGAAAGCCCAAGTAATATGTGATATTAAAAAAAAACCCAAAGAACCTTCTTTTCTTATACATAACAACTGAGTTCTACCACGGAGGCTTATAGTCTGGTTACTACACTTGGCAGAGAGAGGTGTCCTCTCCTCCCCAATTTTTCCTTCTTATCTTAGAATAGAAGTTTTAGTTGGGCACATGGCGTTAGCCAGACCAAGACTACATTTCTGTATTCCTTGCTTTGTGACCAAATTTTGGTTGATGAATGTCTCACATGGAAATGACGTGTGTACCTTCCAAGGGGCTGTGACCTTCAAGGGAAAGGACATTCCTCTTGCTTTCCCTCTTTCTCCTCTCTGCAGGCTGGAATGCAGACCCGGTGTTAGGATCTGGAACAGCCATCTTGATCATAAAAGGGAAGCCATGTGTTGTTCAAGGTGGAGGGAGGAGCCCAGGTCTTTGATAATTACAGGGTTCCTCATCTTACATCACCAATTTGCACTTTTCCCTGAGGGGCCAATACACATCTCTCCCGTTTAAGGCTCTATTGTTTTGGGGTCTCTGTAACAGCGCTGAGCTTTTATCCCAGTGTGTGGACTGTGACATTTGGAACCCAGCACATTATAAATATAATATATTAGCATATATAATATATATAATATAATTTATATTTATGCGTAGTTACAAGGAGAAAGTCTGCAACTTTAGGGTAAATTTGTTTTCTTCTGCCGCATGTTGAAATGTTGACATGTTCCCAACAGTAAACATTTTCTTGGTGGCACTCTAACCTCTGTGCCTCTTTTGAAGATCTTATTTCCTCCCTCCATGCCTCCCTCTGTTCGTTCCTCCCTTCCTTCCTTTCTTTTTTCCATCCTTGAATGCCTTATCATCTCCACAGGACTATAAATTCCTTGACAAGGACAAGACATAACTCCCATTGTTCCACGGTTTTCTATCCCAAATACTAAACACAGTGTTTCACACATTTAAACAGTCCTTACTGAGCCTTTGTTAGGGAAATATTCAAAAGACATGCATGAAGCTACATTTATTTTTTAACTTTACCATGCATTTAATTGAATTCCCGAAATGAACAATTGAAAACAATTGCCTAAATTAAATACAAAATTTGATTTCTAAGTTTCCAGAGAACTTATTAATGATAACAATACAGAGATAACAATAAAGAGAAATTTCAGTGGAATTTTAAATGATTCAGTACCTCAAGAAACAGCCTGAGGCCCATCAAACAGTAACATGATATATTTAATAAGATGGAATTTGTAAATCTGTAAAGTCTTTAAATATAAAGCCCTTAAGGGCCAATATTTATCCCCTTATTAATCAGTAAAAATTAGCTGACAGTTAGGAGAGGCCAAAACCACAAAAGACAAAATATTCATGGAATGTATTGTAGGAAACGAAATTATTTATTCTGAGGTTTAGAAAATAAATTGCAAAAAATGCCTTGAATTCCTCATTTTCCTGAGTTGGTGTTATAAGAGTAGATTCTGAATGTTCCCATTTAGTGTAAACTTCTTTATGAGTGAGAGGGTAACTACAACCAATTCATGAATCAAGCTGTATCTTCCCTCATATACAACGCATTGTGTATATAATGCATTTTGTCTTTACAATACAGGGATAGGGACACTGTTAGGGCTCATAGACATTTTCTAAAAAAAATTTGCAGAAGCCTATCTTGGCCAAAAAAGGCAAAAGCTTCCCTATAACTAAGAGGGTGGGCCTGGGTCCCAGGTGTTCCCTGCTAATCCACTTTATGTGAAAACTATACTGGGTACCACGAGACATCTTGTTTACTATCCTTCGATTCTGAGACCTAGAGAATGCATTTACTGAATTGTTGAAAGATATTTACGGTATCATCTCAACGAATGAATTACTATTTTTTCACTGTGGAGATATTGAGAAGTCTGTCCCTTGGGCGGAGGCATTATGGGATGAGGAAGGTAGAATCGGACTTTAAAGGTTTAGATGCTGAATTTAATGGTATCGCCAAGAAAAGGTGGGGGAGGGGTAAACACGTGCGGTGATGGGTGTGTTAATTAACTCCATGGGGGAATCCTTTCAGAGGGTATCCATCAAATCATCGTAGACCTTGAATATCTTACAATTTTATTTGTCAGTTATACCTCAGTAAAGCTGGGGGAAAAAAAATTTAGGGTTTAGCCAAGTTTCTACCATCTCCTTATCCTTGTGACTGTAGGCCTGTCACTTTGTCTACCTGTTCTCTCCCCTTTGAAATGGGAGTGATGCTAAAGGTCGTGCTTTGTTTACCTCCTGGGAGCAGTCGGGCTAAACAGGAGACAATCTAGGACCCTATGAACAAAAAATGAATTGCAATAAAATCCAACTTCCTGGGGCACCTGGGTGGCTCAGTGGGTTGAGACCTCTGCCTTCGGCTCAGGTCATGATCTCGGGGTCCTGGGATCGAGCCCCACATTGGGCTCTCTGCTCGGCGGGGAGCCTGCTTCCCCCTCTCTCTCTGCCTGCCTCTCTGCCTACTTGTGATCTCTCTCTCTGTCAAATAAATAAATAAAATCTTTAAAAAAAAAAATCCAACTTCCTAATTCTCCTGCTCTTTGAGTGTGACACCAACTTTTGATCTGTCATCTATTTCTAGACAAGATTACTGCCATGATTGACTCTTTGCCCTTTCTGGAAGAGTACAGAACAGGTAGCGGCGAACCCCCGCTAAGCAAACCCTGTAGCCGCCAGGGAAAGACAAAATTGTTTTCTCACTTTTGACGGCCATTTTGCTCCAGATGCAAAATGCAAATGAGGTTGGGAGGCAAACGCTGTGGAGAAAGAATTTTTTTTTTTTTTTTTTTTGGTGTAACCAGAGGATGAACCCTAGACCACAGTTTCAAAGGAGCCAAATATTTTACTGTAAAGTAGAATAAGAAAATACCAGATCTTTCTGCAAGAGCAAAATGGTTTTTGTTTACAAATGCAGTGAAGAGAAGGGAAAACAAGACCCGTTTTAGGAGACTAAATCCATCACTTGAGGAAGGGCCCTGCTCCAGAGAACTGAGGTCTTCCTCTTAGTAATTACAGACTTTGGTTCCTTATAATTAGGTCTGTGTTGCTCAACGTCCAAATAATTTAGAGGAAACTATTATGTGAGATTACAATTTTCCTCCAAAACAACCTTTTTAATGTGTAGCAAAATGCTGTAAGGAAGGAAAATGAGTTCTTTAGGTTTTAGCCAAAACAATAATTTAAGCCCCAAGTCATTTTAAAAATGGACACCACTGGTACCTGTTAAAGGGTCATGAGTTCAGTAAGAGATGTTGGAGCTTAATCACACTTCAGAATAACCCACACAAAAATAAATGTTGGTAGGGGGAGGACAGACAGGGTGATGAAACGGGTTGATGAAACGTATAAGCTCTGTCTACTTATCTGGAGAACGGTGTCAGGGATGTATGTTACTTTCTAGGTTTTTTGTTTTTGTTTTTGTTTATGTTTTTGTTTTAAATAAAAACATCCATGGAACTCTGACAAGACAGGAGAGTTCCTAATTCTTGAGATCTCAAAATGATTCTTCAATCTTCATCAGTTATGAGCAATTACATTTAATAATACTAATTATTATTATCATCCACATGGGCATTTAATTAGCAAGTGGCGTTATATGGAAAACTGTTTCTGCAATTTAGTCTAATGCAACTGCAGCGATGTTGCCCTTTTGGGTATTTTTAAGGTGTGAAAATCCTGAATATCACTTCAGGCTTTACAGAATGGTCATCTACCATGAATCATTTCTGGCATCTGATTCACAGTAGAACATAATCACGGCTGGATCAGTAGTTATTCTGGGTCAGAATTTTGAAACGGTTTTGTAAGAGTAACACTTGAAGAAACAAGAAGGATCCTTTTCCTTCATCCCTACGTCGATTCTAAAAAATCACCTGTTTTTTTTCCTTCACTTGAAGGCTGAAGCCCTCATAACTATTGATATTCTGTGTCTACCCACTAGAAGCACCTGAGCTTTTATTAGTAGTCCTTTAATGATACCTAAAACTCTACCCAAAATGGGTACCCAGAGTGCAGGAAAATAACCAGTTTTCTAAGATGTAGTATAATTTAATCTGTCTAATAGCTTAAGTGGGCCAGAGCTGAATTCACATCATCAAAGGGGGAAGAAGGAAAACATCTGAGAAATTAATCAATCCCAGAGCCATTTAAAGGCATATTGTATGTTGGGTACAACTTTGGTCCTGAAGGAAGCACCTGAAATAACACAGACACCTTTCTCTAGCATAGCAACAACTTCACTGAACACAGAAAAGGACTCTTTCACTCCATCTCCTCTAAGAACTTTGAAAACGGTTTTATGTTTTTGGAGACTAAGTACCAACTTAGTTTGGATTATGGATTGCATGGAACGGGATATGTTTTAATGAGCTTAAACCAAAGCAACATATGTTAACAGAGTGATTTACTTCTATGAGGATCATGAGAAAATAACTGTGAGGTTTTAAGGGAATCTAGGAGAAAAAAAAAAGACCCATAGGCCAATACCAACTATGCGCGATACACATAAAAAGCAGAGACAGTGATTTGTTTCAGGCGCTATTCTGAGCCTTATTCTAGTCATTCATTTCCTTAGAATAATTTCCAGTATTTGTTAAGGCGTAGAGAGTTGGGGGCTGCGTGAGGGGAGTGTGTCTTTTGCAATTATGCAGTGTTTTTTTTTTTTTTTTTTTAAGCATGTATCTTTCTAGTTCAGTTATCTCTGTAGGGTCTTTGAGGAACGGGTGGCGTTCACAACCACAGAGAAGGACGCTGACCTAGCTTCAGTGAATATCAATGTCCTGGGTTCATAAGGAACAGGAGAGAGCAGCGGCAGTGTACTAATCCGCACTCCAGCAATGCAACATATTTACAACCCCTTTACTTCCTTCACATTTTTCTGGGTATGCCTTGTATACGAGGTGCAGGTCCCTAAGAAGTGACAATTTTCATGGTTTTTAGTGCGCTTGTCAACGCCTGATACTTCCAAATAATTTTGCTCCTCTATTCCACATGCCCATTCCTTTCCAACCAGACAGCAGGAAGCAGTTCTGAGGGTCTAAGTTAGCCCCTCATTGTTTCAACTTCCAAGTAGAGTCAACAATCCAAAAAGCCTAGGACTAAAAGAATCTTGGGTTCCTTGACTTACATGTAACTGCTTTGGCTTTTTTTGAGATGCTTGGGTATTTTGGGGAGGAAAAAAAAAGACAGTATAAATTTAGATCCTAAGCAGTGCTGGAACAACTTTTGTGTGTTTTCATTTAATACTTGGGATAGTTTCATGCACAGAAATACCAAAAAATGAGCAGCTAGTTAATGGTTTTCATAGCTACCAGAAGGAGCTAGTTAGTTATCTTTCAACAATTATTTTGGGGAGTGCTGTGATCCTTGCAGAATTGATCTCTGCGACAGAGTCCTGCTGGGCCATCTCATGATCAGATTTATAGTTTGTTTTTAAGATCTCAAGTAGGTGTGCCTCACTGAACTATCCTACCTCTCTTCACCACCATTCGTCCTATTGTCAGAGCTGTCTTCCTAAAACCTAACCCAATTACCTCACTCCCTTCTTTCAGAAGTTATAGGGGCTCTTCATCATTGAAGAAGCCATTTTTTTTCCACTTAAGATTCTATTTATTTACCTTGAGAGAGAGAGCGAGTGAGTGCAAGTAGGGGGAGGGGCAGAGGCACAGGGAGAGAGAGAATCCCAAGCAGACTCCACACTAATGGGAATCATGAAATCATGACCCGAGCTGAAATCAAGAGTCACTTAAAGGACTGAACCTCCCAGATACTCCCAGAGAGGCCAACTTCCAATGGTCTGTAATGACCTCAGGACCATCCCCTGATCTGACTCTTTCCTTTTTCAGTCTCACAGTTTCCACCACATCCCTCCACACATCCACCATGATATCATGCTGTCTTCCCAATCTGGATCTAGAACTTCCTTAACCTTTTATTTCCCCAAATTCCACCCATTCTTCAAGGCTTTTCAACCCTGGAGTTAATTGCTCTTTCTTTTTAAGAAATTTTTGTTTTTAAAAAATGCTCTTAGTCTGTTTAAACCCTGTACCATACAATTTATCTTCCCCAGTCAGAAATAGCATCTGAACTCACGCATGTATTTCTCATGGCCTGAAACATGGAGAGAGACTCACAAGTCAGCTTCTTCGTGTGTCTAGGGTATCCACTATATTCACTCTTTCTGTGTTCCCAAAACACTTTCTCTGAGCGATACTAGAATACTTTTCCGATGCGGGGCTCGATCCCAGGACCCTGAGATCAAGACCTGAACCGAAGGCAGAGGCTTAACCCACTGAGCCACCCAGGTGCCCCATATTTTAATGAAGAACTTTTTTAAAAAAGCAAATACAGTAAATCTTTGACTAGTTCTGTAAAAAGATTTAGACATCTATTTTCGAGCATTTCTCCTGTTAATATTTACAGTGACCTTCAGCCTTCTTTGGATCAACAATTACAAACCATCAGAGCCTGCTCTCATCCAGGAGTCACAAAAGGGAGGGAAGTATCCCGCAAAATGCACCATGCAGCCAAGGTTCTAGTTTGGAATTATCACCACAGGTGCTGGATATTCTAGCGGATCCTGTTCTGCATTCAAAGGAGAAGCTGCCTACGATACAGCTTCTAAATGTCGGTTCCTGACACCTGCCATGTAGAACTCTATCCCAGAGGATCAAACAAAATACAGCATCCTGTACTGCTCTAGCAGCACTACCTTGAGGACGTTACTTAATCTCTCCAAGTCTCAATTTCTCCACTGAGGGAAACTGCGTATTCCAATTCTGTGGTGGGAATCCCAAGAGGTAATTCATCAAAATTCTAACTTTGTGCTTGGCTATAGCACTGATCACTAAATACTAGGTCCTATTGATTTTATTACTAGTTTTGCTATTGTTCAGATAGTACATGTGGCCACTGCTATTAATTTCTGGCTCATCACTTCAGCCGATTTCATTTTATCAATTAAGTTATCGTCATCATCTTTTCATTGGTTTTTCTATCTCTTGTCCCCACCCCCACCCCCGTCCCTCCTTCTCTCCCCCCCACCTCTCTCTCTCGATGGCATCGTGCAGTTGTTGCAAGGTCAATCTTTTGAAAAGGAACAGTGACTTCACATTATCTATTAATAAATTCCAAGTCAAGCCCAGCACAATATGTTCCCAACCTAATTTTCAGGATGTTATACTCTACTACCCTTCTTATAGTCTGTTCTTTAGTAAAACTGGATTTTTTGCATTTCCTTTTTAGGTGCATTTTTATGTTTTAGCCTTCATTGACTTTTATGAGCACATTTTAGCTGGGGGCCAGCCATGTGTCAGACATTGTTTTGGGTCTTGGGATGCCAAGATAATAAAAACAGGTCCCTGTCTTCCAAGAGCGCATGACTGGTGTAGCACTGTAGATAGGATTTTGAGTCACATTTTTTGTGATAGGTTCCAGTGGAGGAACTTCTAATTACTCCTAATTACTCTTAAAATCACACCCATTTCTTAGAGACTCACCGCAAACAACATAAATTCTTCATTCTCTCATTTAAACTCATGTGTTTCTTTGTCTGAGATACTTCATCTTGCCTTACTTTGTTATTTGTGTATATGGGGTTTTTTTTGAGGGTAGGGACCATACTTTATTTACTTTTGTATTCTTCACTGTGACTTATAAATAGTAGCTTTTCAGGAAATCCTTGCTGAATTTTCAAGGCAGCATATTAGTAGAATTTGACTTTAAATAGAAAAATATCCAAAATTTTCATCTCTTTTCTTATTTTATTTTTTATAATTTTTAAAAAGATTTTATTTATTTATTTGCCGGGGGTGGGGGGTGAGCAAGCCAGCACAAACAGGGGGAGTGGCAGGCAGAGGGAGAAGCAGATTCCCTGCTCAGCAGGGAATCTGATGTGGACTTCTGGGACCATGACCTGAGCTTAACTGACTGAGCCACCCAGGCACCCCTTCATCCTAATTAAAAAAAAAAATTATTTATTTGACACAGAAAGAGAACACTAGCAGGGGGAGCAACAGAGGGAGAGGGAGGGTCCCCACTGAGCAGGGAGCCCAATGGGAGGCTCGATCTCAGGACCCTGGGATCATGACCCAAGCTGAACACAGATGCTTAACCAACTGAGCCACCTAGGCACCTCACATGTTCATTTTTTTTAAAGACCTATCCCCAGAAATACTTAATCTAACAAAGGTCACTTGATAGGAACTACTTAAGCTGAACCATTTATAGTTTTGGAAACCACATTTAAGGAGATATAAGGAGATATATATATCTCCACACACTAACACACTAGACTTAGCTTGAGTGAATAAGGAGATTGGGTGCTTATCTTCTTGATGTTCTTTTCTTGTACAGTTTGTCCTACAAGTATATATGATTGATATATTAGAAAATTATGGAAAGAGATGCAAGTGAAATAGAAAAACATAAATATACAGATAAAGATAAAGATAGTATGGGAGCCTGAACACTGACCAGGGATTTCAGAAATAGCGGTATTAGAAATGTGTCTGAGAGGAGGGTCTGTTTTTAGCACATTGGGACACCCATCTTTAAATACGAGAAACATTTCTGGAAAGAACACAGGGTCCTGTGAGTGAAGTATTGGGTTGCCTTGTTTTATATTTACTTGAGGTTACTACAGAGAATCAACAAAAGTGTGAAGGGAAAGCAAAACCAAATGAGTTTGGTTTTAGAGACATTCCATGTGCTTCTAACAGATTTAGATCTCCGAACAGATGCGTTCATAAAGGCAGCAGCATCTGGAAATGCACACACACGTCCCTCTCTTCACACTCCTTGGCCTTGTCTCCATGGTACTAAATGAGTCACTCCCTTCAATCAACACTGATGTGATAGAAATAGCTTCATCAAAGTAAATTCTCTTCTCCTCTGGAAAGTGGACAGATTGTTAAGGAATGTCTACAGTTTGCATTAATGATCTATTACTTCTTGTGGTCACATGGCAGCTAACTTAAATAGATTTTAAGTTAGAAAGGCTGAATCTCTAATTCAAGGAGATTGCTTCTTTATATTTTACTCTCCTTTATTTTCTTATGTGGTACAGTGTAAGTTCTGCTGGTATTAAACAAGTAATACTCTTGTTCAGAGTAAAGCTGCTGAAGATTTTTAAGTCTATGCTTGAAAAACAAAAGGAGTCTAGATTTTTCATTGACTTTCTACCCATTTCTCACAGCACCTGGGCAAATCTTCACTGTTTTTTTTTTTTGTTTTTTGTTTTTTGTTTTTTGTTTTTTTTAGATGTAGTCATTCATTTAAGAGAGAGAGAGAGAGAAAGAACACAGAGAGGGGGAGTGGGAGTGGGAGAGAGAGAATCTCTAGCAGAATCAACATAGTGTATTAGTGACTTACTCTCAAAGAATAGTACTCACATAGAAGAAGCTAGGAAGATTTTAATAAATTCAATAATTGGTTCTTTATCATACTCAGGGTAGGACAGTCTTGATGAGTCAAACTTATTTATTTCAGTACTTTTGATTTTCTTTTGAAATTAGCAAAAACTTAATAATTTTGTTACCAGATTACAAAATTAAGTTGTTTTTTTTTTTCAAATCAGATCATACCTCCATGAAAAAAAGAAATGCCTGAGGGGTTCTCTTCAATAAGCTTCTTTTAAAATGTGTTTATTAGGGGTGCCTGGGTGGCTCAGTTGTTAAGTGTCTGCCTTTGGCTCAGGTCATGATTCCAGAGTCCCAGGATCGAGCCCTGCATCAGGCTCCCTGCTTTCCACTCCCCCTACTTGTGTTCCTTCTCTTGCTGTGTCTCTAATAATAAAAAATAAATCTTTTTAAAAAATTAAAATGTGTTTATTAAGACACAAGCCTTATTTGTCAAGGTTCTTAAATCATTACGCATTAATAAAAATGTGATTTCCAAATGATGCCCTGTGATTAGACTTATTTTATTTTGATAAAGCCAGGCTTTCTACACATTTTAAGATAAAGCAAGAATAACAGATTGTTTGGGAGAAATAATTAAACCCAAATAAAACCACCTCAGTCACTGTTTTAAATTACTAGTTAATGTTTGTCCCTGAATCTGCTCCAGGCAGGTTTTATGCTTTCTTTGATGAGTAACTCTTGTGGGAATATGATGGGCCTTAATTTTAAGGTTATATGCATCCTGGTGATATAACCCTTGACCAGGAGTCTGATATTTAAAAAAAAAAATGCTTAAAGTGTATATGGTCAATTTCTTCTAAATAATTTGAGTTTTAATAAACCTATGGTGAATAACTTTTGTGAAGATTATTAGAATGTTAAAAAAAAAAGAAGATTTTTATTTCAAAAACAGAGTGCTTCTTTTTCTTATTTTCTGGGTCTGTGGACTTATCCAACCAGCCCAAGAATAGGACTCCATTAAGATTCTCTCTGCCTTGGGGCACCTGGGTGGCTCAGTGGGTTAAAGCCTCTGCCTTTGGCTCAGGTCATGATCCCAGGGTCCTGGGATTGAGCCCCACTTTGGGCTCTCTGCTCAGCAGGGAGCCTGCTTCCCCCCTCTCTCTCTGTCTGCCTCTCTGACTACTTGTGATCTCTCTCTCTCTCTCTCTCTCTGTCAAATAAATAAATAAAAATCTTGAAAGAAAAAAAGATTCTCTCTGCCTTGTGGAGATTAGAGATCTAACAGAATGCCAGTGACTCAAGAAGTCTCCTTGGTTGGTGTGGTGGAAAGAATGTGGTCATGAATCCATGCTTTCAGGCTCTGGTTCCACCATCCCGCACCTACCATTTGTCAAGCAAATGTTTCCACCTGGCTGTGAGCTTGATAAGGACCCTTGAATTGCCAAACAAACAAAAAACAAAAACAAAAAAAACCCAAAAAACAAAACCCAACAAACAAACAAACAAACTGTATTTGTGTCTGGGAATCATTGAAAATATTTTGCTAAGGTTCTGTCTTTGCCGTTCTAACTTTGATAATCGTGATGGATCTTGTGTTCTAAGCAAAAACTGGCGAAAACTTCCTTCACTGCCTCCACCATACAAGCATTCCTGTCTTCTCTGTCGAGGTTGATAAGACTATTTTTGGTGAACTAGCGAAACCACAGGGCCTTGTTTCTAAATCTGGTGAATCAGACACCTCCTGCATTTACTTAGCCATCACAGAATGATGTAAAATGGCACTAATAATTTTATTTCCTAATTCTAAAGCTAATTATGGTGATTTTCAAATCAGGAAGAAAAATAAATGAAGATGCAATGTTGTTTGCCGGTTTCTTGGGAGATCTCATAGGTTTGTCATTAAATCACACTAGTAGTGTTGGGTTTCAGGGCTTTGAAGACAGGCAGACAATGGAAATTACAGCTGTGAGTCCCATTTGCTCCTTGAGGAGGCAGAGATGATGGCCCATTCCTTTCCTAACAGTATCTCCAACTCCTAAACTCTGTGGTCACAATTTAGGAGTCAAATGCATGAGGGAATAATGAAAGAATGAATGAAATCAGTCCTCCAAACTTTCCTTCCTCAGTGGTAGAACAGAATGATATGTAGTTACCCCTGGTTGTGTGAGAATTAAAT
Source organism: Lutra lutra (assembly GCF_902655055.1). Classification (NCBI taxonomy): domain Eukaryota; kingdom Metazoa; phylum Chordata; class Mammalia; order Carnivora; family Mustelidae; genus Lutra; species Lutra lutra. The sequence goes on from NC_062279.1 coordinate 16,533,637, forward strand.
AACATGTAAAGTGTTTCATGCAGGGAATAGCAAAAGATAAGAATTCTATTAATGTTGGTTATTTTATCCTCATACAGTAAGGCTAAATCTCTAATTCAGAGAGACTGCTTCTTTATATTTTACTGTCCTTTATTTTCTTATGTGGTACAGTGTAAGTTCTACTGGTATTAAGTAAAACTCTTATTCAGAGTAAAGCTGCTAAAGACTTTCTAAGTCTGCATGCTTGAAAAACAAAGGGAGTCTGGATTTTTCATTGACTTCCTACCCATTTCTCACAGCAGCTGGGCAAATCTTCACTCCTTTTTTTTTTTTTTTTTAAGATGTAGCCATTCATTTAAGAGAGAGAGAGAGGGAGAAAGAAAGAACACAGAGAGGGGCAGAGGGAGAGGGAGAAAGAGAATCTCTAGCAGACTCCCTTCTGAACAGGAAGCCTGGAACCAGACATGGGGCTCGATCTCAGGACTCTGAGATCATGACCTGGGCCAAAATCAAGAGTCAGATGCTTAACTGACGAGGCATCCCAACAAATCTTCAGTCTTTTAGAGGACTCCTCTCCAAGGGTCTACAGCTAGGTTTTTCTTCTGTATTTCCCTTTTCTGAAAAAGTAAAGAGCAGAACTGGATGGAGAGCGCCTACTCCGTCTGCCTCATCTTTATGTTAAACTGATTTGGAGATAACACCCCTCCAGTCCAGCCACTTGACGTAGCAGTTTTGAAGGCTCTGAATCATGACTACTCAGGGTCAGTTACTTCTAGAAAATCATCCAATTTAACATTTGCCCACATCCCTAGTTTCCAGCCCATGAACTACAAGGAGTAATGCAGATCTTCAGTTTTCTGGGAAGGCACATTATTTCTTTTTCTCTTTCTCTTCTCAGTCTAATGACTCACATTCAGATGGTTCTGTCCAATTTTAGAATTATCATGATCTACTTTTCAGGAAAAAAATAACATTTTATATACAGCGTAACTTATATAATTTTTTTCAAGAGATGAGAAAAATACAACACTCAATGCAGAAGAATTTCTGACTCCTTTAACATTAAGAGGTATAAATGTTTAGTATTTTATCATTGGGGTGTGTTATAATTTATTTATTTACTGTATAATTCCCTTTGCAGCTAATGAATTAAAAAGAATACTTAATGATAGGGAAAATATTCTCAAAACAATGACATATAAAAGTACAAGATGCAAATCAACACAGTATAATTCCAATTCTGTTTTTTACAAAGGTCACTATAAACTTTTTTTTCTTTGAAAAACAGGAAAGAAATATCCCCAAATGTTTATTTTATCCTCTTGAGGATGGGATAAATTTTTGTAAAACCATCCTTTTCTCTTTGAGAAACTTGCCTTCTCCCATTCACAGGGACCTGTCTGAGAGGCTTGACTAAGTCATGTTTCAGCAATAATGCATCTTCAAAAATAAAGGCAACAACATATGCATTCAATGAGTTATAATAGAACACTGATTACACAGCATTTCTGGTAAGACGTTCTTGAGGAGGTTTGGTTTGGGTTCCTACGAGAAAGGACAGTCAGAGATCCCTCATGGGAATCCAGCAGACCTTTGGGCGGAGGCCCAGATGGCAGAAGGCAGTTTGCACTGGCCTGTCTCAGAGTATGGGGGTAGCTCAACTAGGGGCCCTGCCTCAGAACTCACAAACCAGAGGAGATCCAGCCCAAAGGGGGAGCCAGGCCCCCAGGCCCTTGGCCTCCCTGCTGGAACAGGTAAACAGCGTCAGGAACCATGAAACCTGGGAGGGGCTTTACGCTGACCTTGCACCCAATCCTGCTGTGACTGATAAAATGGTATATTAATAGGATTTTAAAAAACTGATGTTATCTGCTTTTGAGTATCTTTCTTATGGAAACCACTAAATAGACTTTTTCCCCTAATCCAGAAGATTCATGCCACTCACTACTTTGCATCTTTTTCTCAAGGTCGAGTATCCATTCTCTTTTAATGGCTTAAAAAAAAAAAATACCCAAACAGTCCCAGTGATGAATTTAAATCCTTTCCTTTAGGGCGCCTGGGTGGCTCAGTCATCCCAGGGTCCTGGGATTGAGTCTGGCATTAGGCTCCCTGCCCAATGGGAAGCCTGCATTCCTTCTCCTACTCCCCCTGCTTGTGTTCCTGCTCTCAGTTTCTCTCTCTGTCAAATAAATGAAATCTTTTTAAAGAATAAAAATAAATAAATCCCTTCCTTCATCTGTTATCCATATAGCTCACTTCAGCACACAGTCTCGTCAGGATACAGAATTCCCGGGGCTGCCCCCCTAATATGGAACTTAGACTAGAGCTCATCTCCAAATGGCCAACAGCTCAGATGCTGAATGCATATGAGGAATTCCAATCGGCTTTGCATGTGGCAAAATGCAAAATAACCACCTCACAAATCACTCTCTCTTGTATCTACTTCCCAAAATATTTATAAAATGGCTTTGCACTGTCATACCTAACTAAGCCTGTTGGTATTTCTTTTTTCAGTAGATTCTCTTTTGTCCTTACACAGCCTGATGCAGTGACCACACACTGACTTTTAGAAAGTGGACTCTCCCTCTCACTCTGCCTCTTCTCTCTGTTTCTAGATATTCAGTCAAATTGGCGTGCAAATGGAGAACTAAACGTATCACACAGATTATTATTATTATCCATCAAGAATAATACATTCTTTCTTTTTTAAGATTTTATCTATTTACTTGACAGAGAGAGATCACAAGTAGGCAGAGGGGGGGGAGCAGGTTCCCTCCTGAGCAGAGAGCCGGATGTGGGGCTCAATCCCAGGACCCTGAGATCATGACCTGAGCTGAAAACAGAGGCTTAAGCCACTGAGCCACCCAGGCACCCTGAGAATAATACATTCTACCGTCTGGTATCTGTGCCCTGATATCCAATCCCCTCTGTGGAAAAGTATGCACACTGAAAACCTGATTTAGAATTGAGGAAGTCATAACTTCCCTTTTAAAAGTAACGCCTCAGGGGGATTTGGAAAGCGTGATGGAGACTGGTGAATCTTACAAACTTTTTCTGTGGGAAAAACATAACTCCGGGGCTTTCTGTAGCGTTCCAGTATCAACAATCAAGGGACACATCAAGCTTTAGAAAAGCTCATCCTCTTGAAAGACAATCTCAATATTTGTGGGTGGATAAGAAGGGCCTCAAAGTGTGACAGAAAGGATGTCAGGGAAGAGTCGTCCATTGAAAGGATGATCATAGTTAACTAGGGAAAAGTAAGTTGTGGGTTTAGAGTTCATGTAGTTATTTTCCAGGGTCTCTTTCTGCTTTAGCAGTTCAGGATTTCTCAGGGAGAACAAAGTGCCCGGTGATAGTGAGGGGCAATTAGTCATCTGTACTCTGGTCTCACTCAGAAATAGCCTGGGCCAGGTGGGCCAGTCCTGCCAGTGAGGTATCAGACTGTGGTCTCCTTGACCCCTGCAGAGGGGGTCAATTTCATGGATGCGGGGGGGAGGGGGTGAGTGCCATGTCAAGGGACTGATGGGTGTGCTTTGAGCACGGGATACATTCTCTGGAGCTTCTTTCCTGCTTGAGGATGACCCAGTATCCAGGAGTGGTTACTGTGGCATGATTTGTGCCCCAGAAAGATATTGTGAAGTCCAAATCCTCCATACCTGGGAAAATGACTTCATCTAGAAAACAGGGTTTTCGCAGACGTCATTGAGTTAAGATGAGGTCCTACTGGTTTCCAGTAGGCCCTTAATCCGGGGGCCGGTGTCTTTATAAAACATAAGAAGAAGACAGAATACCACTTAACAATGGTAGCAGGGACTGGAATGATCTGGCACAAGTCAAGGAATGTAAGGATTTCTGGCATCCACCCCAAGCTAGGGAAAGGCAAGGAGAGCGTTCTTCCCTGGAGTCCTTAGCCAGGGCAAAAGTCCCGGCTCACATCTTGATTTCAGACCTCTAGCCTCTGGAACTGTGAGACAATGTTTCTCTTTTGTTGTAACCCACCCAATTTGTTGCACTTTGTTATGGCAGCCCTAGAAAATAGATACAGTAACTAAAATATATTCTCGTGGTTTCTCCACTTTTGCCATCCAAAGATGGAAACAATTTGTCCTGAAAGGGTAAAGAGAACTGAGTAAATCCTCTTTTTGAGGGGCTAGATATGGGTAGATTTCTCCATGATGAGTTAGAGGAGTAACATATGGTAAAGTAGAATCTGGGTAATACGCAGCCAGGGTGATTTCAGAAAAAGAGCCGGAGAAGCTTGGGGAGTCAGTGGCGGAGGCCATACAGCTAGCCCGGAGCAGCAGACAGCAACAACCAGAAGTGGGGCTTTGCTCTCCTGTTCACCACAGGAGAGGAGTGGGGTGGAGAGCCCGGGGAAATTCCACACAGGAAGCATGGAGTGGCCTGGAAGGGGTACAGGGCGATGAGTGCATTCCCTGCATCCCCGGGAAGGGTTAACAAGCAAGAGGCATCTCCTCTAACAAGCAAGGACTTTCTGGGATGCCTGCAACTGAGAAGCTGCCCAAGGAAGGAGTTTTAGGACAAAGATGAGGCTCAGTTTCCCCACCGTGTTCCTAAGACCCACAAACATTCCATTGCAAAATAAGGCAGAGTAAAGAATTCCAAAATAATCACTCTGCAAGAGTGCTGTCCTGATAACCCTCTCACCTTCCTTGCCTCGCTTCCTCTGATATCCCCACTGACTTCTTCTAAGTCAATCAGTTTAAATCAAGGGTATTCGCGTAGAGTCTCAGGACAGAAATTCTACTGGGAACACAACAGGCATGAATGTGAGGAGAGATCTGGGTATACTCATGTTCTTTGGTGCCCATTATTTTATTTCATTGACTTCGCTGAGAAATCGTTTTGTTGAAAAGCATGCATAGACTTCCAACTGACCTCGCCAGCCCCAAGCCCAGGCAGCCACCATCCCCCATGAGCACAGCGTACCTTCTGAAGAAATGCACCCAGATCAGAATGGTATATGAGTCTGTCCTATTCTGGCTCTAGAAGAGAAACATTACAATGAATAGGTGGGTGGGATCGGCCCCATGATCGCGAAGCAACCAAAATACCAGTGATATCAAACTGAGGGAAACTTAACTCTACCATTATATACTTTTTTCTTCACGAAGTTTGATACCTACTTCTCAGGAAAAAAAAAAAAACCATGAAAAGGAAATTGTGCAAATACTTGCCATTATTTTTAGTTTGTTACATATAACAATTAGTCACCAAAATTACATGGAAACGGGTAAAAGAGGGCTGTGTTACCCAGGATTGGTCTTGTAGGGGGGGGGGGGGAGTGGGCAGTGAGACTTTGGCAGCCCTGATTTGTTTTGCTGATTAACTTCTACTTTCCTTGTTTGTTTATTTAAAACAAACTTTCCCTAGCAATGCTTCATTCTCACTGACCAGCATGTTAATAGGATTGAAGCGAGCTATACAGCAAAGAACATAGTGTTAACATATGTTACACCTGCTACCCCCATCTCTTCTTTGCTTCTCCAGTCCTTTCCAGATCTGCATGGAGCCAGTTAGGAGAGCAGGAAGACACAGGGTTAAGAGGGAGGCAAACCCATTTCCTGCGGGATAAAGTCAACTCTCCCAAAATATTCCCACCCTGTCCCCCACTTAGTGCTCTGCTGTATTTCCCTTCCACCCGAAGAAAAATTCATTATATAAGGAGATTCCTTTATGTCCCCCTCTTCAAAGAATCTTTCGTTGATCAGTACTCCAACTCAATCTTTTCTTTCTCTGCAATTCAAATTTCTGTTGCCCAGACTCTTCACTACTGAACATCAAATCTCAGGGACGTCTCTCTGCAGCCTAAAAGGGTACAGTAGCTTATGAGACCATTTAAGGCTCTAAACTATGCTAACAGAAGTTGAGTACATTCTCCTCTCTCAGATAAATTGGAAGATATCTTAAGCAAGTCATTTATACTTCTGAGACACAAAGTAGATATCATGGTGGGAGTTTCAGACCAGGTAGGAAGTGAGCATCACGGGATGTGGGGAGCTCCTTGGGGGCTGGTGGGAACATGTCAGGGGTCCTCATATCCCTTTAAGAGGTAGTTGTCTAATCAACCTATTTCAAGGGATAGTCTTGATTTCATGCTGAGAAGGAATACATGTTCCTGCAGATAAATCAATCCTCTAATAGCAATAAATAACCCACTTGGACATCCTAGGAGATTTGCTTCAAATGAATCATGGTAAACTATTTTTTTCCTCTGGGGCAAGAATACTATTTGCAGATATCTGCAAATTTGGAAAGAGAATGGTTTCCTGATGGAACTATTTTGAAGGAAGAAGAAGGAAGAAAAGCTCAACTGCACACACACACACACACACACACACACACAACTCTCCCCGTCTCCTGCCTCACCCCAAACTCCCTCCAAGTCTTCATTCTCTTTAAACTACCTGCTTATAAATAATATCTGATAAGCATCTCACTAAAAATGCATCTGCTTTTATATTAAACTTCAGTTAAATCTCCATTCCTGGACCGTATCATTCAAGTATTGGAGTGTGTGTGTCTACTTTTGCCCCTTTCATCGGTAATGCATCAAAATAAGTGGTTTATTTACAGATAACTAAAGTTCTGTGTGTGCGCCTAGGTGGTGTTCAAGTTATTTAACAATTGTGATTAGTAAATATCCTGGAAGATGGTTAGAATTTAATTTTTAATACAATCCTAATGTTGCTGGATTCCCACTAACACAATTATAGTATTTATTGCAGCTAACATTTACCATACTTGACCACGTGTCAAGCTCTTTTCTGAGTGCTCTGATAATTTTCCCAGTAACATAAGGTGGGGCTATTTACCTTTTATTTGCCTTGTGCCTGCCAATTTACACAGGTATAAGTAGTGGGACCCAGTCTCTTTCCCAGGCAGCCTGGCATCAGAATCAGTCCTCAGACATACTCTGAATTAAAAGTAATCCATTGTGACTATCCTAACACCATTCCCCCCCCAAAGAAAACTGACCTCCCAGTAGGACAAATAAACTCATGTAAATTCATGTACAGAAATGTAAGTTTCCTCACTTGATATCAAATGTATTCATTTTTCTTAAGATTAAAAAAAAATAAAAGTGATCCATTGTAATAGTCCCAAATTATTTGCTTTATTGTGGTTTCTTGACTGCTTGGATACTAAGTCAATGAAAAAGCAATCTCAATAAATTCTGTCCTATCATCCTAAAAAAAATTACCAACCTTCATGCAGGAGTTATAGAGCAAGTCTGAGCTTGTACTAAACTAGAAAACAACAAAAGCATGCTTTGCACCTAAGGCAATTCATAGGATTAAAACAAATAGCAAATGGATGTTCTCATTTAAAAGTGAAAGGGAGCAGAATGTGCTACCCCAAAATATGACTGTAGGAGTTTGGGACACGCAACCCCACGTATTCTGTATATTGGTTATCTGGGGCCGTAGGCACTTGGAAAAGCAAATGGAGGGAGAGCCTTTCTCTGAACTCTCCTCATCTGCCTCAAGGCAGATCCTTCAGAAGGAACTCAGTTGTCATAAATCCCCTCCTGGGAGTGTCGTCAACCAGGGAGAACTAACTCTTGTCACATGAGAGGATACTAGAAGTTGATACCACACACAGGCAAATTTGTCACAAACTATTACACCTCTCATCTTTTCTTCCAAGGGCCCATTCACCTTTCTTAGAAATCATTTACTCTCCCCTAAGAAGCCTGCAGCCCCTCTCCCCTTTCACTATGAAGATAGAATTTAAGCCTGAATTCTAAGTTACCTCAAGGAGTTACTCATTTTTCTCTGGCTATCTCCCAGGTATACATGATGTATGCATGGTAATAAACTTCTGTTTTTCTCTCGTTAATCTCTCTTTTATTACATGGGTCTCAGCTAAGAACTCAGGATAGAGAAAAAAATAATTTTTCCTCCCCTACAAAAGTCTTCTCTGTTGTGAATACCCTGGGACCATTAAGGTAAAAGAAGTCTGCTCACAAAGGAACTGATATACTGGAGCTTATGCAGACTTGAGGACTCAGGAAAAAGTAGGAGGGGAAGGTGGACCTTAAAGAGAGGTTGAAGCTGATGACATTTAATGTTTGTGAACTTTGATAGTCTGAAAGTGAGGCTTCAGATGAACTACCTTTGCCAAATGGAGCCATTACTTGATTAGTCACACAGGTACAAGGAATGTACTATGGGTGACAGTTAGTCCCTGTCCATTCTCCAGAGGTTTTTTTTGTTTGTTTGTTTTTGTTTTTGTTTTTACCACTCTTACACAACCCATGAAACCCAAGGGTACTCCAAGACTACACTCTAGATTCATTCATCCATGTTTGCCACCTACTTGTTCCACAACCACCACAGAATGAAAAAGAAAAAAGGGTCATCCACACAGCAGGTCACTTGGAATCAGAACTGATAGTCCAGTAAACTGAGAAGTTCCCCAAGAAGAAAGCATCATCTATTTGACCTAACTATACCACGCTTAAGTTCTTCCCTTGTTTCCATCACTAAAAATTCTACTCAAAGTTAGCATGTCAAGTAAGGCATAATAAGAATGTCAAAGTTCTGGGTTGCTCTTAGCAACATCTATTAATCTGAACTTCTGTCCTTTTTTACTAAAGAATAGTAACCAAGGTAAGAATTGGCAACATTCATTGGCATTGAGAATGCCCACAATTTCTCCCTTTCCAGTGATTATTTAAGTGCTTTAAAAGTACGGCTTCTTTCACTGTTTTTCAGGGCAAGACAGAAGGAGAGGTTGATTTTCCAATGATTGTTGTGACTTGGCATTTGTACTTAGACTTTCCACTGCTTTCAAGTTTCAGTTTGGGGGCTTGAAGGGGTTTGGTACAAAGAGCAGCAGCTAATGCCTGCTCCAGGACTGGAGGAGAGAGAGAGGTGGGGGAGAACAACAGGGATTATCAGAGTCTCTTGGGTTTCCTCTTTCCTCAGTCAGTGTCAAAAATTTGCTTCTTTAGAATGCTTCCCTAGAATGGCTGTATTTTTTAAAGAGACCTGTTTTGACAATGCTGGTAGAATACAAAAAAAAGAGAGAAAGAGAGAGAGAGTTTTTTTTGTTTGTTTTTGTTTTGTCTTTGTTTTTTTTTTAAGTTGGGCATAGAGAGAGGAGGGGAATTCTATCCTTAAAAACAAACAAAACAAAAAAAAAAACCCAACCAACAAAAAACATAAAACATCATCTTTTCCAGCAGTAAATGGTCTATAAGACCCCTGGCAGGTTAGAGGTTTAGAGGTTCTGTTTCTGAAGAATGGGTGAGAAGCTTAGGGGTACATGGTATCATCCCAGGGTGGGAGAAGGTAGAGTGCCTTTATGATGGTTTGCATTTTAAGGAGGGATGGCAGGTAGAAGGTATTAAAGGGGGGCACCTGGGTGGCTCAGTGGGTTAAGCCTCAGCCTTCAGCTCAGGTCATGATCTCAGGGTCCTGGGATCGAGTCCCACATCGGGCTCTCTGCTCTGTAAGGAGCCTGCTTCCTCCGCTCTCTCTCTCTCTGCTTGCCTCTCTGCCCACTTGTGATCTCTCTCTGTCAAATAAATAAAATCTTAAAAAAAAAAAAAAAGAGTGGTTTAAAAAAAAAAAGAAGGTATTAAAGGGCTTTCCCACATATAATACAAAATCCCACAAAATCAGGTTCCGTCTAGAGTCTAAAGACCTAGACCTCCTGTTGAGCTCTGGGGTAAAATAGGGGGAAAATTCAATAATACAGTGAAGTTTCCTCTCAATAAGCAAACGTTTTCACTCCCACTCACTTCTTTTATTCCTAACAGGAGGCAAAAAGGGCACCCTGACTTACTAGTTCAGAGGAGCTAATCTGCTAGTTGCTTAACAATCTCAGTGAAAATGCTTTACAAACACACTACGGGACAAAAAATATGAAGAGAAAGAAGCTAGAGAATTCAGAAGGAATAGCAATAGAACATTTTTGTGATTTCCGTGTCTTCTCCAATGTCTGCCTACATTTCTGATTTAATCAAGGCTGCTTGTGTTTGTGCAGCTTTGAGCAGACCCAGCTACTTTGCTGACACTCAAAGAACACATTATCCACATTTGAAGCAATTTTTGTGTAAATGATTGTGCTGCTAACCTCCAAGGGTCATTCAAATATTTTCTGAGAAATTGGCTGCTTGACGTTCTTTCTTAGAACGCCATGTGTTTCATTTTTGTGCAGAGGAGATGACAGGCTGGGCATTCCAACAGGAGTTTAGTTAATTTAGCTAATCCCTGTCAGGAGAAATGAAGTGATGGGACTCATAAGGCCAGTCCCAGCCCCGAGTTACTCCTTCTTCCCTAATGGAAAAAGCAAAACACGCAGTGTGGTTTTGCAACTGGGCAAGTTTAGAAATATTTTTAAGCTTTCTGTTTTGCCAAGTGTTTCATAAAAAACTCTCTTCTTTCTATTTCATGCCAAAAAATGTCACCCCATAAATATGTTTTCCCATATCTGGCTACATGTCCGGGATTTCTTCTTTCCTAAGAATAAATCATTTTTCTGGGGTATAAAAATGCCACTTGCTCTATCAGATTAAACATATCTTAATATAGAAAAGGTATTTGAAACATTCCACAGTGGGTCTAAGGAGGGATCCTTACTTAATATGATTTTGTTAAATTAACTTTGATTAAATATTTGGTCTTTGAATTCTTTATGTGACTCTTAATGGAAAGTTCAGGCTTGTTTTATAACACTTCCAATTCTATTTTTTTTTTCTCACTGCCCTCATACCATTCCACTTTGCTAGAAAGCATTAAATAAGAATTAATTTCTGTCTTTGACCAAAATAATACCTTGGAAATGATACCAATGCAAGGGAACCCTCTAGGTTCTATTCTCTATCTGCATATTCAGTTGGGGTTAGAAGGGTTTAGCCCTCAGGGTTCCAAGAACTCTAGCATTAAAAGAGTGTGAACTTGCAAATTAGCTGTCAAGTTTAATAGCAAGTGAATAACACCACCCAGAGCTGACTTGTTTCCATTTCTGGAGTCCTATTGATTTTGCTTTTAGGTAAAACACAGACACATAGGAACACCGAAAAGTAGCATTTCATATGTGTTGGTTCGGTATTTTCTTTTTTATCAGCTAAAAATGGTAATTACATTCACAGGCAAAAAGCTGAAAAAATCATCTGAAAGTGGAGAAAATAGGATAAAAACAAAAACATGCTTGAAATAGCAATCGTTGTATGCTTAATATGTGATCAATATTTATAGAGAAATAAATTGTGCAGCATTAGCCCTCATAAACCACTAATGACCTGATGAAATACAGTACAGATTTAAAGCTTAACATTGGGCAACTTCAATACATGGTCATCTGTTACTGATGTGTAAAAAATCATTGTAAGTAAATCTACTGTAATTAAAAAGTATTCTAGGGTGCCTGGGTGGCTCAGTGGTTTAAAGCCTCTGCCTGCAGCTCAGGTCATGATCCTGGGGTCCTGGGATCGAGCCCCGCATCGGGCTCTCTGCTCGGCAGGGAGCCTGCTTCCTCCTCTCTCTCTCTCTGCCTGCTTTCTCTGCCTACTTGTGATCTCTGTCTGTCAAATAAATTAAAAAAAAAAAGTATTCTAAGCTGATATACAATGTTATCGCTAGTTAGCTGGTTAATTTTTAAAAATCTCTGTGTGTTAGTGTGTGAAGGGGTCTTTGCATGTGTGCCTGTGTTCTGGAAGCAGGGAGGGGGCTATGGACCTTTATAGATGGTTTCCTCTAAACTTTCTGGTTTATAAATCTTTGCCATTTTTTAAAAGATTTTATTTATTTATTTATTTGACAGACAGAAATCACAAATAGGCAAAGAGACAGACAGAGAGAGAGGAGGAAGCAGGCTCCCCACTGAGCTCGATGTGGGGCTCGATCCCAGGACTCTGGAATCACGACTTGAGCCAAAGGCAGAGGCTGTAACCCACTGAGCCACCCAGGTGCCCCAAATCTTTGCCATTCTTAAACATCTAAAAACCACAAGCTTATTCTATTTGGAGAGCACATACAGATGAGGACATGCAAACATTTCAGAAAGAACACAAGAAAATATGATTCTGAAAAGTGGCAACGTTGCTTTAAGAGTAAACCAAGATTGTCTTCAAAGATTAACGCTACACCGAGAAACCAAAGGACGGAAGAAATAGTTTTGCTCGTCTTCAACCCACAGTCATCCTGCCACAAATGGTACCCAATAAAATTTCCATCCTTATCCCATCTAATCATCACATGGGCCTTTCTCCCTCATTCATGGGGAATTAGTTATTTACATTTTGAAACTGTCAAGCATCTCAAAGCACTTACGTTTTGTTGAACCAGTTCTCCCATGGTAAACGATAAAACCCAGCACAGTGAGCCTGCTTCCTAGGAACGGCGAATCAGCATCGTGATGCACCCAAGCCAGAAATAATACCCTCCATTTGCTGCAATTGGTTTAGTATCAGTGCTATAAAAAATAGATGACGGAAAACCGAAGCCTTTGACAGAAATACAAGTCTGCCGTGTGTGGCTTCTACAGGACAGGAGCAGAGCGAAATGGTCTTGGTTATACATTGAACTTGGGCTTCACCCTAGGCTGGCCAGCAGACGCACGTGCACCGGGTACTCACGCCGTCGCCGTTGGGGCCCTGGGTGGTGCCTGCGCGGGCAATGCCTGGTTCTATTTATAGAAAGGACAGAGCGCTAAAGGTATGCCCTCCTGTTAGAAGTCTGTTGGCATAGAAACTTCAGCCTGTGGGGTATCACGGTGGGGTGGACAGGCCAAGTGATCTATGGTGCTTGGTTTATTCTCTTCGCTTTTGCAGAAAGGCAATTTCCAACACAAAAGTGTTCTGTGGCTTTGGCATCAGGAAAGCCGGAAGCCAGTGACATCCAGGCTGGAAGGCCACCCAATCTGTGTTGTGGCACAGAGAGAGAGATGTTGTAAGGCCAAAATACAAAATAAGCATCTCAGATCAGCTCTCAACGTCTGAACTTTTTTTTTTTTTCTTTTTCTTTTTGGCATAGAATTGGAGCCAACGATTGTGTAGAGAAAGTCTAAGTAAAAATTGCAGAATTAGGACCTGTGGTCTGTGCCTTGCTTGACGATGACAATGTCTGTGAATACAAGAATGCTGACCATGACTGACATAAAGACATCAAGGAAATTATCATTTGGAAATTTTAACTTTAGGTAGGAGAGAACAATGGGAATCAAGAAGGAGAAAGGCAGAGAGACTCAGAGAGAGAAATGCATGGAAAATATCTTCAGCTTCTCCAGTCCTATCTCTGCTTTGGAACCAGATGTTAGGCCCTAAACTTACTTTCCTCTCTACCTTGTGTTATGCACCCCTGCTTTTGTGGCCCTGATTGGACATCGCACTAGAATCTACACAAAGTAAACCCAAAATATACTTTTGTTTTTGTTATCTGCTTTATTTCTGGTCCATTAAGTGGGACTAGCTCATCCCCCAATCACACACTGGCCAGCTTTCACCAGCAAACTTGAATGCTTGGTCTTCGGGGTGATTATGAAGATACCCACCACCTCCCACCACAGCTGGGCCTGCACTCCGTCCTGGCTATTGGTGGCTTGTCCTCTCCCTGACCCTTCAGGACTTCCACGCAGCCTCTAGCCCCCCCAAGGTTGGAGGCCCTTCCTGATCCTCTCACTCACCTTTCTCTGAAACTGCTCTCTCAATTCCCTTGCATCGTCTCTGATTTAACTCGCCTGACTGGCTTCATTCCTCTGCTCCTTCTTGGTGGCGATTATAATTTCCGATTCCCAGGGGTCAACCCTCGCTCCAAGAATGTGGGTGTAGAGTTCAAAAAACCCTGGAGAATCTTATCTTTCAAACCTGTCAGGTGCCACTTTAGGATTATTTGGTTCTTAAAGCAAGCAGTGGGTAAAAACAAAACCAAACCCACTGACCTTTGTAAAAGCAGTACCCATCTGCACACATCAGGAGCCCTGTCTGTGGGGACAGACTCCCGGGCTTTGCATCCTGTTCTCACCATTGACTGGCCCTTTAACCCTGCACACTGCGAAAGGGGAATAGTAGTGGTATCTAGTTTATAGGTTGGTCTTTCACTCACTCAGCCGTAACAATGAACTTTGACAGAAGTTTCAAAGTTGAAAAAAAAGTAAAGATAAACCTGTTAGAGTAAAAAAGGTAAGAAAATATAGGGAAGTCAGGAGAGAGGAATCAAAATCAGGAATCTGGCATCAAATAGATTCTCAGGGTTTCCTAATCAGTGACCTGTCCTATTTGAGGTGGTATTTCCAACTGGGAACATGTATACATGAAGCGCCTACTTAATGAGGACCGCCCAATACCACTCCACAGCCACACAGCCCTCAGCACGTGTCAGCGCCCTCCTTAACTCTGAAGAGGCACAATGAGCGTGGCCACCAGTGGCTGTGAGCTCTGCAGGCGTGGGCAGTACCAGCTCTAGTTTCCTGAGAAAGGATCTCATTTATGCCCATCTCTGAAAGCACCCTAGATCTGGACCACAGATCTCAAGATGTGGGTAAGATTGAGATTTTGCACTGTTACTCTTTATTAGATACACTATCCTTTTTTTTAAGTTGCCATATTTTTACAATAATTTCTGTTAATTGTATATTTTTTGTAGCGTCCTAGTGTGAGGCAGGCTAGTTTGACAAGGTGCTGCTTAAAGGAGGTTTACAGTTGATAAGTTATTTGATCTCACTAAATTTCAGCACAGCCCGAAAACCCAAAGCATTTTGAGCTCGTGGACTCTTGCGTACCCACTAACCCCTGATAGTGCTGTTGATTTTTTTTTTTTTTTAGGATTTTATTTATTTACTTGACAGAGAGAGATCACACGTAGGCAGAGAGGCAGGCAGAGAGAGAGAGAGGAGGAAGCAGGCTCCCTGCCGAGCAGAGAGCCCGACTTGGGACTCGATCCCAGGATCCTGAGATCATGACCCGAGCCGAAGGCAAAGGCTTAACCCACTGAGCCACCCAGGTGACCATTGCTGTTGATTTTATAAAGTTTGCCCCACCTGGTCTCTCACGACTCTGTAGGACAGTGAAGGAGCGGACCAATAACCCCTCAGGCAACCAGTGTCAAACCAGACTACAAGTTTGTAATTATTTATTACCCATTGTCTTTTACTCCCAAGGATGAAGATAGAGAGCTAAAAAGTATGATATGCAATGATTTATTGCCTCCTTTCAGTAACACCCAGGCATTTAGAGCTGTTTCTTGGTTCTGTAGTTTATGATTTTGTATCCCCTGTCCTACTCCCACACACTCCATGTTAGGTGAAACAAGGCAAATTTGATTCCTATAATTTCTTCTCCTCCTCCTCCTAATTCTTCCTCTCTCTGTCTTCCCCTTCCCATCTTCTTTTTATTTTCTTATCATTCTGTCCCCCATTTTTGCTTCCTAAAAGTTCACCTGGCCAGATGCCGTTACAGTGATACAGTTCCACTATGATTATGGGAGTGCCGGTGGTTTCAGAACAGTACACCCCACTGTCTAAATTATGGCATTCCTCTATGATTTGGAAACATACTAGTTCCTTGAAGCCTTTTCCAGGGTCCCCAAGAATACCTGGTAGGGATTAGATCCAATTTTCTGTATTACTCAATTAGTGTGTTACTCTAATCTCTAGTGCACTGTATACTATTTAGTAGGATACTATCTTTTTAAAAAAGATTTATTTATTTGAAAGAGAGAGAGAGAGAGCATGTACATGCATGAACAGGTTGGGGGGTGGTCTGAGGGAGAGAGAAAATCTCCAGCAGACTTTGCACTGAGTGTGGAGCCCAACATGGGTCTTGATCTTACCACCCTGAGATCACTGAGCCAAACTCAAGAGTTAGGCACTTAACCAACTAAGCCACCCAAGCGCCCCAGTAGAATACAATTTTAATACTCGGGGAGAATTTAAACTTAAATAATTTCATGGGTAAAAAAAAATAAAGCAGCAACAGAGAAGTAGCAAACTGGCATTTCTCTTTTTGGTTCCCTTTGGCTGATAAAATTCATTTTTAAGCATTTACTCCCCCCTTGACCAACCCCTTCCCCCAACACCAACACAACCTGGGCTGTCTGGTGAGATCCTGTGATAAAAGCCCGTTTCATTGTTCTCTGTGGGCACTATCTTCTGGCCACGACTCTTCCTGCCATGTTGGCTCTCCTGGAAAAGTGGGTCCGGCCCAGCAGTCCTAACTATGTCTTTCTTGTCATACATTTGTTCTCTTCCCTCATCAGCAAAACCTCAACTATGTCTCTCTACATTATAAACCATGGAACAGACAACTAAGGGAGAAATCATAGAAGGAATAACAAAATGACAGAAACAGAGCGGGAGAAAAGGCAAATAGCTTTTCGCCCTTAGGTAAGATGTACAGGAGAGAATGTTTTCCCCACACTTAGGTGGCCCGAAATGTTATAGAAAGATGATTCCCTTGTGACCGAATTCAAACCCATTTAGTTGTTCCTGAAAAGTCCTCCACTGACACCACCCTAGGGCATGTCTTTAGGATTATTTTTCAAAAGCGTTGATGGATTTCTGGGGATCTTTGGGGTCTCTTTTATCTGATTAGTTGCTTAGGTGGGAATGCAGATTGTGGCTCTAGGCTGGACAGGCTACCATGAGCTAAATTCATCCTGGGTTGATGTACAGTTAGGAAGTTCCCGGAAAATATTCCTCTGCCTTTGTGAGGAGACTTTCTACTTCCCATCAACCAGATTGTCCTCTGAACTAGTGCAGACTGGAGGCTTTAAGCTAGAAGCAAGAGATGCATCTCTTTTTTGTGATGCAGAAATTTGAGCCGAGTTGCAAATGTTTGAATGTGCTCAAACAAGCTTCCAGTAATCTGCTTGGAAAGGACTAGAGGGTACAAGTTCATGGGGTCTGTTCAGGGGTGCCTGACTTCTCTCGGTCAGAGCCCCACAGAAGAGAAAGCACTCTCTCCTCTCTCAAGGACTGCTGGAAGTTCAAATTCCAGGACTGCGTCACCACTGGTCCCTTCCCGGTTCCCACGGTGGCCCCAGACAGGTGCATCAGACCCACAGGTGGTCACGGCAGTGGCTTTTCCTTGCCCTCTCTCCGCATGCACTGCTCTGGGCCTGCAGGGGAGAAGGATGCGGCGTTTGCTGCCTCTTGGACGAGGGTCCTTCCACTTCTCCCCAGATTAGTCTAAACTGTGGTAAGAGCAGGTAACAAAGCTCACTTTATCTGAAGCACATCTTGTGAGTTTTGGGGTAATCCCCTGAGTTAGACTGGGCTGCTCTCTGGGACACTGCTGAACCAGGAAATTTGCATTTAACTGTACAACACCCAGACCTGTGACCTTGGCTTCATCAGCAAGGACCGGGGTCTGAGAAAGCAAACTGTGGGTCAGAGCCCCAGTGCATGTGAAACAGGCTTACAGGAATCACTGTCCATTTTCAGGTGCCTCACAAATCCACACATGCTACCCGAGCACGTTTACGTCTCTTGGGCGAAGCTCTTTTTCATCATGTTGGCTTTGATTCACGCCATTTGTCCTTGAAAATATTTTTGGTTTAGCATCCCTCCATCTTGCCCTTCTGTATGTCTATCTGCCTCTGGGATGTGAAGTGAGGTGTGATACAGACCAGCGTGCCTTTAGGGATTGCACAGTCTCTCTGCACAGCGCAGGAAACCTTCCCTCTATAGCCAATCCCAGCTCTCAAGGAAGGGCCCCTGGGGGAGTTTCAGGAGGGGAACACTGATGGTGAGAGAAGGTTTATTAGGGATTTTGTATCTGTCGTTTTGACATCAGTGACATTTGGGCATAGAATTGATTTGTTAACTACCTCAAAGCAATTTTCCAATCTAATTAGATTTTGTTAATGAGCTAATTCATCATTTTTGTTTGTTTGTTTGTTTTTAGGAATCCAAATAATGTACTGAAAAATAATGGCCAAACCTGACTTAATATATATTAGAGCTGGTTTACATTCTACTTTCGGCAGCTCTCAGATTTCCCTGGGCTGTTTCTGGAGCCTAGTTTATTGATGAGTTCCTATGCTCTCCTGCACGAAGAAGCATCTTTCCACCTGAAGAAATGAAGGTCTCTACCTACATTATTCTTGGAAGATACCCTGAGCAACAATGCGAGGGAACCCCAAACTGAGATGGTTTTTTTTTTCCCCCAGAGGGTGGCAGACAGTGCCAAAAGTGTGTTTAGAAATACAGCTCTGTTTGCTACAGGTATGGCTTGGTATTTTTGTTTGTTTTTAACATACATTTAGGAAACTTCGATCTAGACCCTTTTAATAAAAACTGGTCCTGATAAAGCCATAGAATTCCACTGTCACCAGTAGAAATCAACGTCTGCATTGCCCTTACTCAAACTATGGAGTGGTACCAAGGGAGGGCACTGAGCAACACAGTCTTCCTGGGACACAGAAGGGTCTCTAGGGCATCTGAGGAGGGAAGCACTGGGACAGTCAGTAGTAGTTGCTGTTGCAAAAGCCATTGAGTTCTGGGACTGCTGGGAGCCACAGCCTGGGGTAAAAAACTATGTTGCCAAGAGCAAACAGCTTCCAGGAATTGCCCCCCTCTGAGCTACCTCTGGGAAGAGCAGACACTGTCAGAGAAGATTTAATTGCTTTGAGCTTCTCGCTCCCACTGTGAGTCAGTCTTCAGGGAGAAGGAGGTAAAGTGCTCATGTTGTATTGAGCAAGAATAAGAAAGAAAGAAAGAAAGAAAGAAAGAAAGAAAGAAAGAAAGAAAGAAAGAAAGAAAGAAAGAAAGAAAAAATTTTCTCCTCAAAGCTGGAGGAAATTGGCTATCAGAGCTAATTATATACAATTACTTAATCTCATGGACCTCTGATTCCTGGTCATTCTGAGTCAAAGTTACAGAGACACTTGTATTAAGTTGTAGAACCTTTGGGTATATGGATTTTGAGGCCAGTGGAATTTTATGAAGGGAGGAAACTCTAAAGGTAAATTAGTCCCGTGTATGCAGTAACATTTAAGGAAATAATTTTGGAACTGTGGCAGAGGCAAAAGCAGAATGGGCCAGAGTAGACTAGTTTGCCTAGAGTTTCTGGATCTCATAGGAGGCTTTCAGTTGCCCAAGTAGACAAACCAATACAGAAATAGAGACCAAAGCCTTTAATGCAACCAAAAAAAAAAAGAAAACAGAGAGAGAGAGAGATTGCATGCCTACCATGCCTACCAAGTGTATACCACCAAGTGTACACCCATTAATCTCCTTATAAACAAAAAAAATTAGAAGCTATTCTTTGGAGATTATTGCTCACCCGGTGCCCCAACTGAGTGCTATGGCTTCATTTTCCATCTGTAAACACTGGCTAGGCTGGTTGCTAGGTATATTCACTGGGGAAATAGGTAACTGTTTATATGTGACCACTTGGATGGATACATGCAAATACTTCCCTTTGAGCCCATCATCACATTGTGGAAAGACTCTCTGGTGTAGATCCTGGATGCTGAGAGTCACACAAACCCAAGTTAGAATCCGGGCTCTACCACTCACTAGATGTGTGACTTGCAGCAAGTTCTTTAGCTCGTCTGAAGCTATTCCCCACTGTAAGTGAAAAGGATGCTATAAACCATCATTTTAAATGTCAACTATGTATTATCAGATATAAAATTCAGCTTCCTTCAATCACCAGTGAGCTGTGGGCTTAAATTTGCTCGTAACTCCAGCAATACTTCCTCTTTCCCATCGGAAAATATCAAGAACTTGGAGCACACACACATTTAGACACTGTATCCCTCAAATCATATATTTAAAAAGAATTTCACAATTCAATAACATTGTATCATCCATAATAATAGTTAAGATAATCAGCATGTTCTGTTCTAGTCACACGGCAAAATGTAAAGTTCTAGAAGTCAATCAATGGCTGCTGTGGAATCCCTAAATATGGTTTTCACCAAGGTTTATTGGTAAAGTCAGTACACTCTTTGCATATGGAAAATAAATGGACTAATTCCAGAGTAACAAATGAACACCACTTTCAACCACATTTCCTACCGTGTTGCTCATTTGAGAATTAAATGCTCCCTCTTGGTGTAAAGAGTAGTGCTAAAGACTGATAGGGAAATTGAATGAGAAAATGCGGTTCTTTGTTTTTTGGCTTTCATTTGGACTTTGGAACTTGGGGGACAAACTAAAAGCTACTTAGGAGCACTTATTCTTTCCTCTATTTCTTCTTTTGATACAGTTACTTTCTCTCCTTCTTGACCTCATGTGGGTGTTGAAATTCAAATCACATGAACAAGTAGCAATCAAATCCCCATTATCAAATCCCCAATCACATTTCAAGGGATGCACAAAATTTACAACACAGTTTCTGTCTCAAAAGGTTTATAACCTTGTTTGGAGGAGACAAAACCAATCCCATGAAAAGTTCATGATAGAAGATTTAAACAAAGATGCAAACAAATCACAGATGAATTGTTATTTAACATGGCACCTAAATTAATTACTCATGAGTGCTATTAGTCCTAAGTACCATATGAATTTGGAAAAGAGAGAAATCCATGAGCTTTTCAGTTAAGATTGAGGTAGAGGGCAGGGGGGAAATGAACTCTATGAAAAGAATGTCAGTGGCACGGAGTCAGTCTGGACATAGGAAGTAGTGCTGAGACTCAGGGATGGGGAAGACCAAGGACAACCTGAAATGAGGCAAACCCAGGACAAAGTGAGATGAACAGAAAGCCAGTGAACATCTTGGACATTTTGCTAAATTTAGGGTGGCCAACAAGCAAGGAATAGGCATCCTCAGGCAAAGTCAATATCTGCTGAAGCTTGAGGAAGACAGATCAAGGGCTGTGAGGGGCAGGAGAGGCAGCTGCCCAGCTGTCCTCGGAAGATAGTTGAGGTGTTCTGAATGCTGTAGATACATGTTGAACACAACAAAGAGAGTGTGTGTGTCCACACGTATCCATGCACTTAAGCAGATGGAGTTCTAAGAGCAGAGAAAATACGGAACAACAGGAAACCAAGGAAAGATGCCTGACATTCCCCAGGAGAAGCTTAGGCACAGAAACAATTGGAACAAGTCCAAGATGCTTTGGAGAAGGGTTTGTTTCTAGAGTCGGTACCTATTTGGTTAAATATGAGTTTAAGCAACAAATATTATAATGGTTGGAATTTAATATATCCATCTACTGCAAGACTTTTAAAAGAATATGTTCAGCCCCATCACCCTTTTTTAATAAGCTGAAAATAACTTCCATCAAAATCATGCCAATAGAAAGCCATGATATGCTGAGAACACTTTCTTTTCAGAAAGAATTCAGATATAATGAGTGGAAAATTGCCTTAAAGAAAAGATTGAAGGAAGTGACAACTTAATTAAACCCAGCTACTGGTCCCATTTTATATTTGTCTTTCCAAACTGCAAAGAATTCTGACCTATTTAGTCATGACAGAACATATCTTCTAAATAATCTGTATCTCTTTGGAGGCAACGGATGGATATTTATCAAAGATGAAAACATTGCATGTCTCTTACTCATAATATTTGATCTTTAAGTTAGCATTAATATGTTACATTTAGAGTACTAGGAGAACCCTCAGCCACATATATAAAGCAGCGACTGAGATGAAAGGCATTCCACAAGGGGGCTACTGATCTCAGAACCAGTTAACACAGTCATGAGTATTTTATGGGTTGCTACAGCACATTAGCCACAAACAATTTCCATCCTAGGAAGTACACTTAGTGCAGCTACTGGTGCATAATAAATATTTGATCCTAATTAGACCTAATGAACGAATCTTAATTCTGTATCCATAATGCTTTTGTAGGACACTGACCCATAAATTAAAAAAAAAAAAAAAGTTTTGGGGGTGTGGGTATAGAACTAAAACCATTTTAACACCACTAACATTTTTCATTTCTCTAAGTTATTTGATGATGATAAAGAATTGTCTGGAAGTCTCTTTTAAATGACAGGTTATGGTATAAACACACACCCATACACATATTATCAGGAGAATTATAAAGTGCGTAAAGATTCAATATTATGTACTTTATAATAAGAAAATCTTAACTTTCCTTTGTTTAATTTATTTTAATTCATTGAGGACTTCAAGGTAAAATACGATTTCTAAAAATTTAATCTCACAAATTTTAGTTGGAGTACTGATTTGGGATTTGACAGATTCAAGTCTGTTTCTAAAGATTATTTATAAAAATTTTCTTCTCAGATAAAGTAAAAAGGATAACAATTTCATTTGGCAGAATTTTAAAGAGTCTTGTCGATTCTTTACTTTTTTTTCCTTTATAGAGAGAGACAGACAAGCATAGGGGAAGGAAAAAAGAGAGAATCTTAAGCAGGCTCCATACCCAGTGCAGAGCCCAATGTGCGGCTCCATCTCACAATCCTGAGATTTGTGTCCTGAGCCGAAATCAAGAGCTGGACGCTTAACCAACTCTGAGCCAGCCAGATGCCCCTTCTTTACTTATAATCGTTAACGTGTATCCTCTTAGAAGGCAGAAATATTTAGTCAGCATTGTCCATAAGACATATGTGTAACTTAAATACTTTCAAATGAAGTAAAAAAGAAGTTAAATTCTATCATGATTTCCTATTGTTTTAAAGTCATGGCACCATGATTTTCTAAAATTAATCACCTATCTTTTAAAAAATGTATCCTTGAGAAATGTATCTTCGTATATAATTATACAACCTATTAACATACATTGACATATTACACAACAGAGTCATGTAGCTCTGTAGTTTTATCAACTGTGTCAAGTTGGCCAATGTCTGTAACCTGTAACTTTCAAATTCTAGAGGGTACAACTCAAGGAAATTTTATACCAGTGCAGGTCAGTGGAGTGTGGGGGTGAGAACTGGGGTGGAGGGAGGCTTCTGTTCCAAGCAGTAATTTGGGAACAGACCTAGTTGGTCATCATGGCTGGACCACTCCCTTGGTCTTCCAAGCGATCACGCTCCTTTGGTGACTGACAGTCTTGTTTCCCATAGCAGTCGTGTCTAGTTTGTGGGAAAGATTTGATTAGTATCACCTGTATCTTTGTCTTAACATGGGGAAAAGTCACGGCCACCTGGAATGAGACTATGGACTCCACTCTCCTTAGACTGTATCAGAATCATGCTCCTTTCAAGTATTTGAAGGGAAAGTCACAAGAAAATAATAGGCACCAGAAATATCACAGATGTGAGGCCTCTGGCATGTAAGACACTTTCTTAGTTCTAAGATACACAACTTGAAATTTGGTATAAACATCAGATCCTGAATTATGCTAGCCACGATTTTTTTGGCAGACAATTAGCAAAGAAGACAGAACAACAAAAACTGTCATAGAGCTCAGAAGTAGCAACAAGTTTTAAAAAAACAGATTTGGCTAGCAAGCAGGGACCAGAGCACCCATTCACTCAGATTATAAGAGCTAAAGGTCTCATTTTGATCTTCTTACCATTCAACAAACATCATGTAGAACACACCACCAATACCATTTTGGACTAATGAACAACCTTAGTCATTCTTTCAAGACCTTTCCTTCTAATTACATATAAAGATGGCAATGGCTTCTCATTTCTCATATCTCATATCTCATTTGAAGTAAAAATCTTTTGTTTGTTCATCTCACTTATTCTGATCTCCTACACAGTCACACTGATAAAAAGAACAAATTTAACTTCAAATGTTAGAAAACAGATCTGAAGTAAATATCAGTGTATTATCTGATCATACACTGATTAAATGTAAAGCAAAAACCAAAAAAAAAAAGTTTAAAGTCCCCAATTTTTACAAATGTTTTACAACATTTACAAATGTTGTGTTTTAAAGCAACCATAAAATCAAGGCAGCTTGATGTTAAACAAAGGAAGACATCCAGGAATTTTAATGGTGTACATATGATTTAGACCAGTGGTAGAAGTAAAGTCAGCTGGACCCTTCGCTTACAGCTTCTTGGAGGGAGAATTTTCCAAGAATATCAAATAGAAGATATGCAACAGAATCTCTTGTCAATCCAACTCATGATTGTCAATTTGTTCATGCTGTCAAAAATCATGACTCACATTTGAACACGTATCTCTGTAAGATTTAAAGATTACTGTAATTCAGATTAAAAATTTCCCCTCAGTACAGTATAATCATACAGTAGAGTATAATATTTCTGTTTACTTTAGATGGGTTTTTCATCATGTTTTCCAAAAATGAGACTATCCCATGAAACTTACTGTTTTGTTCTAGGGTCTTGGTTCTAAAGAAGTAATATCAATCAGTCCTCAAAATTTAAAAAAAAAAAGTGTATATTTGAAGCATCCAAAGCTCAAGTTCTACTCACTGTTGAGTATGGCCTGAACTCTGCATAGCTTTAACTATACGTGGTCGGCCTACACAAATTTATCTGCTATATGCACTTATAGGTAACGTAAGTTAACACCCAGGGCTGGATCCTGAAGAGGTTTTCCATTTCTCCACTTTTGGGCTGGTTTCCTCGTTGAACTACATGGAAAACCAAGAAGCTCATTGTTCAGGTGGCCTGATTTTCTACTAGAAGACTTTAAGATATTGTCAAGTTTAGTTCACTTCTCTGGACTATAGTAGCTTCTATTATGACATAAGATATTGAGTGTGTGCTATGCCCTTTCAGGAAACATGACTTTATAAAAGGAAGCATCTGATTTTGTTGTCATTTCATGATTAACTCCAGAAATGAGACGGGAAATTCATGTATGTGATGAAGGCAGGGCAGGAAAAAATGCCCTTACTGCCTTTCAAATTTTGATCCCTAAACGTCCTATTAAATTTTGGTCTTTCGTTGTACTTTATAACATTTAGAGATTTTTGTTAATGTTTCTTTTCTTCATTAACTTCATATTCAAGAGACTTCAGAAACTAATGCCTTCATAAAATAATCTCAAGGTCTGATAATAGCATTCATCTTTGATGTCACTTGTTTTGTATCAACACCACAACTCTATTTTAATGGTTATTCTCAGTCCTAGGAATTTGAGCCAGTGTATTCACTCCTTCAAGGTGATATAATCAAGACATAAAGGCACAACAGTCTAGCAGAGAGAAATCCATTTGGTATAGAATTGCTCCCTATTGTATAATATATCACAAAGACAAGTTAGTCCAACCATTTCAAGTCCTTAAAACATCCAGCTTCCCTCCAGTTAGATCTATACAACTGGATGGCAAAGATCAGGCTTAGATGTTTAAAAATGATGCCATAATGGTAGCTCTCTTATTTTACTCCTACTGTAGGAGTTACCTTCAAGCAATAGCTTATACAAATTGGTTGGCCCCCTGATGTGACTCGAAGTAATAAATGGAACCTGTTGTAGATTATTAACATAGAGGCTGATGATCAGAATAATGACTTCTGTATTTGACATCTCTTAGGTAGTTAGAGACTATTGTTCATAGCGTTGCTGACATCAAAGCATCCAACTGTTCCCACAGTTAATAAGAACAGCAGAGCAGAAACTCCTGGGCCCTAAATAATAATTCACAAGTTGTCAATAAATCAAAAATACTTTTGCTTGTGTTACACTTCAGTGTTCTCTTTAGTAAATATATTTATCAATACTCATTTTATAAAATTCAATGAAATAATCCACATATATAAAAGTTTTTTGTTTTGTTTTGTTTTTTGTCACCGTCGTCCATGTGACTTTGCATCGTGATTATCTACTCGGTAGTTGGAATCATCTGCGGGAAGCACTCAGAGTCATAGTGTTAGGTCTACAGACTTGAATACAAATATTTCATTAAACAGTAGTGCTTATGGATGCAAGTGGTCTAGGGGCTTTGGATATGTGACCATTGGGTATATGGGCTATAAATAATGTGTATGTTTAAATCAACAAGAAGAATAATCAATCATCAACAAAAGGAAACACTTCGGTTTTTCATGCAAAGGACTTTTGGAATTATACCACTCTACTGCAAGCGACCAGAGAGTGATCCTTTTGTAAGGATCTCTGCCTCTCTGAGCTCCTCTCCAGTCATCTCCCCTCTCTGCAGGCTTCCTGGCTATACCTCAAGCAAGGATGCAGTGGTTGCCTTAGGCATTTGCTGGGCCAGTTCCTTCTGCCTAGAACACATCTCCCCCAGATAGCCCTACGCATAGGGCTGCCCTCCATTCTGTAGATCCTCTTTACTTTGCTCTATGTTCAAAGCATTTTTTACTGTTTTACCTGCTATGTAATCTCTTATTCTCTTTATCTTCTAATATTTTGTCTTCCCAGAGGAGTATTAGCTTTTTGGGAGCAGGAATTTTTACCTGTGTTTTACCAGTTGGGGTTCACTGATAAGTCCCCACCACTAGAAACAGTGCTTTCCTCTTAAAGGTGCTCCGACGATATCTGCATACGTGAATGACTGAGCTCTCTCTGCAGTGATGGCAATGTCAGTGTTGTTCTAAGTTTAGAAATGAAGCATGTCCTGTGGTACGCCAAACGCCTGAGCGAAAGATAAGTTTCTTGCTTAAAGATATGAGGTGGGAGGAAAAACTATTTCTGCCTCGTAAAAGGAAGGCATCTTTCAGCTAACAAACTCAAAGAGGTGATTGCTTTTTTTTCCAGTAACTGTCACCATACCATTCATTATTGGGTTCTGCTGTACTCTTTTCATAGTTGGCGCTAAGGTGCTCCATTTGATCTACTTAGAAACAGAATAAGATTTGTGTGTGTGTGTGTGTATGCACATGCATTGGATGAGAAGAGGGATACCTTTTCCTATGAGGTATATTTAATGACAGTGGGTAAAGGGAACAAAGGTACAATTCACAAAATCTCGTAACAGTGGAGGATTCAAGTAGAGAAGACCTAAGGGATTTCTGAAATAGATGAATTGTTAAAGAATGTGGAAGATGGAATACTTTGATAGTATAAAACTAGAAAGCTGTAAGGAGTTCTCCTCAATGATAAATATTCAAAGATAGATGGTGATACTTCAGATAGTACATCAATACAATAAATCTGTAAGACTCCATAGCTATAATTCCATTAATTGCCTATATGCTTTCATATTACTATTATTTCAAAGTTGATCACATTTTGCAAAATCCTATACTTGTAATCAGTATTCTAAGTTAACTTTAGCAATCAACTAAGGTTAAATATTCAACTTCTATAAAATATGCTATGCCACAGCACTTTGACATTCTTATGTGGCAAATTTCTGTTTTCCACTGCAAGATGGCTCCTTGAAATGGCGTATACTCAAGGAAAGCACAATTTAGGGGACTCCAACAGCCATTTTGATTTCCACTTTATTTGACATATTTCCATTCCCCATCCATGCCCATATTTCCGAGCTCTTGTGTTCAACTCTTATATCAGGAACCATGGTTTAATTGTTTAATTATTGTCTAATATTTATTGAATTAAAGGTAACTCATCTTTTATGACTCTTTTTTATTCCATTTTGTTACTGTCAATGGTTTAGCCAAACATGAGGAAGGAATAATCTGAAAAATTAATAAAATGTATCTATAAAGACATCCACTTTGTCATTTCGACAGCACTTTCTAGAGTAATACTGATCCCCAGAAAAGAAATACCATAAGAGGACTTAGCTGCCTTTTAAAAATAGAGTGCCTGGGTGGTTCAGTGGTTAAAGCCTCTGCCTTCGGCTCAGGTCATAATCCCGGGTTCTTGGGATCGAGCCCCACATCGGGCTCTCTGCGTGGCAAGGAGCCTACTTGCTTCCCTTCCTCTCTCTCTGCCTACCTCTCTGCCTACTTGTGATCTCTGTCTGTCAAACAAATAAATAAAATCTTTAAAAGAAAAAAAATTAAAAATATGAGTTTTGAACATATCCAGAAACAGTAAAATGTGTAATGCATTAAAAACCACATTTCCCACATTGCATGCAGTTATTTTTGTTTAGAAAAACACTGACATCCTTAGAATAGCTTGCCTCCGATTTCAAAAATATGATTAAGTCTAAGGAGCAGAAGAAAAAATTGTTATCAATCTACTCTGAATAATTTGTTACCACACTATGAAAGCAGAAAATATTTTATTTTAAATGATTGCTATTTCAGTAACAAAATAAAGATGAATAAATATCACTCCAACCACAAGATTTAATTCACACGTACACATACACACACACACACATACACTTGTGTTCATCTATGGAAGAAATATGTCTTTTATGTTGAAATTATGTATTTCTTTGAAATGTCATTAAAAGTGAGAAAGAAAACTTTAAACATTTTCTTTCACTTTTAACTCATATGCCTCATTGCAAACACCTGAACACATGTTAAAGTACTCAAATTCACAGCTGCAATCAGTAAGGTCTTTATTCATTGAGAAATTTTGTTTCAATAATCCTCTGTTAGACTTTTTCTTGGATGTTTATCTTGAAAATCCCTACTTAAAGCTGAAATAAGTTTTTCTCCAAAGTCACATTCATCTTTCATAGATCATTTTAGAAATCATACTCCTTCAATATTTAAATAGGAGCAAATACAACATTATCTCTATAATCCATGGAGAATTTATATGTAGTAGCCCAGCTATCTCATGATGTTTCTCCAAAAGACAAAGGCCACCACACAAATAGACTTATATTCAGACAGTAGATGTTCGTGGTGGTCTTGATATATATGTTTTCGGAGAGATCATGCTCATAATCTCTTTATTCTTCAATCTCAGCTGCTCAGGAAAGGGCTTTCATTCTAGGAATAATGCAACATGTCTTCTGATTCCTACTCCGAGTAATTCATCTTACTCCAAGTAATTATGTCACTAAGTTCCGAATCTAGAAGTCTCTTTGTCACTGATTCCTGGTTCTCAAAATTGCAGACTCTGCTCTCAGCCTCCTGAATTTTTCTTTCATAGTTCTCTTTACAATTTCAACCACATGGTTGTGGTAATTACCTTCCAACAACTATCTCCTACTGCACTGTGGACAGAGTACCAAGTAGGCTCTCGAAAAATGGTTATTGATTAAATGCCATAAAGACAAATGATGCCATGAATATTAGATGATTCAGAAGACTGATAGTTCAAATTTTATCCTTTATATCATGCTATTCAAATGAAGCTGTATTTACTTTAATTATCATGATAATTCAATGAGTAGGACCTTTCCCTGCATCTGATTCCAGCTCTTGTTTTTATATTTTTACTGAACATTATAGCTTCACACATTTGACACCTGGCTGTGCTTATATTTAAAAAGAATGACCTAACATATACATCAGAAGGGAAAGAAATTAGGAGTTTAGTAATAAAACCAAATAGTGTTTTAACCGGTCATGGATAATGAATTTTAATGCATAATCAATTTCATATTTATTGGATGAAATGTTGTCACACCCTCTTTTTAAATTGCTTCAGTCACTTATTTATTTTACTATTTAGTTTTGAAGATATGCATATTTTGTTGGATTTAAATCTCTATTTAAAATAATTAATTTCTTAAAGACTTCATTTACTACCACACGAATCATATGGAGTTTGTGGTTTAAAACTTTGCGTTGTGATTATATTCCATTTTTTTAAACAAAATATTTATTATTTAGCATTTGCCTACAACCATCACAACAGCACATAATACGTGACAACAAAATAGGTGATTTGTGAACATTGTCATTACTCTGTTGGAAAGAGAATCTTGAGGACAAGTGTTTTTTGAGATGTGTAACAGGACTGACATTAGATCTCTGTTCCATGTCTGGCACAATAAGCCACACCCTTTTCTTACTAATGAGTTTGGAAAAGTAGCCAACTCTGTCTTTTATCTGGGCAAACACAGGGCTATTGATGCCTAAACCCCATGTGCCAAATTTACTTCCATTGGTCCACATGGCCATCTTTCCTGGTGCTTAAAGACTTATGAGAAAGCAAAGGTGATGTATTTACTCTATGATAGGGGAGTTTGGTAGATGGTAAATCCACATGCAAAGTTTGTTTATTTTGGTAAAATAACTCTAGCTTCAAGGATGATGTGTGTGGGTAGGTAGAATCGATGAATAGTGACAAACTGGTATGAAAGAAAATGTGAATACTTGTTAAAGATTCTAATCCTGAATTACTGGGTGACACAGTTACTAAAATATAGCCCTGGGGAAGAAGAGCAAGTTGGGATGGGAAGAGGATGAGTTTTAGAAGTATTGAGTTTAAGGTGATCTGCCGATGTTCATATGAGATGTCTACCAGTTACTTGGAAATGTGAGTCTGGAGCTCGTGAGAAAGATCAGGGATAGAGACATAGATTGGGGGATTATTATGAGGGAGGAAACAGGTGAAATCAGGGGAGACTGGACAAGAGGGACAGAACCCAAGGGAATATCTTGAAAGTCGGGCAAAGAAAGAGGCACTTGTAAGCAGAATTGAGGAGTAATCAGAGAGATTGAAGGAAAATACTCCAGCATCTCAGAAGACAAAGAAGAGATTCTAATGAAGGTCAGAGAAGCAGCACTGTCTAATGGTAGTAATCTGAACGTCCTTTTCTCATATTTGTTTCCATATATTACTCTATATTAGTAATATAAAAATAAGTTTCTTGGCTTTAGTAACAATGACAAGAGGAAATTCAAAGTCACTCTTTGTGTTATTAGAACGTTACTATTTTTCTCAATGTGTTTATTACTAATAATTTAAAGATTTTTTTATATATACTCCAGTGGAATTTACCTAGAAACAAAATGTCTTTTTCTTTGAATTTTATGATTTCAAATAATTAACTTTTTTTGGCTCCTGTACTGAATTTTCAGACAACATGTAACATTACTTGTAATAACCAAAAAAAAAAAAAAAACCAGAAAAAAATTATTCAGTATTATCTATCATTTATCAAAACTCTTAAAAATATAGTGATGTCTGCCAGCTTTTCCATTTTAGCATATTGGAATGACTCTCTATATAAAACAAATGGGAAAAAATCAGAATAAAAATTCTCAAAATTAAATATCGATTCTAACCAAATGGTAATGAAAGATCATTAGGTTTTTATCCTCCCGTGATGTCCAAGAAGTGTTAGGTGTCAAAAGTAAGGACCAGTTGTATGTATGTAAATTTTTTAAAAGAAGTTAAATTTCAAGGAATATATTTATTAAGTTACAGAGTAAAATCCTTATATTAAATATAGGCAGTGCTCGCTTTGCACAGGATCTTATTAACTGGGAACTCATGCATATCTAACTGTATCTTTGGTCCTTGGTATCTATTCTTTCTGATTGAAACATCCTCCCTGCCTCTGGTGTCTGAATTTCACATTTTTCAGTCCATATATTTCCGTGAACTTATATGATACAGATTTTTGACTGGTGTTTTATCTTATTTTATTTTATTTTATTTTTAAGCTTAAAGCAATTCCTCCCTAAATCTGGTTGTGGAATTTTTATCTTGAAAGTGTTATCAATTTTTCCTGCATTGAGGTGGGTCTATAGTCAGAGTGTAAGGTTTTAATCCTCGAGCCCCATATGATTCACATATGCTAGGAAAACCAATCTCTCAGAAATAAGTGACTGAGACATTGTAAAAAGATCTTTATGACAATATCTCAGTCAATGAATATGAAATTGCTTAAGGCACTAGGGGTCACTGAAAACAGTATTCGGTTTCACTAGTAAACTCCCAATTTTCTTCCTTTCTGATTTATATATATACCATTCGTCTTATATTAATAAGCACAGTCAAGTGTTAAATTTGCCAAGCTATGATGTTCACTGAAATACAAAATGGTCTTTTGCCAAGTGTTTTTACACATATGCTCTTATTTAGTTACTCAGAATATTGATTTAAAAAAAGGATATGTGTGAATACAGGAAATTCTTATGTGGACACAAATGATTTTTAACTCTCAATGCTTTTTTCTTCGACTAAAATAGGTAAAGGGTTGTAAGGAAGATAAAAATCTCATTGCAATCACGTTTTCTCACCTTAGCATAAAAATTATCACTTTGTTTCTAGACAAGTTTTTACAAGTTTTTACACAAGCTGTGGTTAGTAAGTGATGGATCTCCCCATGTGAGACCAAGCCTGAGTGCCAACTCTAAGTTAATTTTGGAACATGAAATGCATTCATTAATTTTTAAAGTAAGGTTGCTCAAACACAAGTTAAAATAACATGCATTTTGTATTGAAGACTAGTAGTCATCTTAAAAGTTCTTTTTTTAAATAAAAGACAGCTTTCATTATTCATCCTATTAAAAATTGTCTAATTCCTACTGAATTTACTTTTGCACTCACTATCTTATTCTTCCATTTATTTTTGAAAAGTTTATCATAAGCCATAGTCTTCTATGTTATCAATATAACGTTTAGGAACTTGTTTACACCTAGCTTTAGTTTTATTCTGCCTTGAATGAAAATAATTATAGTTGACACAAAAGAAAATTTCAATGATTTAACTTCATGTTAGAATTAGTAATGGTAAAGTATTGATTTTTTTTTTAAAATTTATTTGACACAGAAAGAGAGAGATCACAAGTAGGCAGAGAGGCAGGCAGAGAGAGAGGGGGAAGCAGACTCCCCGCTGAGCAGAGAGCCTGATTCAGGGCTCCATCCCAGGACCCTGAGATCATGATCCAAGCCAAAGGCAGAGGCTTAACCCTCTGAGCCACCCAGGTACCCTTAAAGTATTGATTTTTATGGTAAACAATTTATACACAATTGTCTATATTGTGATAAAAAACTAACATGCTAAAATTTACATTTTTTAAAGATTTCATTTATTTATTTGACAGACAGAGAGAGAGAGATCACAAGTAGGCAGAGAGGCAGGCAGAGAGAGAGGGGGAAGCAGGCTCCCTGCTGAGCAGAGAGAAGAGGCGAGGGTCTGTCCCAGGACCCTGAGATCATGATTTGAGCCAAAGGCAGAGGTTTAACCCACTGAGCCACCCAGGCGCCCCCAAAATTCACATGTTATATGCAAATAACTTATATTTCAAATTATAATATGATTCATGGTTTATTTAAAATTTTGTATTAGTTATATAAATAGAACTATAAAACAATTTATACTCTAAGTTATAAAATGAGTTTTATAGTGAACAATTTGATTTCTTATTTAAACTCAGTCACTAAGAGGGGATACCCTGGAGCTGTTTATATCTCCCAAAAGTTAGCATTTTATTGCCCTGTACAGTCAAGGACAATGACCACTTCCTAATTGAGAGTGAGGCCTGGATCTCTTAGTTTGCATTTAACACACTTCTTGAATAAGCACAAAATGTCTTCATTCATTTCCAACACTCCCCTGCTGAATCTTTCAGTACAGTCTCCCTGTTCTGGTCTATTCACAGAGGGCACATGAAGGTCAGGTGGATGCCAAGTGGCATCTTCTAACCACGTGGCTCTGCTGGTACCACAGCATGGGGTTTCTAATCTAACTGCACATTTAGGTAGCCATATTTGGTTTTGGATAATTTTCCATTTAAAGAGTGAATACTTTCATAGTAAAAAAGATAAATGTAGAATAGAAAATATTTTTCATCTTAGATCGAAAGTACATTTTAAAAAGATTTTTATTTATCTATTTGACTGAGTGAGAGAAAGAGAAAGAGAGCACAAGCAGAGGGAGAGGGAGAAGCAGACCCAGTGAGCAAGGAGCCTGATGTGGGGCTCCCTCCCAGGACCCTGGGATCATGACCTCAGCCAAAGGCAGAGGCTTAACTGACTGGGCCACCCAGGTGCCCCTCAAAAATACATTTCTTAACTGTATTTGGCTGTATGTTCATTAAATTCACTTAAAATGTACCCATAAGTAATTTTTTCAAACTTCTTGGGTTTTTGTGGGTTGTTTTTTTTTTTAACCCATAAGTAATTTTTTTCAACTTTCTTGGGTTTTTGTGGGTTTTTTTTTTTTTAAGATTTTATTTACTTGAGAGAGAGGGAGAGTGAGAGAAAAAGCATGCGGGGAGAGGATCAGAGGAGGTAATTTACAATTACCTTCTTCCATCTGAATGCCCTCTTTTGTGGACCAAAGGCTCCATTCAAATACAGCTCTTCCCTCTGTGAGAACCTTTCTGATTTTCTCGTAATATTGAAGCCTAACTCTGTGCTCCTATGGCAGTATATATATTTTTTTAATTTAATTTATTTATTTGAGAAAGAGAGAGAGGGAGAGTGAGAGAGATAGCAAGAGAGTGCATGAGCAGGGAGGGAGAGGGAGAGGCAGGCTCCCCGCTGAGCAGAAAGCCCAACATGGGTCTCCATCCCAGGACCCCAGGATCATGACCTGAGCCGAAGGCAGATGCTTAACTGAGTGAGCCACCCCGGACCCCCCTGTCCATCTTCTGATGTATGTTGAGTGGCTCTGTTGTCTGAGTCTTCTATGGGACTCAAACGGCATGCGGCACAGTTCCTCAAACATGGTTAGTGGCAAGGCTTGGCAATAGAGTTCCATAGTCATTTAATAATCTTGATTGATCATATTTTAAATAATGTAAGATGTTCTTACATCTATTTAAGGAGGAAACATCCGATTTCTACCTTTACATGGTGCATTTAAGACTTGAAGACCACATCTAAGACTTTCAGTCTCCCACCAAAACTAACAATGAAGAGCAAATTTGATCATATTGATTAAATTTGTTTCAAAATCACAGAATGGTGAGTATGCAAGGGCAGCTTGTGTCCCTCGAGTCTGAAAAATCAAGAAAGACTATCCTTACATATGTACCAAGTTATTACCAGTTACAGAATGAAAAATCCATAAACAAAAAAGATTTTCTTCAAGTGAGAAAACAAGTGGCTGGTAAGGTCACATTCGAAAAGTTAAAATAGGTGCTCTGGCCTATCATTCTTTAATAAAAGGAGCTAGGGCTCCTTGAAGAAATGACTGATTCTAGAACTGGGGCAGGAAATATATACTACAAGAAGCATCTTGTAGTACTAGGGGAAAAAAATCCTCACAACGATGGGACTATGTCAAAGGCCACAGCTGGGGCGCCGGGGTGGCTCAGTCAGTTAAGCGTCTGCTTTCAGCTCAGGTCATGATCTCAGGGTCCTGGGATCGAGCCCCGATTTAGGGTCCTCGCTTAGTTGGGAGCCTGCTTCTCCCTCTCCTTCTGCAGCTCCCCTGCTCGCGCTCTCTTTCGTGCACTCTCTCTCAAATAAATAAATACAATCTTAAAAGGAAGAGAAGGCACAGCAGCCTCCTGTAAGAGGTGCTCCTGTCTATAGCTGCAGCCATTTGCTGAGCAGTTTGAGCAGCTACTTTACTTAAGCAATATCAGATTGTAATGCAAAGTATAAAACATACATCCATGAGCTTGTATTGATACAAGTGATTGAATTTAAAGAAGCTGGGGAGAATAGAGTGTCTCCCTTGCAGAATTCCAAATAATTTATGTAGATACTCCATCAGGAAGAGGAATGTAACTCCCTACTCCTTACGTGTGAAGTGCATGAAGTTACTGCTTCTGGTAGAGTACAGTAAGGAAAGGAGGAGAAAGAGTAATGTCACAGTGAAGAAACCGACAGACACTCCCTCAGCCAGGTGATCAAGGTCAACATCAACAGTGATACCTCATGTTGATAGTATGTGCCCTTGTTATGATGTGATAAGAATGGCACCTTACCTTTGTGGCCTTCTTCCCCAAAACACATCCCTATCTAATCATAAGAAAGACATTGGACAAATTCCAATGTTAAGATGTTCTACAATATACCTGACCAGTACTCCTGAAAGCTATCAAGGTCATCGAAAACAAGGGAAGGGTAATAAACTCTCACAGTCAAGAGGAATCTAAGAAAACATGATGACTAAATGTAATACAGCATTCTGGATAGGGTCCTGGAACAGAAGAACAGGAGGTATAAATTAAGGAAGTAAGAATAAAGGATGGACTTTATAATAATGTATCAGTAATTATCCACTAAGTATAACAAAGTTACCATATTACTGTCAGATATTAATAATAGGAGAAACTTGGTGTAGCATATATGGAAACTCTGGTCCCATCTTCACAATTTTTCGGGAAATTTAAAATTGTTGTAAGATAAACAGTTTGGTTAAAAGAGTGGATATTGTGTTTTGACCTGAAATCGCTCCCTCATATCTACTTTATTTTTATCCTACTATGAGTTATTCAAGAGTTAAACACAGCTCTAGCTATGGCACCCATGCAAGTGCTCTTCCAGCTCAGGGGGCCATGGGCTAGCCTTGGAATGGGTATGAATCTCATAGCCCCCAGAGCTAACTCCCTTGGACTTTTTCCTTCTCCAATGACTCAAGAATGGCAAAATTTACAGGGAAGACCTCTGTTTCTCCTGGAAAAAGAGAAGGGGAAATATAAAGAAGAACTATGACAAAAGAAAAAAAGAATAGTTGAACCAAGAGACTCAGAAAGGCCTTCTGCCCAAGGGCAGAGGAAAGGGGAGTCTCCTCCTCCTATCTCCATCCTAACATTAGCCAGTGGCCGAAGTCGGCTGCACTTCCTAATGGGTACAGGAATGCTGTAGAGGGTCCCTGGGGTTTCCTACTCCATGATTCCCCAGGATAAATCCCAGGATGAGAGTGTTGCTAAGGAGAGTTGACTATCCCCTGACAGCAGTCTGCATTTAAACCTACAAGAAATGCCCATATTCTTTTGACAGTCCATCTTATCCAAGAGAAGGCCTTAAGCTCATCGTGGTGTTTTGGTATATAACTATTAAAGCATTATTTAAAATACTACTCTAGGGGCACCTGGGTGGCTCAGTGGGTTAAGCCTCTGCCTTCGGCTCAGGTCATGATCTCGGGGGCCTGGGATCGAGCCCGTCAGGCTCTCTGCTCAGCGGGGAGCCTGCTTCCCCTTCTCTCTCTGCCTGCCTCTCTGCCTGCTTCTGATCTCTCTCTGTCAAATAAATAAGATCTTTAAAAAAAATAAAATAAAATAAAAAAATAAAATACTACTCTATTTCACAGAAAATTATAATAACCAAATAACAAATAAAACTTAGGTAGAGAATGATGACTTTCCTGGAAATGATTGTTTTATCTGCTTCAGGTCAATAACCCTCTTTGACCTATCAGGACAGGCCCTCTCTTGTGTCATCATCTATCACTGATATCTATCACTGGCACTAATTTTTTTTTAAAGAAAACTAATGTAGTACTATAAATATGGGCTATAATAATATATCCTTAAACAATGGATAATACTACATGGAGTCAATTTTTCTTACAATTAAGTAAGCACAAGAGAAGATTTTTAAGTGACTGGTTTTTGTGCTCTTAAATAACCACTGAAGTCATTCCTTTTTTTTTTTTTTTTTTTTAAGATTTTATTTATCTGTGAGAGAGAGAGCCTGAGTAGCGAGGGTGGGGAGGTAGGGACTGAGGGAGAAGCAGACTCCCACTGAGCAGGGAGCCAGACCCCAGGACCACGGGATCATGACCTGAGCCAAAGGCAGATGCTTCACTGACTGAGCCACCCAGGCAGCCCTAGTGAGGTCATTCTTGAAAGAAGGTCTTTTGATGATTTAAAGAAACATTTGCATATGCACAAATCTGATGTTTATTTTCAGCCTGTATTTTTATCCTTTCCTTTTTTCTATTTTATTATGGATGATAGTTTTCAAAATGTCAACTCTTTGTACCATAATGTGTTTAGGGAGAACCCCTGGTAGGATGGTCCTGGGTTGTTTCCTCTTGGTTGGTTCCTCTACACCTCCTTCTGTGCACCTTTCTCTCCTCTTCTCTATTGTATTAGTTTTGGGATAACAAAATCATATATGGCACATTATGAATAGCGAAGTCAGTGTTAAAATGCAGCTCCTACATACAAGGTCTCCAAGTTCTGTTATGGTCAGCTTTTCAAATGCCTTATTCAGTATGGAATTAATTATAGTCATTTTGAGCATCACCTGCTAAAAATGCAAACTGTATCTTTAATAAAATGCTTTTTTGTATCAAGAATAAGATAACAAAATACTCAAAGAATAATTGTAAACCTTATAAATTTTGTGAAATCTTTCATAAGGTCATAAATTTACTTTTATGAAAATCCCTCAGAGAGTTCAGAAATCCTCCAGCTGATAGAAAGACATCAAATCTTAGTTCTCTGGGTGCCTTAGCATCTGTAATGGTCACAGGAGCCAGAGACTGGCTCATGCAAGTTCATCTACAACTATGTAGGTCGCCTAACTGGTCATATTTTTTAGGGATTATTTCCCATTTCTGGAGTCCTAATGATCAGAATGTAATCCTTGGTATCTTTAATGAGAAAAATAATGTGTCCCCCTGTCGCAAATTCAGTGTTCGGCCAATACATATCTATATGATCAACAAAATAAAGGAAGGTTTTCAGATCCTAGGCTTGAGTATTTTTTTGTTTTAGATGTGACAGATTTGCTGAACAAAGCTCAAGAATCCCCTCTTCCTCTCTACTCCCCCATTTTCCCCACTCAGCACGCACATACACACACACACACACATACACACACAGCCCTTTACAACCCTGCTCCGTCTCACTGTTGTTAATACACACATCAGCTCTAGGTCACCCAGCTTTTCTGAAGGAAATTGACTCTCTGAGTACTCTTTTATTCTCCGTATAAGTTACATTACAAGCAATAGTACTAAACTTTTCAATGCTTACAATGTTCCCTGTGAGTGTATCAGTTGAGCAAGCAAAAAAAAAAAAACCTGGAAGTTTATTATTTTTCCACCAATATATTTGACACCACCTTTGGAAGGGAACAAAAGGCATACTGTCAAATGGATAGACCTGGACAAAATGTTACTGTTTGTTCCTCACAAGCACAGAGGTATATTTAAGCAAAGAAAGACATTCCATGACTCTCCTGGGACTTCCTTCCTTCAGCTGAATTATACCAACATGTTCACACCACTGTGGTTCAGACCGTGTTGGAATTTAAAATGCAGACTTTTCTTTGCCAATGTTTAAATACCACGGCTATAAAAATTCATATTAGGATTAAACCTGGCCTTAAAATATCATAGAATAATGAGAGTTTAGAGGGGGGAAAATGTGTGTACACATGAATTACACTAGAAGATATGAAAATAAGGGATGTCCCTTGTTTGACAGAGTCCCTACATATACAATAAGGCCTCAAAGTCACCAGGTTTTGGATTATGTTTCAAATCCAGGCTCACTGACATTCATGAAACTTCTGGTGAAACGGAGGCCAAGTTTCGAGCAAGGCTGAGTAGAATGCCTCTTTCATGTGGAACCTGTGTGAAACTCAGGGGCTTTGGCTGGGTCTCACCTTGAGTTTCACATTCAAACAACCCAAAGCTTCAGAGTAAAATTAAAGGATGAAGGGAAACAAACAAAAAGACCCCACAACAATGACAAAGCAGGAAAAGATGACTTGCTGGAGTTTGGAATGGCTGTCTTCTTCCACACCCATTTCATTGTGGCGCCGCTGGATTCTCCAGCTAAACTCGTATTGCCCTCAGCTATGCCAAATCAAGGCTTCCCCGCACTAAGGGGGAGAAAATTCTAGACCCCCAAAGGCCCCAGGAAGCAGTGAAACATTTGCTCAAAATAGCCAGAGGATTTAAAATGTTGACTGTACGCAGGAATGTGATTATTAATATAGGCCTTAGAATACAGATTTGCAATTAAACATCCAACTTTTGGAAATTTAAAAAAAGAAAAAGGCTGACTGAACATCTCTAGGTTTTCCTACTAAATTCAAATTCTAGAGATTACGTTGCATTGATGCTTCCTCTGAAAGTGACCTCTCCCATAGCATTCTCCAGAGCTCCACCCCTCTGGAAACTCGTCCTGTGGCCACTTGCTTCCTGCCTTCTTAGCAAGGTGCAGGGTGCAGAGAGCAGACTGGGCCAGCTGTAAGGAGCCACAGTCCTTGGTGGGGACTGAAACAGTCTCCTGACAGGATTAGTTAGGCTCATTCTACTCCTAACGTGCAGCCCAGCTAGCGGTGGGCAGTGTGCCGCAGGACGCCAACCTCCGCTCTAGCAGAGGACTTGGAAAATAACAAACCAGTGTAATCAACCCATGAATTTTCTTTAAAGTAAAGGGAACATTTAAAAGTCTATTGAATGGCAAAAGAGGACTCCACTTTGCCTATTTTAGGAAATACACTTGTTCATAAAAATTTCTTATCCCTCATTCAGCCAAAGTTTCACCAGCATAAAAACTTCTGGCTACAAAAGTTTTTTGTTTTGGTTTGGTTTTTGTGGTTTTTTTTGTTTGTTTGTTTTGTTTTGTTTTGTTTTTTAAATATTTTATTTATTTCACCGACAGAGATCACAAGTAGGCAGAGAGGCAGGCAGAGAGAGAGGAGGAAGCAGGCTCCCTGCTGAGCAGAGAGCCCGATGCGGGGCTCGATCCCAGGACCCTGAGATGATGACCTGAGCCGAAGGCAGAGGCTTTAACCCACTGAGCCACCCAGGCGCTCCTTGTTTTGTTTTCTTACCACTCCCCCCAACCCAGTTTTCCTCTTTAAAAATTTTCTTTCCTTTCTTTCCTTTTAATTTTTCTTCTTTTACATTTTTTTTAAAGTTATCCAGAAGATCACAGTGTGTTTCAAATGCATGTTTTCTTTTGACATGTGGCCTGAGATACCAATAAACTTCTTTGGAGACAAGAATCTTTAAATTCCAGGGATTTCAGTGTCCATGTGAAAAAAGCTACATTAGGCCCCAAGGCACACTGTAATTCTGAGGCAAGAGAGGGCGATCAAAGGAGAGGTTGATAGAGTCGGGTTGTACACACCAGCCTTTGCTGTGTTCGCAGATCTGCAGCATAGTCATAAAGTCTATATGATGAGAGACCTTGCCATAGAAAAATCTTTTTCTTTGAGTTGGGGGGTTAACCTGAGACATCATCGTGGGGGAAAACTCAAGCCCTATAGATTCTTTAAGGGAAATGGTATAAAAGCATTAAACAAACAAACAGAAAAAACCAAAAGAGACTTTTTACTGACCATAGTAAATACCCACAATCAAAGTAAATGCTGTGTTTGAAGTTAAAGTCCACAGATCAAAGTACTTTGCAAAATGTCAAGTGTGAGCATAAGGAGGGGGAGAGGAGAGGCACAGAAACCTCACCGAAATATTGTACTGTCAACATTAGAGAAACCTGCTAGCAGAAGACCTTTGGCTAGGTAAGGCATTTTCAAAACTGAGTCACCTGAATTGTGCTGGGAGCATACAAAAAATGAAACACACTAATAAAAAAAGCTGTTCGAATTCTGCCTTAGCAATCCACAAACCAGTGACGAAAAAAACAAACAAAATAGAGCCGTCTCACTGTCCTTAAAGACCAACTATGTTTTCTTTGCTCAGGTGGTTGTAAGCGTTTCCTTTTTTTTATTTTCTCGGTGCCGTGAGAAAGTTAAAAATAAGTAAAACAGTCTAAACAACAGAATTATGATGTCTGGGAGCCCCCCTCACTGCTGGCAGGCAGGTTAATTAGAGTTCCGATGCGGCTCAGACCCAGGCGTGTGTGTGTGTGTGTGTGTGTGTGTGTGTGTGTGTGTGTGTGTGTGTGTGTGTGTAGAGGGGTCACCGTGACAGAGAGCTGGGAGCAAAGTTTAAAAGTAAAGCACAACCATAAAAATGCACAGATGCCCCTGCTGTAGTCGGGAACCCCATATTTACCTGGAAATTGTTGGCAGCCTCCACTTATTCTCACCAGAAATAAGTTATTGAAAAGACCTTAGTCATAAACATATCATAAACCAATTAAATAATTCCAGAATAAAAATCTTACCTGCAGGCAGCTGGGGTTCAACAGTTGCTCTCAACAGAGGAAGTAGGAGTCAGTGGCCTTTTACATGTAGAGATTGTTTATTTAGCCCTTTTTAAAAGGTCTTGAACTCCAGAGGTTTAAGATTAAGTCCAATCCAAGTGTCTGAAGGGGAAGAAAAAAAAAAAGGCAAGAGAGAAGGCAAATAAGAGAGGGAAAGAATCCCAGCTGCTGGGTGGTGCTACTGTTCTGAGAGCATTTGAGCTATTTTCAGTATTCACAGCAGCCGGAGTTGTCTGCAAAGGGATGAAAAAGCCGTGCCTGAGTGGCCACCTCCCTCCCCCTTGCCCCACGTGGTGGTGGGGGGGGGGCGTGCACGCACCAGGAAACCCACAACAACTTGGTTCACCGTACAACTACTCATTTAAATTTTGGGGAAAACTGCCAGCGCTATTGGAAATGACAGCAAAAAAAAAAAAAAATCTTGACTGAAATCTTAAGGAAATACAGTGCCTGGCCATAATCCTCAAGTTTTCAGAATGACTTAACCCGATTTGTTGACACTAAGATGGACTATGTGTGGCTTCTTGAGAGGGAAGAGGTTTCTTCTGACATTTCCTCACTTAGGTGGGTCTTAAAAAATATTTTAGATCTCTCTGAGGAATATCTGTTCTCACCCTATCCTTCTTAAGACTGAAGACAAGTGGTTTATTTCTAGCACGCACCTAAATTTCCATTTTCATCAACTATGCTATTTTTGAAAGCTACTGGGTTAAGCTGTTGACATTTCTTATCTGTTGGCAGAGACTGGGGACCATTCAGTGACACGATGAGACAGACATGGATCCCCTGCTTCTGCCTCCAAAGAAGTGATTCAGATTGGGCCGCCAGCAATGACTAGCAGATTTTGCGCCTTCCCTTTGTTTCTAGAATTATAAATTAAGATCTGGGTGTTCTGTGCATTCATTCATTCAGCATTTTATGAGGCAAGTACTTCTGAGCCTCCTCTCTGTCACGTGTTCGGAGAATACCATAGTGGGCACAAAATATTGTCCTTGCCTCAGAAAGTGTATAGCACAGAGAGGCAGCAAGAATAAAGAATAAAGAGAATTTGTTGTAATCTTTGATGGCTTCTTTTTCACATGAGGATCTCTTCAAACCTTAGCGACTGGAGATCAGGATTTCTTTCTACTGAGACTGAAGGAAGATACACGATGGGTGGTTATCAGACCAACTTCTGGCTTCTGTGGTTTATTCTGCATTGTACAACACCCCTTAGAAGGAAATTTGTTCCTTCCTACCCAAGGAAACATAGTTAAGTATTAAAAGCCTTGAATCCATGTAGATAAAACCCCTGAACTCTTTCATCTTCCTACTCATGTAACATAGAGGAGCGTCAACAGTGAGAAAGTACT
Source organism: Lutra lutra (assembly GCF_902655055.1). Classification (NCBI taxonomy): domain Eukaryota; kingdom Metazoa; phylum Chordata; class Mammalia; order Carnivora; family Mustelidae; genus Lutra; species Lutra lutra. Next base: position 16,576,624 of record NC_062279.1, read on the forward strand.
GCTGAGAGCTAAGAGGAGGTGGGAGAAGATTCTCTGATCCTTCTTTAGCCCAGTGTGGAAACGACCTGGATGTATTTTATAATGAATGTTAGGAAGGGTGGTTACTAGAGGCTCAGATCAGATCTAATTGTTTCTTTGCAATTAAAGAAAGACACTGCAACTGATGATAGAAAATACTGAAGATTATGCATGATCTCTAAAGAAAAACGGTTATATGACTGCTTTTTCAGGTGTGGTAAGATAGTGAAATCCTTCAGCTAGCCTACACTTAGATTAAAATTAAATTAAATTAAAATTTGTTGATTAAAATTTTAAATTGAAATTTAAAAAGAACTATCATTTAAGTTTGAAATAGCTAATCAAAATTTTTAAAATAAGAGTAACTTTATTTTAAAAATGGACAGCAGAGTTTTAGGAGATCTCTATAGGATAATGGATTTTTCTGTTCACTTATTTTAAATGGTCACACTTTACTATGTCTTAAATGCCTGTCCATTTAAAAAGAAGATACGTACTTTACTTGGTAAAAAATGATAGATTGTAAGGCTGGCAAATGCTAGCCTCAGATAGAAATTCTTTTTAATAATTTTTACCTTTTCCTCCGTGTAGTAGTTTATAATGAAAAAAAAAAAAGCATTAAAAACTGGCTGTCCTTGAGAAACTATTGAAGTTAATAAAACGAAGACTACTAAGTCAACCATTATCTTTAAATTCCAACCTGCCTGCTTTCCACGCCAGCACTGAGAGAAGCCCATTGCCTCATGTTTAACTATTCTTAGTCACTTTAGGTCATGGTCTGCAGTTGAATGGACAGGTTCTGACCCTGCTAACTGCTTCCATTCAGCATAAGCCCTGTGTTGCCACGTGAGTCACCACGGTCCCATCATGTCATTCCCCAGTGATCCCAACTGTGCAAACAGCCTCCCAGTTAGCACCTTTTGACTGATTAGATGTCACAGAATAGTCCAAGTTGGACTTGGATTTTTAAAAATGAGGATAACATATTTGGTCTTTTCTACTCACTCAATCTACAATGACTTTTATAAGCAACTGATGTCTGCTATTATCACTGTTGTAAGTCTACGTGGCTGTCTAATATGGTGGATGTAGAGGCTACTGAACACTTAACATGTGGCTAGTCAAAGCTGGGATGTCATGTAACTGTAAAATGTACACTGAGTTTTGAACATAGTAAGAGAAAAAGGAATGTAAACTATCATATTAATTTTTATATGGATTATATATTGAAAAGATAATATTTCAGACATCCTAGGTTAAATATGCTGTTTAGTTAAAATTAATTTCACTTGTTTAATTTTATTTTTTAAAATGTGGCAACTAGGGGCGCCTGGGTGGCTCAGTGGGTTAAGCCGCTGCCTTCGGCTCAGGTCATGATCTCAGGGTCCTGGGATCGAGCCCCGCATCAGGTTCTCTGCTCAGCAGGGAGCCTGCTTCCTCCTCTCTCTCTGCCTGCCTCTCTGCCTGCTTGTGATCTCTGTCTGTCAAATAAATAAATAAATAAAATCTTAAAAAAAAATAAAATAAAATGTGGCAACTAGAACATTTTACATTAAATATGCATCTTGCATTATATTTCTGTTGTGCACTACCATCTTGGCCAGGGGTTCTCAAACTGTAGCAAAAGCAGTTACCTGGAAGGCTTGTTAATACGCAGATTGCTGGATCCCATCCCATTTCTGTTTTGTTGGTTTGGGGAGAGGCCTGAAATTGTGCATCCCTAACAGGTCCCCAAGTGATTCTTAACCACACTTTAAGAACCCACTAGTCTTGAGCCTTCCTATTTAAAGGGTGGTCCACGGACCAACATCAAAGTCATCACAAGATCACTTGGGATCTTGTAGGAAATGTAAAATCACGAGCCTCACCCATACCTATTGAACCAGCAAGTACACTTAACAACCTCCCCAGGTTATATGTGTGCACATTGAAACTTGAGAGAAACTAATATAGAGTGGGGATTCATTCCTGGGTACATATGAGGCTTATCTGGAAAATTTTTTAAAATACTAGTACAACTGGACCCACCTCTGGAGAGTTTGCTTTAACTAATCTGGTTGAAATCTAACATATCTAATAACCGCCCCACCCCAGGTGATTCTAATGGAAGAGCCCTGAGAGTTTGGTGGGCAGTGGGACCCAGGATCCAGAAACCCAGACAAATTCTGGAGGGGCGGTGAGAGGCAGATGTTTGGGGACTGTCAGGTGCTAGGAGAAGAAGACTTGGACAGAACAGAGCTTGTGGAAACCACACAACGATGGGATAGATGAGCATTGCAGCCAGCAGGGGGAGACGGGCAGGAAGCATCCCTGGCCTCTGCAAGTCTGACCCAAGTCCCCAGCTGCCCCAGGTTTATTGTTGCAAGGAGACTGGATAAGCCTTGGTCTCTGAGGGAGTAGAACACTAGGCCGAGTGTTCTCCGAGCAGAGATGCAGCCCCCCAAAATAAGAGAAGTACCTACTTAGGAAAAAAAAAATGTCATGTAAGTCATGAGTGGGACCAGCAGCCATGTTAAAAGAGGTTCTTAAACTCTCTATAAAGATAGGACTGGGGGGCGCCTGGGTGGCTCAGGGGGTTAAAGCCTCTGCCTTTGGCTCGGGTCATGATCCCAGGGTCCTGGGATCAAGCCCCTCATTGGTCTCTCTGCTCTGTGGGGAACCTGCTTCCTCCCCTCTCTCTGCCTGCCTCTCTGCCTACTTGTGATCTCTGTCTGTCAAATGAATAAATAAAATCTCTAAAAATAATAATAATAAAGACAGGACTGGTTTCAGAAGCTCCATCTGCAATAATCTTTCAGAGACGAGGAGGGAAAAAAATGTACAGAAGCGTTGGAAGTCAGTTGAGTGGTACATTTCTTTCTCTCCTCCCATTGTGTGCAATACAAGTTGAGACAGCTCTCAGCTACGCAGTGGTCAAATTAAGAACATTCTATGCTAAGACACAGTTGACACAGACCAAACTGTCCCGGAGGATATCTGTATCTCAAGAGAGGATCTTGATAAATCATGGAACGCCCCATTGTTAGAACCACGAGGCAGATCGGTGTTCTGGAGCAGAGAGACCTTTTGTTATTCTTCAGCACACCTTCGTTCCACCTTTAAAGGAGTGAGCACCTTATCTGGAATGATCTCCCCAGTTTTTCAAACCACTGCTCATTTTTTCAGGTGGTACCAGAACAACTATGTGCTCCAGAGGGCTTCAGAAAAATAAAATCCTCACTGTAAAGGAGAACGTGGACCCACACTGGTGATACTTGAAACTTCTGACAACTATGCAAAGACCATCGTAGCTTCCTTTCTCACTTGATGATTTGGTTGTTTTCAGAAGACCTTAAAAATGTGTAATAATGCTTAAGAATAGAGAGTCTGGAGCCCATGTGTCTGGGTTTGAATCCTGGTCCTGCCACTTTCGTGTGACCGTGGGCCTATTACTTCACCTTCTTGTGCCTCAGTTTCCTTCTCTGTCCTAGGACTTCACTGGATTATTGTGAGCATTAAAAGGGTTGTCTGAAAAGAAGGTAGGAAAGTCTGGCACAGCTTAAGTGCTATTGCTGGTTTAACAACTAAAATACGGTAAAATAACTGAAGGTTTCCAAATATGGTTAAGTTTAGTAATTTTTTTTTTTTGATACCACAGTGATTTCCAGGGACTTTTATGTGAGTGATCTCTTGAATACATGTATTTTGAAAGCTTCTTTGAGAGTTGTTTAATTTTTTTTTTCCCAAGAGAACTCAGGATTCTCAATTGGTTCCTCGTCACTTCCTATTATTTGCGAGGATCTCAGGAGGAAGGAAGTGAATGTACTTTTCCCATGAATATTGTTTTCTAGGTTACATTCCCCCCCACGAAGTCCTTTGAAAAGTAAGTTATACTATAAATGTTTGAAGGCTTCAGTGGCCCATGTCAGTTGAGTAGCATTGTCTAATATTCCAGGAGAACAATGTATCATTCTCTTAGTCAAATATTTTAGTGTTCAGGGAAAGGCAACAAGACTGCCTGAAACACTGGCATGAGTTTCAAAGATGTATTGAAAAGGCAGTCAGAGTCTCATACTACGGAGACTATAGACATCAGATAATGCTGATTAAAGGAAGGGGTGGACCCCCACATCAGGCATGTGAAATGCAAATGAGGGCTAGATTAAGTGTAATAACATCTTTGACGCTTGTCTGCTTCTACCACACGAAACAAAGTAAAGCACCTGCAATAAAAATGTTGGTGCCTGGCGGCATCATGCACTTAGTAAATATCAGCCAGGCCATCTACAGGAACCTCCATATGTTGAAAGCTGAGTAAGTAATAAAGCACCGAGGGGGGAACTCGAGCCCAGGAGCTTGGGTGATTTCAGACCAGGCATGCAAGCCCTCTATGCTTGTGCTCTGAAACATAGGCAGAGGGACCAGGCTATAAACTCCTTCTTAACACCGCCATCTATGCTTTTGTTTGAGTGTGTATAAATTACATTTGGCAATCTCTCTCATAATCGACATCAGCAGGTGTAATTGTTTGAAAGCTGTCAAGTCGCATATCCAACTATTCAACTACCTGGTTAGTGAAGAGAAGCAAATGTTTTTTAGGAGCTAACATGCCATCATATGTGTCATTATGCAATCTGGGGCTGGACTTTACCAAGTAAGGTGAAAATGCTAAGGAATGGCCAAAGAACTATTAGCAAATGCAAGAGATTATATAGAAATAACTTCTGAAAACCTGTTAAAACTTTGTTTTCTAGTTAAAACTTTATTGGTTTTATATGTGCTGTCTGAATCCCACATATATTTAAAAAGTACCTCTGCTGTTTATATAGCCATGACTTAGCTTTTCTTGATATTTATATTCTACTGAAATTGAGGTATATGCAACAGTTGCTAAATATGTTATAAAAATCTTTAAGATAAGCCTTCTGAAAATGGCCTATTTAAAGCTCTGCACGATTTTCTTACATCTCCACCTACATCTACCTACCCTCTAGCTCCTTTCTTCTAGCTTCACTGGTCTTTCAGCTCCTAGAATGGGCCACATTTAGGCTTTTTTCATGCACAGTTCTCTCTTTCTGGAACACCTTCCCTGCTCAGCCGTTAATGCTGTGCACCTTTTGGCCAAAGTGCCCCTCCCCCCAGGAAAGCTTCCCTGATCCACACAAGGTCATGTGTTTTTAACTCTTGAACAATCATATTCTGCATATCCTTGAGTGTCAGACTTGGTTCCATTTATTTCTGTGATCAATCAGTGTATTTCTCCTCCATTAGCCTACGAGCTCCTGTTTTCCCTTCACATTGTATTTCCCACACATATATTATATTTGCGCCTGGCACAAAGTAAGTGCTTAATGTATATTTTTTGAATAAATGATTCAGTAGGTTCTGAAGAAGGCATTAAGCAACACATGATGACGTCTGTGTTCCATATTTAGAAGCTGTGGGATCCTCTCTTCTACCATGGGCAGAAGGATGCTTGTTATAGATAAGAATGTTTGAAGATGTACTTCTGTACATATTCTTCACAAATTTGTAAAAGCACTTTGAAATCATCAAGGCGCAGTATGAAAAATATCTTTTCTGAGGCATTCAAAAAATGAATTAACCCAATAACTCATGGCACATTTCCATCATTAATTACTATGACCATAAAAGCTAATTTTACAAGGATAGTCACACACATAAGTAGTACACAAAATGTTAAAAAAAAAGTGTCCTTAAAACTCAGGGATGATAGGTTAGCAAAGAACAATAAGAAACAGTTGACTAGCCTTCAAAGGTCAGAAGGAACTGTAGATTCATTATATCAAGTGCATAAAATAAACTTCTTCCAAAATGAATGCAAGTTGGAAATGGGAAACTTCAGAGATTGGACATGTTAATAGTTTTTTCGTGTTGTCTGTCCTCGGAGCCAGACCTTCCTATCTCTTTGTGCGACCTCTCGGTGTTCTGCATGGGTTACAGATGTTGCTACAATAACGATGCCCCTAGTTATCAGGTGAAGCCCAGGGCTGCTGGAGCTCCCAGACCAGTCACCTCTGGCTGTTGTCTGCTGCACTTGTTTCCCTCAGTGTGCCTGCAAATATTCTTACCTTTATGTATGCCAGATAGAGAGGTTTGGGAGGGAATGCTCTAACCAGCAAGGTCAACCTACTAAAAACAGCAACAATAGTCTTATTCACAAAAGGAAACATAAGAAATTAGATGCTATGGGAGGGGTATGTTAGCAATGTCAAGAAATGAGTAATGGTATCTCAATCTTACAGAAAAAGATGGGGAGGCTGTGGGAATCTGTCTAGACTCTGGGAACTGAGCTGGAGCTCAACTGGTCTCAGTGGAAGGTACAAGGGAGTCTGACTGCCTGAAGAGGGGGTGTATTTTGTATTCAGACCAGGGGAGGGACCTCTGAATTGAAGCAGATACTCAACTTTTGCCTTCTAGCAAGGGCCCTTCCTTTCACAGCAAGTATTTCCTTAAGTGGCATTTTCAGTTGAAGTTTCTCTCTGATACATTTCATTTACAGTCAGGTCACTATTTCCATACTTATTACTCTTTAAATAAACTCTCTAACACGGTGGTAGCAGACACTGCTTTCTCCTTACTGAGAATCTATTTTTGCTTTCATCTTTACTACAGAACCCTGAGAATATGCATGTTTCAAAACTTAGTTTCCCAGATGTTCTTGCAGTCTGTTCCGGCCGACACGCTAAAGGCAGGACACCTCTGGTACACGGTGGGAGCAGGGAGACTCCAGGGAGGATGGCTTCTCTGCCCTTTGCCTCTTAACCAGACGCTGCTCCTCTTAGCGGACAGAAATGCCGGTTCCGTCCTGGGAGGCACATGTTGAGGGTGGGGTGACAGAGTTAACCTCCATCCCCCCCAACCCTGGGCTGCTTCTTGTTTGCAGTAAACCAACCTCTCACTTGGTTAAATGGTTGTCTTATTTGAAGTCTCTTATTTGAAGCTGGACATGTATCCGACACAATCATCTAAGAACTGCTTTCTGATATTAGGCAGGTGGAAAGAGAGTAATAGCCTATATAGTTTCAGAAGTTTTGAAAGAACTTCTGGCATCAATGATAAGCCCTTACAACAGGTTGGTATTCAGTTTTCAAGCCTGTTATCACTTCCAAATGGAGTGAAAATTGCCACGACAGACCCTATGTGTTTAAAGCCCTAAAGAGCTGCATCATTTGAGTATCTTTGGTTTTAAATGTAGTAGTAATAGAGTTGACACTTTTTTTTCCCCCTAAAACTAACATTGAATGATCAGTGAAATCAAGAGAAATAAGAACATAGCAATAATTTACAGGAAATACAAAACAGGAACCCATTGTTTATCCTGTTCTTAGTGTCCCTGGCCACAGCATTGTTCAGAAAACTTTGAACTTCTACATAGTTAACCCAGCCTTTAAAATCTAAATTGAAGGATAGAATCTGACCTTGTTGCAGAAAGAGTAATTTTTTTTTTGAAAGTTTTTTTTTTATTTTTAATTTTTTTATTTTTTCAGCATAACAGTATTCATTATTTTTGCACCACACCCAGTGCTCCATGCAATCCGTGCCCTCTACAATACCCACCACCTGGTGCCCCCAACCTCCCGCCCCCCACCCCTTCAAAATTCTCAGATCGTTTTTCAGAGTCCATAGTCTCTCATGGTTCACCTCCCCTTCCAATTTCCCTCAACTCCCTTCTCCTCTCCATCTCCCCTTGTCCTCCATGCTATTTGTTATGCTCCACAAATAAGTGAAACCATATGATAATTGACTCTCTCTGCTTGACTTATTTCACTCAGCATAATCTCAGAAAGAGTAATTTTTGAGAAGACATTCAAGGCTGGTAATATATTGAGTTTGAATATTAAAATATCCTTTAAGATTTCTGCTTAAAATTCTTTTTAAATGGCGAATGCTAACAGGCATAGTTGAGGGGAAGGCATGTTGGATGAGGAAGCCAATAATCTTCCAGTTTTAAATAAAGGAAAGAGACTCATACAATGTGGAAATTATTTTAAGCATTCTTGTCTCGTGACTTCTGATTAAATAGCATAAATTGAAGAAAGGACTATAAATCATAATACATTCCATTTTATAACAGGCAGTCATGTATAAATATTTTGCCTTTCTATCAATATTTGCCAAGAGTATAATAATTGACAACAAGGTTCTGGAGGCTGTCTGCCAACAATCAAATATGACTGTACTGCTTCCAATAGTCGGGCTACTTGAATTTCCTCATGCTCAGTTCTCTTATTAATGAAATAAGAATCATAGCAGTATTTGACTCAGATGATTGTTATGAGGAAGAATGACTTAATACATGCAAAGCTTTTAAAAAAATGCCTGATATGGGGTGCATGACTGGCTCAGTCCCTAGAGCATGGGACTCTTGATCCTGGGGTCATGAGTTTGAGCCCCATGTTAGGTGTAGAGATTACTTAAATAAACAAACAAATAAACTTTAAAACAATGCCTGATACAGAATAGGTACTCATTAAGTGTTGATTTTGCTGTTATCATCATGATCTCAATGATTGCACAACACATAAAGTTAAGTCATGGGCTTTGAGGATAAATAGTCATTAGTTAGTTTTCTGGTTCTGCCCCTTATCAGCTCTGTGATTTGGGCATGGTCTCTGTGTCTCAGTTTCTCATCTGAAAAGTGGGGATACCGTAATTACCCTTGAGCATTATTAAGAGGAGGGGAAACCACAACCAGCACCCCAGCAATCATTAGTAATTTTTAAAAATCAGAAAAAGATCTTGGCAAATATTTTAATTAATCTTCACAAATACATGTACTTTTACTTTGTTCATGGGGAAAATTAGACAGATCAGACACACCCAGATACTGAATTTAACTTCCCTTATAACATTTCAGGTAGCTCATTTTCAGACTTCTATGGGTATTTTTCGCTCAATTTTAATTTTAAGTAAGAAGCCATGGAATTGTCAACTAGATTAAGAAAATCCCCATTTCTGCTAATGACTTTATCTATGGCTTTAGCCTCTTTAAAGCAACAATATTATCATCATCTTATCTGGTGAGTTAGAAGAAGGCTGAAGAGGAAAGATATTGGCATGAAAAGAAATAACCTGGAAAAGGCATAGAATTGACTTTGTAGGGCCCGCATAAGGGTCTATCATACCCTCAGCAGATGGGAGAAGAGAATTATAATCTCATTCATCTTTGTTACAAACACATCCACTGACTACAGTTATAATGAATGATAATTGAACTCTAAGTATCCCTCTATTATAGCAATTATTACATTGTTAAAAAGAAAAAAAAAAAGAATCAAGGCTTTGGAATCACACAGAGCTGATCTCAAAGCTTAGTTTCCCAAGTGGTAAGGACTGTCACTCTGGGCAAGTTAATCTGTCCGAACTTTGATTTTCTTGTCTATAAAATGCAGACAATACCAACTTTTTTTAGGAGCCTTTTGAGGGGATGGAATGAGACTGTGTGTGAAAATCAGTTACTTAGTAAAGAGCCTGCTGCAGAATAGGGTTTAATATACTTAATATTGTTTTAATACATTGTTGTTTCTGTTTATGGGTCTTTTTCTTATGGGACTATAGGCTCCTTAAGGACAGGACTCCCTTTAAAAACATAAGCACAGCCTGGTCCTAGAAGATGTCTGGTCACTAGAAGGTACTGTGTGCATGTGCTTGTGTGCGTGTGTGTGGGGTGTGTGTGTGTGTGTGTTTATCAGATGAACCAAGACCGGGATACCCTGAATGGAAAACTAAAACAACCACAGACACGCATAGGGGGCTTCATTTGTTTAAGGGAAAATAGCTGAGGGAGACAGGCATTGGCCAATGGAACTATTGTTCTGTGGAATGGACTTAAGTAAAGAGTAAGTAAAGGACAACATTTTCCTCACACAACATACTGAGCAGGGAAAGACAAGCTGTAAGGGACAGGGAAGGGTTCTCCGTGGTGATCCTTATGGTACCTGAAGGGATTATAAATAGCATCTTTAAATGGGGCAATTTCTATATGTTACCTTTATTTTCTTCCTTTGTAGAAAGATGGTCATGATTTTGGGTCCATGATTTTTGCCAACTTTGTCCGATTTCTTCTTTAATTCACAGGAATTTATATAAAGCTCAAATCTTCTAAGTTCTTTCTCAACCCCTGCCTACCCCCTCCCACATTCTCTCTTCCCGACACAAGATGTCTCCACCTTAGGGGCTTGTAGGTTTTATCACTCAATCCAGTGACACTAATCCTAGGTTGACAGCCTTTATGTGGCATTCCTACCCTACATCTTGGCCTCCAGTATTTCCCAGATATGGCATAGTTTGGAGATTTTCAGCTCCAAGTTTGGCATCCCATATTTCTTACCTTTCATTTAACCTTAAATCATGGCTGGAGGAAACATGACACAACCTACCTAATCGTCCCTTTCACATTTTGACTTTTGGGGTGCACAGGATCTCTTTATGGGAAAGCCACTACTTGGACCAGGGTCTGAGAGGCAATCACTGTGGGGGCGAAAGGGCATCAAGAGAGTATTCTAGATCTGAGATGAGGGAGAAATCTCCGGGGGTCCTGTTGGTCTGTACCCTGAGCACCAAGGTTACTCCAGCACCAACTGCTACTTTCTTTTGCCTGTAAGTAGCTTTGAAACAGATGAGATCCTCATGTCTTTCACACCCCTGGTGAACTAAATTGGAGGGTCACGCTACTCATAATAGTAAACTCATGCAAGTATCAGGGGATAGCTTCAACAGGAACAAAAAGAGGATTTCAAAGAGGTAAGAAAATAGACAAGAAGAGTAGAAATTCTCAATAAATTTAGTAAGAAGGGATCCATTGGGGAAAGAAATGAACAGACTATACCTTAAAGAGAAAAGTAAAATTTGGAGCTTCGAGCTTAATAGTAAATACATTTTAATTGAGGCACTGGCCAGACCGTTGAGTAGAATAAGTGATCCTACGATCAATCAACGATCAGAGGACATTAACATTGTTTATGGTAAGTAGAAAAATGGCCTAAGATGAGATAATTTTATGAGAAATTATTTTTATTAATGCAGGGCTTGTTTCGCAAAACTCTCCTAAAAAGTAGAAACCCACAGCGGAGTTTATTTTATTGTGTTATATTAGAATGGACTTACTGGGCAAGTTTTACAGGTACACCCTGTAACGAATCCTACCTACAAAAAAAAAAGACAAAGAGGACGGAATTCAGGTCGTCCTTAAATTCGCATATACAATAGTGGGTAAGGGAAGAAGGAATTGGAAAGGTCTTAGCAAACGATGCCCATCTCTCTGGGCCAAACCTGAGCTATAAATTGCCACAGCTCTACCATTCTGTAACCCGAACTCTGTTTTTCATGTTGCTGATTAGGATCTATCTCCTTGGCCTCTTTTTTAAAGACCTGGCACATACTCGAACACACCTTTGAGACTCCGAACTGGACTTCTGCACCATGTTCTATTTTGGGTAACCGCAGAGGTGCTGGAAATTTCGGGTAGTAACAAACACCACAACCTATCAGCTAAAGAGCCTGAGCTGGGGAATACAGGAGTACAGGGTTTCAGAGCACATCTGAGCTGCAGATTCCAATTATTTTTGGTGTTTGATGGACAGATCTGGACCAGGATAGGTCGTCTTTGCAGTGATGTCTTTCTTCCAGTTAACGTAACATTGTTCTGTTCCCCCTGCCCCTTTAGCCCTCAAAAATCAGGCTGACGTCCCCTTTTTAAAGCTTACTTTTGTGCTACTTTGAAATGGAATCATTATTCATGGGAAATGGTATTGCCTTCCTTCTATTACTGACCATCTCCATTGAGAACTCATTCTTATTTACTGTAGCTCATCTGATCCGGATCAAAATCAAATCCAAAGACACTCAGAGCCTTCATGTTTCATGCAGAAATTATTGAAAATAGAGTCAAAATAATTTTATCTGTCAAGATGTAATTTATCAAATCAGTTATGTTACATTTATAATAACTGATGTACTATGATTATATAAACTATATATGTTATAGTTATAAATATAATAATATAAATAAAGTTATGTAATACATTAGATATAATTTATCAAACAAAGACACCATTTTATTTTATAAATTCATCTTTGTTTTTGTTTTTAAAAGGATAATTGCATGCTAACTTCAGAACACATTAGTATCTTAAAACGGAATCGTTCAAGAGAGATATATTTACAACACCTTAATTTTAATGCAATATTTTCATTAAACTCCTTTTTAAGTACTAGAGAATTCTTGAAAATGTACAAGGTGAGGAACGCATATGTAATTTTGCTGCTATTCTTGCTTTTCTTTTTTTTTTTTTTAAGATTTTTATTTATTTATTGAGAGAAAGGCAGTGAGAGAGAGCATGAGCGAGGAGAAAGTCAGAGACAGAAGCAGACTCCCCGTGGAGCTGGGAGCCCGATGCGGGACTCGATCCCGGGACTCCGGGATCATGACCTGAGCCGAAGGCAGTCGTCCAACCAACTGAGCCACCCAGGCGTCCCCTATTCTTGCTTTTCAACCTTGCTTTTCACTGTCTTAGGGCATTTGGAAGTTCCAAAGTTTTTATTTGGAAACTCAATAGGTTTGAACCAAAGTTTCTTCATACACATAGAAATACCAAAGCGAGCAGTTCCTTGTGGGCCGCGTTTGCCATTTCCATTTCAACAAGAAACAATTTGTCTACTCTGATTAAAAGGTTTATGAACAGTCCTTGCTAATTTCTAGGCTAATGAAACATGGCTCTCATCTCACAGACTCTGAGGAGGCAGGAGATTTAGTGCCTAATTTCTCATGACTGAGCTCCACTCCCTGCTTCGGTGGTCATGTGATCTCTGTTCTGAGAGGAACTGGCATTGGGGTAAGATGTTAAAATGCAGAAACAATGAAGTGAGTAAATCAGTCCCTTCACACATACTGATTAGCGTCCAAACTCAACACACGATGCCACATTGAAACTGAGACACTCCAGATTCTCACTTACATGATAATCACTGTGGCTCTCTGAGCGAAATCAATGTATCTTTGTCATTTCGTCTGTTGAGTATGCACTAATGGCTTCCCCCAAATGGATAAGGACTGTTAACTCCAGGGATTATTACAAGATACCTGAGTAGCTGAGTGATTGTAAAATTGGAATTGTTTCCATCTCAAAAGTCCCAAGGAATCTCTGGACCCATACTTTACTCCATTTGATAGCACACCCACTCACACTTTGAGATGGCCAATTCAAGTAAAAGAAGCTGTTAAAAATGGCTTGTGAGTTGCCCTGGTTCCCAGTTTAAGACTCACTGAAGACATAAAGAATAACCAAGACCTTATTCATTTAATTTCGCACATTCTAAAAGTTGTTTTCCCGTATGCGAGTGTGCTTAAGGTTGGGATATAGTTTCCTATATAATAAAAAGACTTAAGGGGAAAAAAAAAAAGAAGAAGCTGTTAAGGTTTTACTATCAAGCATGTTAATGTCCTTATTCTTACAAATAGTCCCATGGGCTGGTAGAAGGCTCTCTCGTTTCACAGATAAATACACTAAGATGTATTTATCACCTAACAATTTACTCCATTCGTTTAGGGCACAGATCAAGATTCCCTGCTCATTTTTTCCTGAAATGAGCCACCTTAGTGACTCAGCATTGACTCATACCACTGAAATTGACCTCTTCCTGATCCCATAAGTGGAAAGAAGCTGATTTGGGTACTTGGTTATAAATATTCCCTAATGTCTTTTCTCTGAAAAATTTGAACATTGAATTGAAAACCATGAGTAGGGGGAAGAGTAAATAAAAATACCAATGTGCTTTTAAGGTATGTTGCAATATGTTGCTTGTAATGATGCTGATTAAAATGACATTTTTCGTAAGCAACTTTGAAGGTTTTTCTGGGTACTAATTCTGAAATGTATGCTAATTTTCAATACAACTTAAAAATGACACCTGTTTAAGTTGGAATGAGTATGCGTTTACCACCTACATAAGAATAAAGTATGGGAAATACATTTATGAATATTATAAATGCTTAAAAATTTTTTTCCACATTACATATGATTATATGTTTTGTTTATTCATATTCATGAATTGGGCAATTCAGTCTCACATACAAAGTATAAACAGACCTTAAGAGTATGAGCTTCAGGAGGACAAGAACTTCTCTCCTTCTTAGAGTATAGTGCCCAACTCATAGGGAGACCTTACCCCATGCGAACGAAAATGAATGATGGAATGACGGATGAACAAAGTTAGGCAAGGCAAGTCAGGAAATGGATATTGAACAGTAAATGCTTCGAGGATCATCTTTTGAATTGTTCTTTTTTCCTCCATTTTTCTTATTTTAAATGAGTGATGTCTTTCATCTAGTGTGTTGAACTTACTGTGAAATGGAATTTATCGAAAAAGTTATCACTCACACTTGCTATCCTCATACTAGGTAATCTCTTAAGAATGTGAAAAAAATGATTGTTTTTCCTTAAAACTACACACTCTCAGAGTGGCCACTTTTTTTCTTTAGATCAGAGTGTTCTTAACAAAGGGAAATTGTTCAACATGTACATAACCACAAGACTCTTAATTCTTCTGGAACTCCAGCTCAACTGTATTTGGTTCCAAAGTAGAACTAATCATTCTTAATCCGGAGGTAAAGTCATTACTGCCAGTAAACAGGCCCACTGACCTTGAGTGCAGAAAACCAAGATGGCTGCCATCAATTTCCTAACGGTACATTTTCCAAATCGCCTTCTAAATTAAAGTGGAGGCAAATTATAACAATGAAAGGGAATTGACAAAAATATTTGCTTCCTGAGGTTTTTGTTTGTGCATTTGTTTTGTTTTTAATTGCTATTGCTTAGCATTGTAACATCATTATTAAATGACTAAGGATGGGGGAAGCCTCTGCCTTCGGCTCAGGTCATGGTCTCAGGGTTCTCGGATCGAGCCCCCCATCGGGCTCCCTGCTGAGCAGAGAGCCTGCTTCCCCTTCTCTATCTGCCTGTCTCTCTGCCGACTTGTGATCTCTTTCTCTCTCTGTCAAATAAATAAAAATCTTAAAAAAAAATGACTAAGCATGATTGGGGCCACGCAAACTTCCTTCATTCCTCATCTGTATGTGTCCCCTTATTTCAAAATGTTCCTAACGTTAAGTAGATTTAGAAAATGTGGATAGTCAAAAAGAAGGAAGGAAAAACCATCCACATCTTTAGCACAAAGAAATAACCATTATTGACCTTCTAGATTTTTTTTTTTTTCCCCTCTCTCTGCCTCTTTATTGTTGTGCTATTTCTGGTCTTTCTGAAAAAAGAAACTTGGTGCATTCTTGTAAATGAATGTTTTCATAAAACCCAAAACAAAAACATAAAGAGGATGATAAAATGGAAGTTATAACATTTTCTTTTGGCTGATCTGTATTTCCCACAAATAGGCAGTCTAGAAAAATAGAGTACAGGGTCTGGAATCTGGCTGACCCAAGTTTGAATCGTACCTCATATGTGACCCTGTGCAAGTTGTTTAACTTAGAGCCTGTTTCCTCTTCCGTAAAATGAGAATAATACCCTCATCAGAATGTTTCTGTGAATAGTCAATGAGAGGTATTTAAAGAATTTGGCAAGCTGCCTGACACAGTATGCATTCAATGAATGTTAGCTATTACTATTATTATTTATAAGAATACTTACTGTTATTCTACATTCCTAACTGACCTTGTAGATCAGAAAGTTCACCACCATGTGACATGAAGATTAATTTTAGGTCAGTCCAGGAAAAACATAATTAAGCAGGTAAATCTATTGGAAAGAGACCATATAATGCATTCTCAAGCCAGTACTTTAGAATTACAGGATTAATTAAAATTCTCCTCTGTTAGCATAGTTAATAGGCAGGATGGTTATTCTTTGAAATTAAGATGTTTAAAAACAGCGATCTCCCTCATTCTGTCCTAACATCATCTTTGTCATTGCACAATTTATGACCAAAAGTTCAGTTTGCCCTGGTGTGATACAATACAGAGAAGACCAGAAGATACATGTGTTGCTATTCTCTTAGAAGTTTCTTTGAGTTTTAAGGTGTACTTCAAGTTTAAGAGCTCTTCTGTTTATTGAAAGTCGGGTGGGTTTTATATTAAAGGGTTTTAAGTGTAATTATTTATCTAAATGTAATTATCTATTTAAATGTAATTATATAGCTATATAATTAAATGTAATTATCTATCTAAAGGGTTTTAAATGTAATTATTTATATGTTTATTTATTTTGTGTAGGGGTTTTGTTGTTGTTGTTTAGCTCTGGGCCCAGTCAAGCTCTGTTATGTCAAGCTCTCTGGATGATCTCCATTTCTCTTTCATCCCAGGAAATGTTGTTAGTAATAGTGTGACTATTTATTGACAGCCTGTTAAATGGGTCCTTCGCATGAATTATTTCATACGATAGCATGAGTGGTCCTCTGATCTAGGCATAACATGCTCATTTTTCAGGTACCAAACCTGTGGCTGATGAGTGTTAAGTCACACGCCAGGGGTCATACCTCCATGATGGCCTGGTCAGCAGCTGGACATTATACGCTACAGTTCCCCACAGGCTCCTGCCCTGCCTGCTCCCTCCTCTCCTGCAAAATCAGGGGCCTTTCATGCAGGATTAGAGGAACCTTGTCTTTGATAAGGCACATAGACAGAAAGGATCAATTATGGGATATCAAATATGAACAAGTCTTTCTTTCACACTTTGTTTTTCAAAAGAAAAAAGGACTGTCATTTATTGACTTCTAAAGCTAAGCAACCAAGAGTAAATAACATCAAATTATTTACTAAATAGAATAAATGGCAAACTGTAATTTGAATTTTCATGATAATCACGTAAAAAAACAATGACAGCCTTGGGAGATACAGCACAGAAAGGAGCCTGGAGAGACAGATGGGGGAGGAGGAAGGAACTAGACCAGAGCAAGGAGTGCAGAGACATGCACTGACATTTCTGTGTCCAGCACCATTTGGGGGCTTGCCGCCATTCAATGCAGCAGACCGCTACTTTCATGGATAGTCTGAAATTTGTCATTAGATTGACATTTAAAGATAGAGGGAGTTCCATTCACAGAAAGCTATCGATAAAAAAATTAAAATAATACATCTTCAAGCACTTGCCTGAAAATAAAGCTGCATATGCACAGCCTACCCCGAACTCTAGGTATTCTGTTTGCCTGAGGGAATTCCAGGTCATGTTCCCCTGATCCAATGCTCCTCCCATCCTCTGAGGAGGAAGCTCCATCTTTAGATGTCCATGTCAGATGCTTTCTTATCAAGGGAAGGGGTAGGGGAAAAGGGTTTTCTAGAAGGCGGAAGGATTTGGGGGAGTTACCAGGTATCTACTAGGTTGGGGGCTCAGTGGGCCCCTTGGATGTGAGGCAAGAATGGGGGCGATGATGTTCTGGCATGATTGAGGTCCTGCCTGTGTGGGGGTATCTGTGGGAGGCGTAGAGCAGGAATCATGAATCTCAAGCACCCAAGCTTGGAAAGAAGTTGCCTTTCCTCAAGCCAGGAAGAGTGGCTGCCAGGAGTGCTACCCCATAGTTTCATCTCATTAATCTTTTTATTAAATATATCACGTTTGATTCTCAAAAGGCAATAGTGTTCATGTACGACGCGTAAAAATGCAAGTCATGTGCAGCATTGGTTTCACGGAACTGTTACCTGAGCGTTTGCACCTGACCTTGCCCTTACCCTTAGAAGAGCTGGGTGTTGGGTTCAATATTCTGTGGTCACCATCTTGAAATTATTAATAATTTTTTAATAAGGGGCATCACATTTTAATCTTGCACTAGGCTCTGGATATTAGGTAGCAGTTTCTGGTTGTGTAAAAGATCAACAAAAATAATGAAAGTCTTCCCAAGTTTCTGAGAACCTAATCTCTCATCTCACATCCTTAAAAAGATGGAAGATGAGGGTCTGAGGTAATTGTGGCAATTCTCCCCTCTCTCTTGCCCCTGTATAAGCTTTCTTTACTCCTTCCCTACCCCCTCCATGCCCCACCCCTCACCAAAAAAAAAAAGCTCTCTTCATCTACAACTTCAGAAGTGATTTTTATTCTGGTCACTCTCCAACAGACATCTTTGCACCAGCTCTGAAGGTCAAGAGCTATGGTGTCTAATAAGGAATTAACTAGCCACTGCGGGCTACGGAGCACGTGAAATGTGGCTAGTTCAAACTGATGTGTTGGGAAGTGTAAAACACACACTATAAACATACACATACATGATTATAAAATAAGTCATTGCTTTTTTCTTAATACTGACTACTTATTCAAAACTTTTTGGTATATTGGGCTACATAGAATATATTATAAAATTGATGTCATCTGTTTCTTTTTACCCTTTTTTAACGTGGCTATTAGAAAATTTAAATTTATATGTGGCTTCAGTTTGCAGCTTAAAATGTATTTCTGCTGATTTAAATCTCCCCTGAAAACAAACAAACATGTTTTGAACTATTCTACCTACATGTCCCACTTGTATCTCCAACTCGAAAAGTCTCAAAAGTCACTATCTTCTCCCCTAAATATTCTTTTTGCATCTCACTTACCCTAAACCAGTAAACAGGCCATCAAACTGTACCTCTGTCCTCACTCCCAGAATTCCATTTCCATTTCTCTTGATTCCAGCACTTTCTCTCCAGACCTACTGTCCTGTTCTAGCTGAGGCTTTCAGCCTTTCTTCCTGTAATTCACACTATCCCTCCAAGCGCCATCCCTGCCTCACCCTTTCTCGCTCCCTTGCTTTTATACTGCTGGATGTTCTATAACAGAAATCTTACTAATTCCCTTTCTTGACTGAACCCTTTCAGTGCCTTCCCATCAAACTTAGTGTGACCCAATTATGTTGCGATCTGGCTCGGGTCTGATAGCCCAATTTTACCTTCATGTATCAGGCACCCTGCATTCCAATCATACCAAAGGCTGTTAGTGCTTGGAACACATCCTTCTGGCCTCTGGGCTTTAGCACATACTGTTCCTTCTTCATGGTGGGCTCAGCACACTCCAAAGTGAATGTCCACATATTCTTTAGCCCCTAAGCATTTCCTTAGTGATGCCTCAGGAGCTTCTCCACAGCTTCTCCAATAATGCAATATCATACTGAATTAAGATAGCCTATTTTAAAGATTGTTTAGCAGTCACTGCTCGAAATGCATTCCAGATCCTTCCAAGAGTGACTGTACATAGTAATCTTGGCTGAATAAATCCCACACCGTTTTCTCCCTGACCCACTGCTTTAGTTCATGCCTGTTTTTCTCCTTCCCAAAGTATTGACACTGTCTCTCTATACCATTTCTCACTCTTTTTATTTAATTTGATACACTGTTAACAGTTACATCTTGTTTACACACCAACATGAGCATGACTTTTCCCCACCTAAAGAAACTCCAATGGTGGCTTTATTTTTCCCCAAGAATTAATCTGAACGACTTTGCATGAGGCTGATCCTGATACTTGTCATAAAAATACCTTTCCTTCCATGCCAGGGGCTATGCCAATCCTTTACAATAATCTCATTCACCCCTAATGATCATCCCCAGAGATGAGCGCTATTATCTCCACTCTGTGGGTTGTGAAGTAAAGGTCTAGGGAGCTGGATGGACTTGTTCCCATATATTCAATTAGCAATCACAGAGCTGGACATGAAATCCAAGGCCATGTGACTTCCAGGCCCACCTGCTCCCTCCACCCCACACCAGACCCTGCTCTCCCTCTTGTTCCCACATCCCAGACCCATCAAACCATTCCCAATGGTATTCCACTGGGTTCATTTGCACATGATCCACACCCCCGGTAGCCTTGCACACCTCTGAAGTCATCTGGACGGATCACTCACACCCAGTGTGGGTGTTCGCATCCCTCTTGGTGCCTGTGATGCTGTATGACTATCAGTTTCCCTTCCCTCATCCCCAAGGAATGAACCATCTTCAGGAGCTGTGACTCCGAGTCATCAGCACTGAACGGGACAGTCTGGACAATCACTGAGGCACAGCACTGGCGTTTCTATTTAACTCATTTCTAGAAGAAGGATGGTAACACTTGCGACACTCCTTGAGTGTTTTCCACATGCCAGGCCCTAGTCAAAGTGTACGCACAAAGCACAGAACAGGCACAGCCCACTTAGTCCTCACAAACCTTTCTGAGATCATTTCTTTCTAATTCCTTAGGTTTCCCAGGAAAGTTCAGTTGGTAATGCTCATAACTTAATAGAAAAAAAAAAAAAAACTTCTGGTCAATACCAAACTCCATAAAATAACAAAAGTTTGCCTAATATGTGGGCGGGAGTTAATTGGCATTATTTCTTCCCAAGAACTGCATTTAGACCAGTAAGATTTCATGCCTTTTTTAAGACAAGGAAATAAAAAAATATTACTTTTTTTTTTAAAGATTTTATTTATTTATTTGACAGAGAGAAATCACAAGTAAGCAGAGAGGCAGGCAGAGAGAGAGGAGGAAGCAGGCTCCCCGCTGAGCAGAAAGCCCAATGCGGGGCTCGAACCCAGGACCTGGGATCATGACCCGAGCCAAAGGCAGCGGCTTAACCCACTGAGCCACCCAGGCGCCCCCCAAAAATATTACTTGTTTTTAAAGTTCATGTTTGAAGATAAGTGGAAAAAAAAGAAAACTGGTGGAGGCAGTTTAAATATTTTGACCTAAGTATACTAAGCAACCATGTTCGATGGCTTAAAACAAAACAAAACAAAACATACTTTTTGAAATGTGGATCTTTTTCTACAGAGTGGGTAAAAAGATATCACTATAATCTTTTAGTAATTAAAAATGTCATAATCAGAAATGGTTTAATAGAGGTAATATATAATATTAATGGTGGTAATAATATAGTATTGATAGGGGTTATATATTTTCAAGCTATATATGGTCATCTGTCCATTGCTATATTGAATAAGGCTACATCTGAGGTCCCAGTTTGTTCCAGATTTTGCCTCACTTCTTCCTGATAGCTAGAAAGGTCATTCCAGCTGCCCACTTAAGGGACCTTCACCTAGATGTTTGCAACAAATATGTCCAATCCTATATGTGCAAATATCTTCTCCCCCATATGAAAAACAAAGCAAAAAAGCTCTTCTCCATTCCCATTTTGGTGGATGGTATCATCTACCCAGTTATCTGATACACCTTGAATTCTACATCTTTTCATACCCTGAATCGATCAACTGATGGACGAACATTAGAGAGTGCGTCTGAGACCCAGGAGGCTGAGACTTCACACCTGCTGGAGGAAACCAGGATCTCCCTGAAGAGTAGCTGTGGTCCTATCCCTTCAAAACACATGGATGCATATGCTTCTGATGATGTGAGAGGACTTGGAGCTGGCAACTGGACCACAGAAATGAGGAGAATCTTATTATATACTTCTAATCCATGAACAAATAAAGCTGATGGTAGTGGTTGACATTGATAGGACCCTTCTCTATATTAGATGCTCTGCTATATCCAATATGGTAGTTTTAATGCTTGGGACTTTGCATATGCTCATTTTAGAGGACGAAACCATGTTGCAGGAGGGCTTGGTACCTTGGCCTGCTTCATCATAAGCAGATCGTGGAACCAGGCATCCCAACCAACAATGTACGCATCCTAAATCCATGCTTGGAGACACAAGCCCCCAGCTTGTGACATACTATTTCCTAATAAAAAGACTGGATCAGGAAAATCTCATCTACATCAGACATTCAAAGTCATGGTAGTTTATAGTAATAATTTTTATTTTATTTTTTTTTAAAGATTTTTTTTATTCATTTATTTGACAGAGAGAGAGCACAAGCAGGCAGAGAGGCAGGCAGAGAGAGAGGAGGAAGCAGGCTCCCTGCTGAGCAGAGAGCCCGATGCGGGGCTCGATCCCAGGACCCTGAGATCATGACCTGAGCCGAAGGCAGCGGCTTAACCCACTGAGCCACCCAGGCGCCCCATATAGTAATAATTTTTAAAATGTGTCTTTAGACATTTAGTGCTGGGATATACAGAAGGGGAACATGCGAGATAGTGCTTCTGCGGGACATGCTCTCACTTTTGACTTGAGTCCTTTGGCTTTTACTCCATTTTCTGTGCCTCTCTATTGATTCTCCACCATGGATGGGACCAGGCTCCTACTCCACCTCACTTGAATCCCTGGACATACCCATACTTCAGTGTGACAAGGTCTCCCACTGGGAACTTTCTCAACCTTCTATAGCTCTCAGGAAGTAGTCCCACTTACTCAACTCCCTCTACTGCTCCAGAGGTCCCAGTCTGCCCCACACCCTTTGAGGCTGGCCTCTCCCTGTCCTTGAGTCTTAGCTCCCTTTGCTAACTAACCCCTCTGGGGTCTTGCTCCTGAAGTGTGTACACTTCCTCTTGCACCATCCCCCTGTCCTGCTGGAGTTTTCCCCATAGAGATTTCTCAAAAATGCTTTGCTTTTGGTTGGAAACCAGAAGATATATATTTTAAACCAATACTTTTCCTAATTTCTACTGAACTCAAAAGCTCTTTTGGTGGCATGACCCCATCTGATAACAAAGACTAGGAAGACCAGGGTCCCTTTAAGTTCTAGCTCAAAAGGTCCTGTTCTTTCCTCTTTTCAGGTTTTATTCTGGACCATGGAAACCTAGCACCTCTTCTCACAGGTTCAGTTAGAAGCAAAATGCAATAAAATGACTGAGGAGTCAAGGCAGTACATGAATGGAACATTCCCCAGGAAACTTAATTTTGTGATCCTAATTTTTTAGTTCTTGACAGTTGCATAGTTAAATATCAGTGCCAAAAGAGTGAATCAGAGTTTTGAGGGCATGTTCTCCCAGTTCATCTCAAAGGAAGCAAAAGTATAGGCTTCAAAATGGTTACGGTGCATTAGTGCACCATGTAATAATATATAGATCAAGTTAAATTATTTTACCAGAGAACTGCCGGTATGAGGCACATGTCCCACTGCAGGGACATTTGGAACTTGTGTCAAAGGAAGGTGATTCTCAAACCAAAGTGATTATTTAGGGCTTGGATTGTCATTTGGTTTTATTTATATAATGAGGGTAATGGAGCTCCTCTCTGCTGCCAATAAATCTAGAAATTAATTTAAAACATATTAAAAACACTTTGTGTACTTCAGGAGGAAGTTTTTCTTTAATTCAAGAAAAAAGCCATTATTATATAAATCAGTCAATTCTGTTAGTCTTATAAAATTAAGTCTCTCGTAGAGAGGAGTCAGTGATATAATCAGCTTTCAAACCACATATCATATAAAAAGTCATGTTTCTAAACAAGTTTCAAAGAATCAGAATATATTACTTGTCATTTGAATTATTGACCTAAAAAAGCCTTTTTCCCAAAACAGATCTATTTTTTAAAAAAGAATAATAGTTTTTCTGACAACGGAGGTATCTATGCTTTCCCACATTTTTGCTTTCCCGATTGTCAGAAATAACCAATACATAGTTAAAGTTCAAGAGATTAAATCAGGGAAGAAGTCTATGGTGGTTTAAGCCAGCCAGATCATTTCAGATCGTGTTTCCTCTGTTGAGGAGTCTGAGGATTTGAAAAGGATTGCTCTGACATTTAAACTAGTGTTTAAATGAAAAACATTCTAACCAAAACCATCAATCAACCAAACTATTAAAAAAAAAACAAAAACATACAACAAAACAAACTAGCAAACAAACACTAAGGATGTGTGGACTGAATTAATTTTCTTATGATGAAAGTTACATGGAATCACATACAGTATATATTATTTTGACTCTGTATCTTTTTTTGTGTATGTAAATGTTATTTGTTGACATTTGATACAACTACTTACTTGGGCTAATCAGCCATTTAGTCTTGGCCATACACATGGCAAGATGATGGTGGTAAAAACAGAAAGAAAATTCTATTGCTCTCTCATGGAGTTCACTTTTGTGTAGAAATACTAGACACATACAAAAACTTCATTAAAATGACATAAAAAATGTAATGCACAAACTGAGGTGAGAGCATCTAAGAAGATGCTCTCTTCTGAGCAGAACAACACATTCACTGAATGTGTTGTTGATGAAATCTCTCTTTGGGAAATAATTTAAGATCATTTAAATACTTACAGAAAATTTCAGTTCAAAGGACCTTAAAGGTTTTGTGATTTTCCAGATCCTTCATCATAAATTAACATGTATAAAGCTCTTGGGATAGTAGCTAGCACAGACTAAACTCTATATAATTTTATATTATCAACATCTTTTGGATTGAAAAAATTGAATATTTTTTCTGTAGTTTATTGAAATCTAGCTATTCAGGTTTTTATTGTGTTCTTGGGTTTAACCAGAAGCAGACATTTTGACTGACCTTGTAAAGTCTTCCAGCTCATATGGTTTTTTAACTTGAAAATACCTCCCAAACTGACACTTTTTCTATCCTGAATTCTCTGTTTAGCTATATTTTAAGGCCTTAATATGAAGATCTTAAATTTTGTAATTCTAGGTTTGAACTTTTCTCTCTTAGTCTTATTTAAGAAGGAAAAATTTAACTCTCTAGTTGATCACATCGCTTGATGAATGTGACTGTAACCAGAAGCTTTAAGAAAATTGGGAGGAGAAATCAATTTTTCTTGGTCTGAATTATTCACCAAATGAGCTTTATCTAGGCTTCTGGTTCCACTCTTGTTTTACATAATTATTAAATAAAGGGGTTTTTTTAGGTCAATAATTCAGATGACTGGTAACATATCCTGAATTCTTTGAAATTGAGTTTATTTAGAAACACGAATTTTTATATGATATGTGGTCTAGAAGCTGATCATATAACTGACTTGTTTTATATAAATTATTCAATATACCTCCTTTACCAGAACGGTTATATTTTATTTTCTAAAATAATAGCACTTTCTAAAATTTTTATGTTTTTTCTCCTTTGATTTATGATTTCCAAAAAAATCATAATTCTTATAAATTATTATTTTATCTCTAAACTCAAGCATTGTTTTCCAATCAGTGTGTTGGCATTAGTACAACACAGGGGGAAGAATTGATCACTAGGTGTCACTTATCATTCAACTAATACTTATTGAAGACTTAATATTCAATAATTTGAGTTGTTTGCTGCATTCCAGCTGCTGTTCTAAAGCGAGCTGAGTTTTCCCTATAGCTTTCGCTCTGCCCAAGGAACCTGTACCTTTCCTCTTGCCAGTTCTGGACACTCCCCACCCTCGCGACTTCCAGAACTGAAACTGGTTCAAGCCAGTGCTCAAGGGACATCAAACAACACAAGTTAATTCACACTGTTCCAGAACTACTAAGTGGCTGTAAATTTTTTTTTTTAATCGTCACTACTGATAATGCTTTGCTATATACCTTTTCAAATCTAGATATTACAAGGCAAATTCTTCTAGAAATTATTTATCCACACAGGATGTAGTACAAGACATTTACTCTACTGCAGTTATCTATCTGACAGATTAAGTATCCTTATTTCAGAGAGGGCTCAAATTGTTCACCAGACGGCACAATGAGCACAGGATAGATGAAATTGTTACCGAATCTTTTTTCCCATGTTAACTTTAGCACAGAGAATTGAAACACTTAGATGTGAAAGCATCTTGAAAATCTACAAAATAACTTACTTTTAAAGCAGCCCAGTGTCACTTTCTTAAACTTTTTCGTTAGTAATGTTAAGTGTAGAAGACTTATAAAGCATTATATTCTAATATTAATACAGTCCAAACTTGTCACCACGCTGACTTCCCACAAAATCAAAAGCATATGCACGTATTTGTTTGTTTGTTCTGTTTTGTTTTGTTTTAATCAACGGGCTACTCTCTTTACCATGGTCACCTGCACAGAAGCTCAAATGTCTTTGAAGAAGCTAACAACGCCTACTGAGAAGGTGGTACAGGAACTTTGACTTTTTAGAGGAGGACAGAACGAATATTTATACCGAAACACTTTCTACAGCATGGCCAATAATAATTCCGTAGAATGTCTCATTTGCATATGTTATTTCTGTGCATTTTAAAAAACACCATTCTTCATGCCATTCCCTGCCTTTACTCATAGAGAATTTTTACATGAGCTTCAGAACTTGGTTACAAGCTTATTTTTGCCATAGTTTTTTGGATTCCTTATGGCCTATCCTTAGAGCCACATTAGTCCCTAAAGGATGCTGTTCTGGATAGAACATCAAGGGGTTTAGAGCCTCTGAGTTTTATGCCATTCCTCACATTCAGCTATCCCTGAGAAAAAATTATTAGGAAAAAGAATCTAAAAAGAAGACTTATTGCTACATTGATTACACCAAATCTCCTACTTAAAGCAGAGGGTCTGATTAATTATAAGAAAGTAGTTTTGATGTGCACTTTATACTGACTACTGAGAAGACATCTCAAAGAAAGCTAGAAGATTCAATGTCTATGTTAAATAAAATAAAAAATTTTTAAAGTACGCAACAGTACAGATTTTAAAAATCACTGGAATTGTTAAATAGTGTACTTCATTAAAAATAAATTGCCCTTAAATTATAGCATGGACATAAAAATAAATTAGCAAATATAATGAGAATATTGCTAGATTTTTTTTTAAGGTAGGAAAATTTTCTTTGAAAGATCTCTGGCTAGATTCAGGAAATATGAAAGCTTTTTTCCCCCTTCAAATAATGCTTTTTAAAGGTGCAGAATCAATGCTGGATTTATGCATATCTGACCTGTATGGGGAAGAGGAAACCACCGTCTTTTGGCTAAAATTGCTAGTTGGTAAAACATACATTTCTGTTTTGAAAACAAGGGGACAATAAAGTATAGTGCAGTTCTATACGGCTATGTTATCTGCTAAAACTTAAAAAACAGACAAACAAAGAAACTTATCCTTGTTGATTCTCTGTCACTTATTCAAATAAGATTATCTTAATTTAGCTGAAGATGAATAAGAGTTCATAGTCGTCAGTATTTAGAACTTAGTAGTTACAAAGGTGTTTCATAATGGCTAGAAGTTTAAGTCTCAACTTTTTCAGTAATGATGTAGAGATTTTTAAAAATCACCATATAATTTTTTGCAGTGAGAGTTTAGAACTTAATAGACATATCCATAATTAAATCATTAATTTGAGGAGCTTTTTAAAAAGTATCTAATATAATCAAATAGTATAACACTTTATTACAAAATGCAAAAAGCAAACACTCATTTTGTTTGAATATCAAATATAGTTATAAATAATTTAGACCTTTGATATATAACTTACTTAAAATATAAAATAATAAAAATGATGCAGAACTACTATGGAATCGTGTTTCCTGAAATCTAAATTCTATATATAATTTAAAATAACTGATTAAACATGATTAGTCTTTAAGATAAATAGAACAAATGTCCTCTTATGCTATTATTTAATTAGCATGCTATACCTTAAAATCAGCTGGAAGGTGGCCACAGTCAGCCTTAAAAGGACAGACAGCTTGATAATTAAGAGTTGCCATTTATCTTATTTTTATTATAAAATTAGTGCTGGAAGACAACGTGAAAAAGCCTACAAATCTGAACGTAAGGGATTTCCTAAATATTTTGATTTCTAATTCCAAACATTTAGATATTTTAAACTTCCTAATCTTTGTTCATTTATCCACAAAAATTCATATAATACTGATTACAACTTTTGCTGCCAAATGGTTATCTTGGAGACAGAGGATTTTATATTATTTCTTCTTAGTAAAATTCCTAATCCATTCTTACTTTTGATTGTGGCAACTTTTCCATAAAATGGCTATAAACATTTAGGCCTACTTAAAAAAGTAATTACCGGGACGCCTGGGTGGCTCAGTTGGTTAAGCCGCTGCCTTCAGCTCAGGTCAGGATCCCAGCGTCCTGGGATCGAGTCCCACATCGGGCTCCTTGCTTGGCAGGGAGCCTGCTTCTCCCTCTGCCTCTGCCTGCCACTCTGTCTACCTGTGCTCACTCTGACAAATAAATAAATAAATAAAATCTTAAAAAAAAAAAAAAAAAAGTAATTACCATGCCATCTGGCATAGAAAAAATGTGAAAAGTGTCTATAACCAAAAGTGTGTCTCTATCAAGAGAGGTACTCACAGAATATTCTCTCCCTCACCCAGGAACCCACGTTCTAGGGAGGCATAATGTAGCTACTGATTACCAGTAACCTTTCAGGCTTATTTAGGAAAATTAAAAGAAACTCTGCAATCATAGATTTTGTGTCAATTATTTGATCTCTTTCCAGTTCATGAGCACTACTTTTTTCTAGCTTCAGTATGAAAGACAACCCCATAAATATCTTTGTTAGAATCAGCAATTATCAGCAATTCCAAATTAATTTTAAATGGTCTGATTTTAGAATAAATAAATAAAATAAATAAATAAATTTTTAATAGCAGTACTTAGTATGCTTATTTTCCCTGGCAAACTTCATAATACCTGTAAATAGAAAAACTGCCTCTTCTAGCTACTAAAGTTTTCAAGCCCCTTTTTTGTTCAAAATTTACATGTTGTAAATTTTTTTTCCTCAAAAAATTCTGATATAGGACATTTAGGGCTTTCATTAAATTGTGGTCCTGAAGCTGTATTTTCAGTATCAGGGAAATTAGAGCGTCATTGCTGTTTTCATATCTTGAGTTTCTCTGATAAAAGGTAGTATAACATATAATAGGATTTCTGTTTCAAGATCAAGTCTGTATTTACAGTAACTAAGAAGAAAACAGTGACGTTTGAGGTTAACAGGATAATGACTGAATGCAAAGTCAGAGACCCTGGACAAAGTACATTCGGGGGTCAATAAAACTCTGGGAGCCTTTGGGCAGAGACAAATGCAATATGGTTGGTGCAGTGGACAGAATATAGACATCGGGTTCAGATATAGCGGAAAGAGAAAGTAAGGAAGTGTCTGGGGAGACAGCCTAGCTATATTCTGAAAGATGTATGACAGGTGCCTGCCACCCGGGGGGAGATTTAAAGAAAAAGTCTGTGCAAAGGCTTTGCAAAACTTTGGAATAATGCATCTGGGAAATTAACAAAGTATTTGATATTGCTAACAAGTGAACTGGGAAATTACAAAGTATTTGATATTGCTAGCAAGTGAGCTGGGAAAATAAGGATATGTAAATAGACAAAAGCTAAGGGGCAATCTTGAAAGATAGGAATTTTTTCTCTGTTATGTGGTTCTCAAAGGTGATGAATTAATAACAGCTGATGTACCCACACCAGTGGACTTAGAATGCTAATCTTTCATAGCATTTTGCCTGTAAAAGGTTATTAATGTAGGAAAAAATAAGAACACAGGTATAAGTTCTGTGTGACACTCAAGTGTGACAAGGCTCTGTTACACACAGTGCTCTGATGAAGGCAACAGGGCACAGCAGGCAGGTACGCCTCAGGTATCCGGCACCTTGCTCTTCTACAAGTTGCCCTAAGAGAAACTGACAAGAAATTGTTTTCTCGCTGTTTTCTCACTGCGCTAATTCTAATTTTTTTTTTTTAAAGTGCAAAGCTCTGAAGGGAATTAAATTGGAGAGAATCTCTCTCCGCCTTATATTCTTTTGCAACAGGATCACCTCCTTGGTGGCTATTTTTATAGAATTTAACCCCAAACTAAGTCTGTTCATTTAGCTCTCCTTTGAAAGTTAAGCATAGGTGAAATGTAATGCTATCACTTCACCATGTTCCCCCATACAAGGCTTCCAGGCACAGAAAGACATGATTCCTATTTGTTCTTATCATTAAACATTTGGACATGAATCCCTAGATTGAGTTTTCTCAGTCTGTGTCTTGATATCTTGAATACTGGTGACCTTTAGAACATAAGTTGTGAAAACTATTATCGTATACTTTTTAATTCTCTTCTCTGAGGGCTGTTGACGTTGCTGTACCTGTGAAATGGGTAAACGTACGCTCATATGTAGCCATGAAAATTATATTATTATACTTAATTAAAAGGTGATTAAAGGTGTCATCCATATTTTGGGGGAAAAGGTAGCAAATAAAAATATATTTCTTAGAAGTAGATCTTAGACACTATTTTACGTTTCATGGCAGATTTAATCCTCAGGGGAGGTTTTTATTCAAAGTTTTCAACCGAATGTTTTTCATTACCTATCACTATAAATGATCCGATGTGTTGGAAGACCAACCATAGGACTGACTTGGGTAAGGCTGGAATGTTGCTAAAACCAAATGTAGTCTTCATCTGGTCGTTTCCTCATCAAGGACTTCAACTGGACTGACCAATTTCAATTCACAGTAATAGCTCTGTTCCTAAGAGACTCTAAATCAAAGAACTACCCACTAAGGGGCAGTTTCTACTGCAATCCCAAGTCTGTGCTATTATCTTGTAGCAGTTGACAGCAAACATCCACCGGGAATGGTAGCGTACGTTTGTAGGAGGTGTGTGGTGTTTTTGGTTTCACTCTATCTCTGAAACCTATCTGCTTGTGAGAAAAACCGGGCAATAAAAGAAGTTTTACCGGCACACACCATAGCTGGGCTTGAACTCAATGCAGAGATTTCGCTTCCTTTCTTTCTTTCCTTGGATTCCAAGCCCGGGGAGCACAATGGGGGTGTTGTGCTCTGGGCTAGCGTGGCATGCATGACACCAGGAAAGGACGTGTGAGCAGCTTTCAGTATCGACACCGTTTGCTTTACAACTACCCTCAATGAAATCAAAGGGCACCCAAGACTCGAAGTTCAGGATAGGCAAGTACAAAACCCACTGGCGATGGTGACCTACGGAATTCCTGAATTTAAATGTATGCATTGGTGTGTGGAGAGTGAAATAAATCCTTGATGAGGCTTCAAAAATGCTCCACAATTTCCAAGCTGCTGATTTACCGTGTAATTCTCTTAATATATGTTCGAGTGCAATTAATAAAAGGACCCATTGTTTATGAGGGAGAAAGATTGTTGTTCTGAAGACTGTCCAGAACAACAAGCTGTCATGGTTTGTTCAAACACTAAATATCTTAAACTCCAAGGCATATTGTTTTTTTTGTTTTTTTTGTTTTTTTTTTTTTTGTCACACAATATCTAGGACATATCACTGAAACAATTCTATGTTTCTGGCACTATTTTGTGGAAATGTATGCATGTGTGTGTGTACATGCACACTGCTTTGGTAAATCCAGATAACACAATGAATATAAATCTTGTAGGTTAAGTTTTGCTCCAAATAATTGTTATACCGTGCTTTAAAAAAAGGGCAAAAAAAAAAAAAAAAAAAAGGCTTACCTCTGTCCGTCCAGTGGCTACACAGGGACCTTCTCAGCCTCGGCCTCAGCGGGTAGGCAGAGCTCTGGGAGCCAACAATCTGTTAACACAAGCAGGTACACCCGAGAGCGGCCGCCTGCCTCCCAGGCCCGTGCCCATCCGAGCACACACCTGATTCTTCAGCCCCGCTGCTCATAGGCAGCAGCCAGGCACAGGACCGCTGTTTGCAGACGCTGACACCCTCCTTTTGGGTCACTCCTTTTCAGGGCAAGCAGCCAGGCAACGGCGGCGATGATATTGCAGGGAAGGCTTGCCTTCCCAAGACAAAACCCTTTTCTGCTGTCTGAGAGCCGACAGGCAGCATTATCACTCTGCATTCCAAGTTCTCGAATCAGCTAATCAGAGCAGCCGTCAACGGCTCGTCCAAACAGCAGCTCGCAGGCGTGCGGGGCTCTAATAACCGCATGCCAGCATGCCCCTGGCCTCTCTCGTCTCTGAATGGATTCTTCAATAAATGCTTCTTCCAGGGGGAAGCTCAGCAGAATATGCCACACTGTTTCCCATAAGTAAGATGGCTGGTGCTCGGAGCACTGCTGCAAACAGCTCATTGGGTTCCATGGGCTTTCCGTAGCCATAGCAACAACCAACAGACAGACTTAGACAGCAGGCATGGCTGATCATGTGCGGCTCCCCCGCACGGCTTGTTAATTTCTTTTCATCAGACTCATCATTTGGGGAGGAGGGGAGCTTCTGCGAGCTTTCTAAATATTTCACCAAGAGCACAAGTGCTTTGAGATTTCAACTTTTGTGAGGAACTTCCGTTAGCAGCCGGTGCTGCATGTGAAATTGAGAAAGGATTCGGGTCTCTCCAGGTTAATAACGTGCAGGTCGCGGTAGAGACACTAACTGGAACCACTGTCATAACAGATCTACTACCTGCACGTCATCGAATGGGCATAAGGGAGATGGGCAGATGGGGGGCGGTTATACTTTGGGTTTTTTAAATGATAAGCTTATAGCCGCTTAACTGAAACAAAGCCCTAGGACTCATTACAGACCGCCCAGATAACAACCAAGTCCAATAAGGATATTTTATAAGATGTAACCAATGGAGTTCATGTATCTAATTACTTTCATGTATTTTTACGTATTGTACAAGTTAAGGTAGAATTTTAAAAATCCCACTTGTTCCCTACTGCAGAAAATGATTAACTTAATTATAGTGTATTTGTAATTTAAAAATACTCTAAGGGGCGTCTGGGGGGTGCGGTTAAGCGTCAGACTCTTGGTTTCAGCTTGGGTAGTGATCTCAGTGTTTTGTAATCGAGCCCCACACCGAGCACAGACTGCTTGACATTCTCTCTCCCTCTCTCTCTGCCCCTCTTGCTCATGCTCTCTCTCTAAAATACTTAATCTTAAAAAAATAAAAATACTTTAAAAATCCAAACTAAATTAAAAACCCTTTGCTTTAAACATTACCTCCAAAGCAGGAATAGTTTTGCTTTCTCTGTTAGATAGATCACACCTCACCCTTCCTTGAAAGGTCACCTCATGAGGGAGAATCCCACAGTTAATACCATTAACCATTTATACTTTCTGCAAAATGCCCACCCTTTTCCTTAACACTGTCATCGGTCATAGTCTAGTCGATCTATTTCCAAGAGACCATCCCATCCATTTTTGTTTCTAACAACCTATTTGAAATAGCTGTGTTAACATTTCGGACTTGTAAACATAGATGCATCATTTGCTAGTAGTCACTGACTTAGTATATCATAAGGACTGCATTTCCTGACCCACGCTAGCACTTTTGCCTTCAGCAACAATTTGCCAGCTTTAGTACGCTGAGAATCCTGTGGACACAGACTTGGTGACCCATTTCCCTTACCTCTCCAACCAGATTCACATTTGGCAGGACTGAGCAAGCTCAGTGGTCAGCGTATCTACGGAAGTAAAGTGAATGTGCCTTTCCGCCTGGCACAGTCCTCGCCGCTCCATATTGCTTTAAACCTGCTCACGTGTTCTCATGTAAATAACCTTCCCTTACATTATTTGGAGTTTGCGGCACCTGTTTTTGCCCCTGCCTTCAACTTCAGCCTCGTAATCTGTTCTTCACTCCCCGCATGTCAGCTGTCTTGAATTACATCCTATGTCTTGCTTCCCTGTCTGGCAGATACCCTGCTACCTAAAAGCTTCTCAGCCAGATGTCAGCCTCCCAGCAACTTGTACCTCCATCCCAATCTGCCTTCTACTTTATCTTATGACGCTTTGTTCCAGTAGACCACCTCACCAATGGCAATCCCAGGAAGGGTATGCCGTGGCCTCCTCTGTGCTTCCCCTGTACCTGGGATCTCCCTCTACTATTGCCAAACTTGTTACACCCTATAGACTTGGTAGCCATTTCCTTTCATGTCTGACTCCCACACTGCTCTGTCAAACCTCCAGAAGCCAACTTGGTCCTTCCATGTCTTATTTGTCTTCCATGTTTTTGTTTTTGTTTTGTTTTTCTAGATTTTATTTATTTATTTGACAGACAGAGATCACAAGTAGGCAGAGAGGCAGGCAGAGAGAGAGGGAGGAGGAAGGCTCCTCTCTTAGCAGAGAGCCTGATGCAGGGCTCGATCCCAGGACCCCGAGATCATGACCTGAGCTGAAGGCAGAGGCTTTAACCTACCGAGCCACCCAGGCGTCCCTATCTTCCATGTTTTAATTTTAAATTTAAGAGGTTGTGTTTTTTGCTTTTTAAAAAGATTTTATTTATTTATTTGACAGAGAGAGAGTACAAGCAAGGGGAGCTGCGGTCAGAGGGAGAGGGAGATGCAGGCTCCCCACTGAGCAGGAAGCCCAATGCAGAAGGCAGATGCTTAACGACTGAGCCACCCAGTCGCCCCTAATTTTAAGATATTTTAGTATCTTAAAACATTTTGAAGGAGGACCTAAAGTGCTGTTTGAACAGGTGCGGAATGACGACATAGTGTGAAGTCTGTTTTAATTCACCTTTTTGGTATCACACACTTGTTAACGTTATAACTTCAGAAGAATTTAAGTTGTTTTGATTAAATGTTGGCATGTTTAAAAAGTTATCAAAAAAACATCTTAGTTCACTTTGAATTTTAGGATGGATTTTCTTTGCACTGTCTGAAAATGTCTTTATTCTACCCTTATACCCGATTGAGGATTTAACTAGGTACAAGAATCTTTTTAGTCATTTTTTCCTTTGGGATTTTGAAGGTTTTCTTTTTAAAAATATTTTATGTTCTTGCCCCACTACAACCCCCCAACACTCACTCCCCCCAAAAGAGAACTGGAAAATACCCAAACTACACAGGGTAGGAGGTTGGCAGAAACCCAGGCTAATCTCTTTGCTTCTATGGCGTCCCTGATGGCATCTCTAGTAATTGTTATATGTTACTCTCTGCAGGGGGTCCTGTTATTTCTGGGCTCTTTGTTTTCTTCACCTACCCCAAGCCCTACCCCTCATAGCTCTGGACACCATGGCCCATCAGTGTTGCTGTTACCCTCTGGCTCTGTTTTACTTCATGTCTCTGACTTCCTTTGTCCCCTTTAATTTGTTCATTAAAAAAAAAAAAGTTGCTGAATACAGATTTTCAAGGAACAAATAGGATTTTTCTATTTCATCTTTCTGAGCCAAGTAGAATACTTCATAAATTGCCTATACCTAGAATGCCCGATGTTACGGGCTCGTCTTTGGTCCAGTCAAGTATGGTAAGGACACTGGATGTTACATTGTTTTCAAATTTTTGTCAATGCAATAGGTACAAAGTAATATTCATTATTGCCTTAATTTGCATTTCTCTTATTTTTCTTATTCTCTTAATTGCATTTCTCTAATTACTGATAGAATTAAACATCTCATGTTTGATGGTCTTGTGGGTTATTTCCTCTATATATTTCCTGTTCATAGCTTTTTTTTTTTTTTTAAATTTTGTTTATTTATTTGACACAGAGAGAGATCACAAGTAGGCAGAGAGGCAGGCAGAGAGAGAGGAGGAAGCAGGCTCCCTGCTGAGCAGAGAGCCCGATGCGGGCCTCGATCCCAGGACCCTGGGACCATGACCTGAGCCGAAGGCAGAGGCTTTAACCCACTGAGCCACCCAGGCGCCCCTGTTCATAGCTTTTAACCTGTTTTCTCTATTAAGGTTTTTGTCTTAGTGTGGAATTCTTAACAAAATGGTCATTAAAAGCATTTTCAAAATGTTTATATATTTAAGCATTACAATTAAATTTGTTACATAATTAGATCTTAAGAAGCTTTCCATTGACATGTAAAGGGAAACCAGTAATTCACACAGCTAATTGTTTTCAGAAGTAGGTGAAGTCTTTATGCAGAATGTTCTCTTTTTTTTTCCCAATATGAAAATATTACTACTCCCATAATATGAAGAATGATTTTCTAAAATAAAACCTAAGGAAGGTCAGGGGTGCCTGGGTGGCTCAGTGGGTTAAAGCCTCTGCCTTTGGCTCAGGTCATGATCCCAGGGTCCTGGGATCGAGCCCCGCATAGGGCTCTCCGCTCAGCAGGGAGCCTGCTTCCCCCTCTCTCTGCCTTCCTCTCTACCTGTGATCTCTGTCTGTCAAACTAATAAATAAAATCTTTTAAATATATATATATGTATATATAAAACCTAAGGTCATACAAACCTCATCACAGAAAATATCGGCAGTAGAATTGTCTTGCAATTCTACTTAAATCTTAATTGTAGAATTATAGAATAAATTGTAGAATAAATGTAGAATTGTCTTGCAATTCTACTTAATGCTTAAAGTAGCAAATAGCATGAATGAAGACAGAAGCCAAGGACCTGGCATGGATGGAAGGAGGGCAAGGAGACAAGCAGAGGTCAGTGTGTGGCTCTGGGTCGGGCGCTGGGCCAGAAGGAGGTGCCGTCAAGTACATCATTGAGACAACGGGTGAATGTGAATGTGAATGTGGTCTGTATATTAGGTCGTGGTAGTGCCTGCATTTGAGATTTTCATAACTTGATAATTATATTGTGGTGTTAAAGTTCTTAGGCAGCATCTTAAAGTGTCGCATAATTCAGAAAGAATAATAATGCATGATAGTATATTTGTAGTGTGTGTGTGTCTCCATGGTATAATTTAGCTCTTGCAATGATAGAGAAATACGTATGGATCTATCTGTTGAGGGCTGGCACAAATATGGCAAAACACCAACACTTGGCGAATCTTGGGTGAAGGGTATTTCCAGTTTATTTTACTCTTCCCTCCAAGTTTAAAGTTTTTGTTGTCAAGATAAAAAGCTTTATTTTTTTAAAAAGATTTTTATTTATTTATTTATGTGAGAGAGAGTGAGAGAGATAGAGAGATCATGAGCATGGGGGGAGGGGTAGAGGGAGAAGCAGGCTCCCCACTGAGCAGGGTGCCTGATGCAGGATTCGATCCCAGGACCCTGGGTTCATCACCTGAGCCAAAGGGAGAGGCTTTAACCCACTGAGCCACCCAGGTGCCCCAAGACAAAAAGCTTTAAGAAAAGAAATAAAATGAGAATAAAATAACAGTGTTCTGAGGCACGTGGGTGGCTCAGTGGGTTAAAGACTCTGCCTTTGGCTCAGGTCATGATCCCAGGTTCCTGGGACTGAATCCCGCATCAGGCTCTCTGCTCAGCAGGGAGCCTGCTTATTCCTCTCTCTCTCTGCCTGCCTCTCCGCCTACTTGTGATATCTCTCTCTGTCTAATAATTTCATAAAATCTTTAAAAAATAATAATGAAAAATAATAAAATAAAATAACAGTGTTCAGAATGAAAACATGACTCTGTTTTATGGTAATATTACTTGATGAGGGCCTGTTTATCAGAATTAAAATTAAAGTTGATAAGGACATGAATTAAGGTGATTATTATTTTTACTATTTTTTTAAAGATTTATTCATTTTTGAGAGAAAATGAGACAGCAGGGGAAGGGACAGAGGGGGGAATGAGAGGATCTTAAGCAGACTCCCCACTGAGCAAGGAGCTTGATATCATGACCCCAGGATCATGACCTGAGCCAAAACCAAGAGTTGGATGCTTAACCTGCTAAACCACTCAGGTGTCTCTATTATTGTTACTATTATTAACATTATTGAGAGACCATTTGGGTAGAAAGTATTGGAAACATTTTTCATTTTCTTGAAAGAAGTCTGTTATTTCCCTGCATTTACTGTTTCATTGTATCTTAATATTGAGCTACTTATCCCTTGGTTCCCATGTTGAAATCTGTTTTAATCTGGTTCCTTCACCACCGTAAAAGTGTGGCAAGATCATCATTGATCAAAGCAACGTGTTCTCCTGCGGTCCCACCTGTCCCTTCAGCCTCCACAGCTGGGTGACAGTCTACCAAGGGATCCGGTCCACGGTATAACAAAGAAGCTCTTTGTATAACTTAGGGGATAGAATTTGAGCACAGTTTGTTTACTAGGACAGCACAGGCTGTTATGAGGCTTAGACTGAGTTTCTAATTCCGAACGGAAAGTAAAATATAATATACTTAAGGCTGTTCCTAAATCTTGCATATTTAGTTATGTTACGAACAGTGTGCTATGACACGAGGCCAAGAAAGGAAGGGTGACAACCACCTTGGACGGGATTAGACAGAGGACTGGAGCATCTCAGCAAAGCACATTGGATTTATTTTTAAGATTTCATCCTCTAAGAAATGTATGGTGGGAAGCAGCCTGACCCACAGGCACTTAAATCAGATGCCTTAAAATCCTCTGAGAGAGTCTGACCTTGATAAGAATCCAGAATGACCTTGATAAATCAGAGGTACCTGAAACCAAAACAAACCCAGCAGAGGGGAGGCTTTATGGAAATCTACTTACTGAATAACGAAAAACGAAACAATGATTACAGAAGAACAAAACCCCAGCAAAGGGCACCTGATATAAATGTCAGCAATATAGAACTGTTTTTAAAAATCTGAATATGAAATAAATCTATGAACACAAAATTAACACGTGTGCACCGCAGAAGAAAGGCTCATTAGCAGTTACCACAACCCACTTAAAGTTCTATATCCCTCCACAGATGAAGAAGAACAGGGAAAATACAGCAGGAGGTACAGGAGGAAGAAGATCTGGCCAGGCCTAACCCCAGAAAACCTGGTCTTGACTGGCTTATAATAACAGCATTGTTGTAAATATTTCAGGTTAATCAAGGTCTGGGCTTGTGAATGGCTTCCATCACAGTAGCTCACAAGAACAACTTTATCTTGAAATGGGCATTAATACATGTCACTAACAGGTGGGGAAGAAACTGTAATGTTAACCAATAACAAAAGAAAAAAAAACAAAACAGCTGGCAGTTAACTATCCAGTCCCCAGCCAGCCCACCCTTAGCCCTGGTAAACCCAAGCACGAGTATGTCTTGCTGGCCCCTGCGAAAGAGACGCATACTTGGCTTTTATTAAAGCGCACAGTGTGAGAAATTCTGTGAGCACTATTGAAAAGGCTACACTTGCTTCCAAGAAATTTGATTGTTTATACTTCATAACGATAAGCTTCAAAAGTGACCTGGAAAGAGGAGTTTGTTTGCTTTCACTCGGCTATGAGGGGCCATGCTTTGTTCTCCAAGAGGCACTCTGACCAAATTAACAGAGTATATCTCTAGTGACCTTTTCCACTTAACCATTGTTTCTTATGGAAACAGTGGCTCCCAGGTCCCCCCCCCAGGCTGGGAGCCACAATGCCCAGCCACACGGCACAACCGCCAGGCTCTGCCGTCACTGCCTTATTGAATCAGTAACGAAACCCATCAGCCTTGGCAAACAAAACCTGGCAAGAAGCATTTTCAAACAAATGCTGCTAGTTTCACCCGAGCCACTGGAACAAATTAGGAGGCCCAAGGTGAAACTTGGCAGCTCCTGTGAACTCTGAAGTAGCAAACACCAAAGCCCTCGTTTGCCAAATGCACAAATCCCAGAGAAATGAAAATTCAAGGGGTCACCCCCCACCTTTAGAAGCACTTCTGATAGAATTGTTCATTGAGATTTATTCATCTAAATGAACAAGTGATATAATGAGTTCTGAGTAATAGACAATTTGGTACTGCTTGAGAATCCAAGTGTCTTAGACCAAATGAGAAAAATGGGTGAAAAACATCCCCCTCCTCCCCCACCAGAAACAAAAATGCACCAGAGGTCCTAGATATCCAGTTAAAGGCCCACCAGTGACAGCATATACCACTTGGGGAAATGAATTCTGTGACCTTGTGAGATACTCGACGGGGGCTCCATTTTATCACATTAGGATGATAATCAAGAATGATAATTATTTTATCAAGTCTCTCCAAATCAGAATCCATTTCCTTTGTTTTCAAAAGTAAGACTCACGGGTCCTAATTGCTGGCTAGTTACCTTGAACCGACAATGAGGGAGAATATTTTTCTTTCGAACACTTTCTGCGTCAAAGGAAGAAGATTAATTTTGTAAACAGTCTTTGTGGGTTCAAGTTAGCACAAAAATCATGTCACAAGTAACTTTAGTACAGGCACGAAGGTAAAGAAGAGTCTTCTAAGAGCTGATACCTAAACTGTGTCTTGAAGAATAAGGAGGACTTAATGAAGGAAAGACATAAAGAAGTCTGTAAACCAAGGGAATAACATGAATCAAGTCTAAGATACGTGAGTGGGCTTGGTGGATTTTCTTGCATAAACTGGGTGAAATAAATGTATCTCTTGACTTTCCTATAGGATTTTTAGTGGGTCAGATATGGTAATGCATGAACAAGTTTTAAATGCAACAATTATAAACAAACTCAAGTTATTATTCAATTTTTGGTAACATGACAGATAGCTTTATCACAGTATCTATTAAGATTAGGATTGGCTGCATATATGATAAACCCAAATTACAGTACTTAAGAAGTGAGAGACAAGGATTTCAGGGCTAGTAGAAAACTGGCCCCATGAGGCCATGGGGACCCTGGGGACGCCAGCTCCTTCTCTCTGTTCTGCCATCTTTTGAAAATGCCTTCTATCCTCAAGGCATCTTCATGGTCCAGAATGGCTACCTGTACTCCAGCCATCATCTCCATGTTCCAGACAAGAAAAAGGAAAGGAGGGCAAAAGGGTACATTTTCTACTTGAGTTGGCCTCTATTTTTTTTTAAATCAAGATATAATTGCCATATCACATTATGAATTGGCCTCTTGTAAGGAACTTTTCCATGATTCTAGCATTCCTGCCTACATCTCATTGACCATTCCTAGCTCCAAGTGAGGCTCAAAAATGCCATCTTTCAGCCGGGCACATTGTGGCCCCAGATAAATCAGTGCTCTATTATTGAGGAAGAAATGGAGAACAATCCCGGGTAGTCAGCAAGGTGCCTCTGCCAGATAGCAGCCAGGGGTCACCAGTCATGTCACATGTCAGAGTGGCCCTTTTAGGCAAGATTCGCCTTTTTCTTCAAGCCTACAGCTGGACTTTGAAAGTGACACCACTCAGACAGGGCTCTCAGGCAGCCCAGTTACAGATAGACCATACACATTGTGCAGTTACATTTTCCTTGTCCACTTATATATTTAAACTCTATCCTGTGGGATTATAAACTTCAGGAGAGCAGGGATCATTTGTTTTGTCTTCACCCTATGTCCATTGCTTAGCACAGCACCTGGAGCATAGAGACTGGTATGATGAATGAACAGATGAATGAATGAGCAGGCTGGGGAAGTCACAGTGAATTGTATCTTCCTCCAAGGCCATCCCCCAAACCAATCCAACAAGCATTCCTTTATTCTGTACTACATTGCCAGGAACCTCATCTGGTGTTAGATTACTAAATTACAGCTCCCATTCTGGGTGGGAGAGGATACAAGTGAATAAGTAGTTATGTTACAATGTGACTTGCTTCGCAGCACTATTAAATCCAGGTGGTCATGGGAGAAGAGAATCATGGGAGAAGAGAAATGGCTCATCCCTGAGCTTCATGAAGGGGCTGTACCTAAGCTGGGTCAAAAGGGTAACGAGGGGCTTGCTCGTCCTGGGAGAGCAGGGATAGGATTTCCAGAGACTGGAAAGCAAACTCGCAATTTGGGGAAATCAAGGAGATTTGAGTGTAGCTAAAGTGCAGGCTGGGGCAGGCGTGAGAGGAGACGAGATTGAAAAGGTAGACGTGTGACAGTTTGTGAATTATCTTTGTGCACATTAAGGACTTAGGATTTCATCTTTCAGGAAATGGGAAACCACCATAGGGTGTTAAAAAGAACAAGGATGTGATCCATTCATATTTTAGGATAGCTTTGGAGCACATTTACCTAGGCAATATATTTCAATGGAAATATATTTTCAGAGGGCTTTATGTTTTGATTTCTTTTATTACTTACTTTTATTAGACATTTATTGAGCATCTTCTCTCTGTAAGGTATTAGGTGCCAAAAGAAGTACCAACAGAATGCAAGATTCATAAATCCTAAGATATACCAATATTTATGTTCCATTAAAAAGAAGAAAACTTGCCAATGACATTGTAACAGTGTTTCAAGTTACAATTTTTTGTTATTTGTTGAAAGAGCTCTTTTAAGTGTATTTAAATTTCACCGTCTTTCACTCTGTGCATCGGAAGAGAAAACGAAAAAGAAAAAGAAAAAGAAATGAAAGTAGTTAAGCTATGTCTCTGCCTGGGAGACATGTTGTCTCCTGGGATGGTAAACTGCAGACAGTGTGCATCCTAGAATCCTTGACCTATACTATTCTCAAAAGGAGGAGAGTTTTACAAAGTATGCAAGGAGTACATCAGAGGTAATGATTCCTCGATTTCTAGAGTAAGGAACTGATAGGTTATGGTATCGCCACGTGGAAGATGTCTTGTGTTTAAAAATAATTATGTCGAATGATATTTTTCAAAGTGTGTTCTGTGAGTGGCCATTCCCAAAGGGCACCACAAACAAACAAAAACAAAACAAAAAAGCCAGAGTGAGAAATCTTGCAAAACATGTCCCTTTCTTAGAGATTCACTGTGCATTTGAACATTGAAAGCTCTGAGAAGGCAAGGAGTTTTTAACCTAGAACATTCCTATTTATGCCATAAACAATATTCACATTTTACTTATCTATCTATCTAGATAGCTCTTTATTTATTTTAGTCATCTCCACACCCAACATGGTGCTCAAACTCATAACCCCGAGATAAAAAGTTGCAGGTCCTTCTGACTAAGCCAGCCAGATGCCCGTTTGCTATATTTAAGCAGCAGCAACAATGAAAAAGTGGAGGCCTATATTATGAGACTTTTTCAATTCACAGGAGACTCGAAGAAAAGCGTTAGTCATAAATTACGGTAAGAGGAGAGAAGAACAAAATGTAAACTGTGCATTATGTACAAATTTTCTTTGGCGGTTTTCAAGGTCATTTTTAAACAAATGAGTCAGACTGTTTTACCTGTGGTTTGATATAAAGGCCAAGTAGAGAATTCAGTAAATTGTATCTCAAAAGCTATTCAGCTATTGAAGAGAAATAACCTTACATGAACCGTGTGCCGCCTATATCATATATGAAGTAAGGAGTACCTGTTACTATTCAGGGGATCTTGGGCAATTGCTTTAACTTTACAAGTTTCATTTTTTTTTATTTTTTTATTTTAAAGATTTTTATTTATTTATTTGACAGAGAGATCACAAGCAGGCAGAGAGGCAGGCAGAGAGAGGAGGAAGCAGGCTCCCTGCTGAACAGAGAGCCCGACGCGGGGCTCGATCCCAGGACTCTGAGATCATGACCTGAGCCGAAGGCAGCGGCTTAACCCACTGAGCCACCCAGGCACCCCACAAGCTTCATTTTTTTACATCAAAATGGCTATGGGTATTGTATTTGTTTCCTAGGGATGCTGGGACAGACTTCCACAGACTGGTCGGCTTTACGCACGGAACTTGATCGTCTCCAAGTTGTGGAGTCTAGAGGTCCAAAAGCAAAAGCTAGTAGAGCCATGCTTTCTGAAGGTTTGTGTTTTTTTTTTTTTTTAAGATTTTATTTATTTATTTGACAGAGATCACAAGTGGGCAGGGAGGCAGGCAGACAGAGAGAGTGCCCTGCTGAACAGAGAGCCCGATGCGGGGCTCGATCCCAGGACCCTGGGATCATGACTGGGCTGAAGGCAGAGGCTTTAACCCACTGAGCCACCCAGGCGCCCCCTTTCTGAAGGTTCTAGAGAAAGATCCATCCTTCCTCTACCTAGCCTCTGGTGGCTGCCAGAAACACATGGTACCCCTTGGCTTGTGGCAATATAATTCCCCCCAATCTCTGATCCAATCTTCACATAATCATCTTCCCTCTGTGTGTCTGTGTCTGAATTTCTCTTTTCTTATAAGAACACTAGTCATTGGAATGGAGCCCACTCAAATCCATTATTGCCTCAACTTGGTTGCACCAACAAAGGCCCTATTTTTAAGTAAGTTTCCATTCTCAGGTTTGGAGGCTTAGGACCTCCGTGTATCTTTTTGGAGACACAATGGAACCCATGATGGTGTTACAGTTGTCATTCTTTCTGAGGAAAAAGCTGTCAGTCTCTATTCAAAGTTGGGTCTGCAGAGAACTGAAGTATGGCTAATTCTACTGAACAGAATTGATAAGTGAGTGAATTTCCCAGGAAATGCTTGGAAAATATCAAACAAAATG
Source organism: Lutra lutra (assembly GCF_902655055.1). Classification (NCBI taxonomy): domain Eukaryota; kingdom Metazoa; phylum Chordata; class Mammalia; order Carnivora; family Mustelidae; genus Lutra; species Lutra lutra. The sequence goes on from NC_062279.1 coordinate 16,620,406, forward strand.
TTTATTTGGATGCTTTCTGTCTTTACTGGATTGACTAGAAATTTCCTCTACTGGATTTGGAGTGACTGTACCATTGAAAAACGGAAGGAACAATAACCAAAAGGAATATATCTGCCATGTCAAAAAGATCCTATCAGATCTCGTCCAGATTGATTGCTTTTTCCAAAAGAATCATCCAAAGTAACCTTCTCCAAACCCATACTTTCACTTCAAATTTCATCCCCTACCCCCTATTAGAGCAGTAGGTGGTCTGACACGGGGGGCAGGCATCTTTCTGAGATAGATCGGTGGGCTTCTGAGTTCTCTTTAGCTATCAGTTTTTGAGAGGAAACATGTCTGACTTCGTTGTGTCTCCAAATGCAGACATTGCTTCTTAATTCAGGTTCTCAAAGATATTACAGCGTCCTCCGATTATAGGTCAAGCGGTTTAAGCAGCTTCAGGCCACCAGTGACCTAAAGCAGTTATTACAGCTTAAAATTGCAGAAAATTATTAGGCACGTGGAAAACAATTTTTAATTGTTCATTTTGTTCTGTTTCGTATTGAGCGTATTGGAAATCATTTCTAATTTCAAAGCACAGTTCAGTAATTGTCAGTGTAATTTATTTAGCAAATTACCATGTGCCAGCCACCATGCTGCACGTTTTATAAATATTAAATCTGTTCCTCATAGCAGACCTGCCAAATCGGAATTATTTTTATTGGACAGATGAGAAATTAGACTTTGAAAAATCATGACTTTCAAGGTCAGAGAATCACATCATCTTTCTACGATACTAAGTTTCTTATTAAACACTGTTTTAATTAGTTGCCTGTAGATGCCGAGACTCTTGTTAGTTCTGTTTGAATCAGATTACTGGAAGTCAACTTAAAAAGCAATGGTGACATTCCCAACATTTTTGGCCATTTATCTTGGATAAATCATTTTGATCATTCTCATTATAGTTTCTGCATCCTAGAATAAAGGTATTCTATTTTTCACTACTTTGAAGTCACATAGGACCGTGGAAAGAGAGGAAGCATTATCAGAATGTAGATGCTAGGTAATTTTGCTAGCAACAGTCATCACTTAAGAATCAAACTAAAGAATGGCTCCTGAAATGAATGAAACCCTTTCTGTTTCCAGCTGTTCTTTACACTGGGTCTAAATCCACTGCGAAGAAAGAAGAATAATGGTTTTGATTTTCTCTCAGTTGCAATGACCTACCTCACTTAAGATTTCCTCTCTGTGCAACAGAATATCTTCACCTAAAACTCCTGCAAAGTGAAATGGCCCAGGTCACCACAGGGAGTCTTTCTGCACTTAATTAAACAAGCTGGCCTGAAAGCATTTAAAGTCCATGGTTTAACAAGCCAAACAAGAACTTTATTCAAGCAAAATCGAAGTAGGGGATTAACCAGTGACACCTCCTCAAACGTGGACTCAAAATCTTTTAAATTCATTGCCATATCACTGCATTTTATATAATAACGAACATTTCTTAGAGCTCCCATGCTCTCCAGAACCAAGATGGTTTTCTCTAAAGGTTTTCTTTGTATCTACAGTGGTGGCAAATTTTTTATGCAAGAGTAGCCCATCATGTATACTTGCTGGGCTGAGGTATGTACATTTCTTGACCATTAATACCTGTTATTCAAGTTACACCGGTCTCTGATAAACATAAATCCAGGATCACAGTACCCTGTGCCAACATGTCATGGAAGTCTTCCTTCAGTTTTCTTTCTCTTTGCCCTGTGCATTATTCGAGTATGTCATCATATTTTCTAAACAAAAGAAGTTGGTCATGTCATCTGGTGAGTATTAGCAAATTTGTTGATAAAAATAATACAGCAGATTTGAAATTATGATTCGCTTGTAAAATCAGGGTTATTAATATATAATATTCCCCCCTTTTATCCTAATTTGCAGGGTTAGTGGAGGGGAAAAAAAGAAAGATAAAGGACCAATGAAATCACACTAATTTAGCTAACAAATATATTTCTGAGTTCTTTGATGTGCCAGGCACTATAATCAGTGAAATAACATTAAAATGAGAACCAGTAGACAGAATTACTATAAAATTTATCCCTAATTATATGATCATGAGCAAATCACCAACTACATTTCTCAACTCCCTTATTTGTAGATTGGGAACGTCTCAGGCCCCTGACCACTCACAAGTTATTATGAAGACCAAATGAACCTTTTTATTTGCTAGTATAAAGGGCAGTGAGATGGAATTCAGCTTGATTTCCTTCTCCACTACTGCCACTGGCCCTCCTGCCTCAATCATCTTTGTCGTCATCATCATAATTGCTATCACAAATTGCATCTTTGTTCCCATTATAATTGCTATGATGATGGCATAATTGCTATGTGGTCTTAGGTTGGTTCCCTAGAAACAGGGGATTTATTAGAATAGGTTTATTGGTGAACACCTTTCCCTAAAATACCTGTAAAGGAGTGTGAGAGGGAAGCTTGGAGAGAAGGTGAATGCTGGCAAAGTTTCAGGAGAGGCCACAGGAAGTCACAGTGCTGAAATAACACTTTCGAGTTGTCCCAAGTAAAGACAAGGGGGCTGGGCCTCTACTCATTGCATGCAGGCTATCTACATGTCAGATGCATAACTTTGAGTGAAGTCATTCTTGGAGAGAGATTCAGTTGTCAGTCTTCAGCAGTATACGCTTTGGGGTCTGCGTGAATGAGTGTGCCTTGGTCCCGAGGAGAAGATAGGAGGGATTGCAACATATACCAAAATCACCACCATCACTGCCACCACCACCATCACCATCATCTGTGGCTTGAAATGGCCTTCAAGAAATCCTGGAGAACACAGTCATTTCGTGTCTCTTCTCTAACACAACAAAGAAAGAGAAGATAAAGCTGCACCAATAGGTAGCATCAAATTATAGCTGAGCCTCAAGAGCATCTTAGGAAGGCAAGGAATTATTCTCCACCCACAGTCATGGTGAGATCACATCCCACATGGCCCAAGAAGAAGACACATAGCATAGTACATCAATTCCAAACCAAATATCTCTTATCTCCACATTGATCACTCTTCAATTTCCATTTCTTTCCCTGAATGATAGAGTCTCAGGGTGAGAGGGACTTAGCAGGTCAGTTGATATAAGTGCTGCCTTGTGGTTGAGCTCTCCTTAGTGACCCTAACAAACACTATCCAGTCTTTATTGGAGGGATCAGCTTCAGCAATCAAGGCTCACTACATTCCCAAGCAGCCTAATCTGTTGTCAGGGACTTCTTGTGTGAGTGGGATTTGCTTTCTCCATTGGTCCCATTGCTATGCTGTGGAATAACAGAATAGATTTACTCTCTCCTCCATATGTGCCATGTATATTTTCTTCTTGAGTGAAGTGTACTTAATTCCCCAAATTGTTCTTAATTTGTAATAGTTTAAAAGCTTATACCTGGTCTCTATCCTTTTTTCCCTCTTAAACTGTGAGATTGCTCCAAGTTTTCTCTAACTCATGCAAAGAATGGAACAATCTTCCCTCTTGCTACTGGGCCTCTCTTCATGTGGCCTAATATTAAAATACTAGACTCTAAGCTGTGTGAACAGTGTGATATGGTTGCTAAGTACAGCTGTTTTTTTTTAATTAAAGATTTTATTTATTTATTTCACAGAAAGAGAGAGAGAGATCACAAGTAGGCAGAGAGGCAGGCAGGTAGAGAGGGGGAAGTGCTCCCTGCTGAGCAGAGAGCCCGATGCGGGGCTCGATCCTGAGATCATGACCTGAGCTAAATTAAAGGCAGACGCCTAACCCACTGAGCCACCCAGATGCCCCTAAATAAAGCTGTTTTAAAGCCATTTGTCTCTTAGTCTTGTCCTAATGCAACTGGCCCTTTTTTTTTTTAATGCTAGTGTAGGACTTAGCATAGATGTGAGTAAAACTTCAGTTTGTCTTTCATTCCAACTATTGAGATGGTGGATTCTAATTTTGTTTGGATGTTGTTGTTGTTTTCAGTCTTACTGAGGTAATTATATACACAAGCACATATACATACCCAGAGATAAAAATATTGGACAGAAAAACATGGAAAATTTAGGGAATGAGAGAAAAAAATGAGAGAGAAAAGGTCATTTCTATCCCACCCCTATTCTACCCACTAGACACATAGACAGACATACAAACCAAAAGATGACTCTGAAAGATTAGTTGAAGCAGATTGAGCAGCCTACTTACCAAAAGATAGAGGACTGAGTTTTCTTTAAGCTTTGCACCCAATTTCTGTCACATAGTCATTATTTATAAAATGTTAACACCTACTCTGTACTTAAGCACGCTGGAATAAAACAACCATGAAAAAATCATTTCACATAGAATGCCTTGATATTTTTTCATTAATTATTAATTCCAACCATGTACCTTATGCAGTCAACCCATACTTTCTAATTTCTCCACCAATTTCTTGAGTGGTACCAAAGATGTATTGCTATGTAGATCAAAATAAGTAATTTCATCTTCAGATTTAAACCTTCACTTGAAATGACTACACTGAATTTGGCTGAGAAGAGGAGGGAAAGTATAATCCATTCTGTGTCTTTTAGTTCAATAATTTCCACCATAATTGCCCCAAGGGTTCTAATCCTCATGTACGACATAGCTTTAAGAAGCATAATGATTGTATATTTATACTGACAATTTTTCAAATCAAGTTGTATTCTTTTTACTTCTTTCCTTTCACTTTTTTTTTTTCCATTTCCCTGGTTACTATTATTAACCCAGGGATAGAAAGTTGAAAGGTGCTCAGAACAATAGTGAGAAAATTTACATTCTGGTCGATCACTTAGATGCCTTCAGACCATAGTTTGGAGAATGAGCCACTAAGCTATTGGAAATTTGCCAATTAAGGAATTTGCAAGATAACCATATAGAGGCAGGAGATCCAGAACACCCACGAGAGGCTATAAGGTGATAAAGCATTTTTTTAAATAGCACTACGTATCACCCCATATCTTTATTTCTGCAAACAGAAAACAGTTATGGGAGGGAGCAGCTGAGTAAACATCATAAACACTGAAGATATAGGAGCATGTATTTAATGTGTTGGAAAGGGCCTCCTTTTGATCTCTGAAGAACAACCTGGTCCAAGCTCAAGAAAGGGAGTGGTTTCTGCCGTAAAAGCAAAGAAGCTGACATCCAACAGGTAAAGAAAATTTTCTCAGGATGGACCCTTGCTGGTACTAATCCTTTTCTTTTCTTTTCTTCTTTTCTTTTCTTTTCTTTTCTTTTCTTTTCTTTTCTTTTCTTTTCTTTTCTTTTCTTTTCTTTCTTTTTTGAGGCATAACCTGGGTATCTTAGAGTACCACTGGTTGTCAAAGCAGCATGGTTAATTATTTACCTTTCTCACCATTTGGATCAGATTCTTTTCTTATCAAACTGCTGTGTCTGGAACCCAAAACAAACCACCCGCCTGGAGCAGCAAGTGATGGTGTCAAGGATGGGTTTGTGTGATGGGGGTGATACATACTTCTGTTCTTTCTCTTACAATCTCTCTAGTTTCCAGTTACCACTCTGCTCCTGAGGGTCAGGGCTAAGTTGGGCTGCTACGTTAATACTTATGGTTTGCTGGGACTTGATTCTTTTAGATCTTTTAAACTTGCCCTTTAGACCTCTTCCATACTTTTCAATCCATCCTAATTCCTTCAGTCAATGGGGTATTTCAGATTTCACTAAAGAAAGAAGCCTGTTTCTTTACCCCAGGTTTCTCTGTTGTTTGGATTTTAGATCATGACTCTGAAATGGACCTAACCATGATCCCCTAGAATTGGAATGATTTAATGATTAAAAATAATTAGATAGCATAGCTGATATTTTGGGCTTTTTTCTTCTTTTCTCCAAGACTGCTTCCAGGCTCAGACTGCTGTGGCCAAATGCCGCAGAGGTAGAGCTGGTAGGCGGGGTAGTTGCAAGCAGATGTTCTGTTTCTGCAGCAACTTTCACTCTAAATTGCATTTCAAATGAAACTGCTATTCTTATCCTTGATTTTGGATCTATTTTTCCCCCTTTTTAAAGTACATCACTCTTGATCATTTACCTTTACTTTAAAGCTCTTATGCAGCTGTATCTTTTATTATGATGCCTAAAATCATTTTTGGAAACAAGGAAGACAGAAATTAATAAGGAATAAAAAAGGAGTGCAGATCATAAGGTCAGATCATAAATGGAGTTAGCAGTCTTTTGTTTATTTATTTATTCACCCAGTTATTCTGTAAAGACTAAGTATTTATTATGTCACAGGTATTAGGATAGGTGTTGGTCATTGAATAGTAAGCAAGACACAGCCCTCGGATAGCTGACAGTCTAGACTAGCATGGAGGTCTCTTGACTCCTAAAGTTCTGCTTTTCCCACTACACTCTGCCATGTTATTGGTGCTTTAAAGAAATGCAGTCCCTGGTGTGCCTCAGTGGCTCAGTCGGTTAAATGTCTGACTCTTGGTTTGGGCTCAGGTCATGATCTCAGGGTCATGAGATCAAGCGCCATACAGGGCTATGCGCTCAGCATGGAGTCTGCTTAAACGCACTCTCTCCCTCTGCCCCTCCACCCCGTGCTCTCTTTCAAATAAATAAAATAAATCTTTAAAAATAAATGCAATTCTGGGGCACCTGGGTGGCTCAGTGGGTTAAGCATCTGCCTTCAGATCGGGTCATGATCTCAGGGTCCTGGGTTCGAGCCCCACATCAGGGGCTCTGCTCAGCAGGGTATCTGCTTCCCCCTCTCTCTGCCTGCCTCTCTGCCTACTTGTGATCTCTCTCTCTCTGTCAAATAAATAAAATCTTTAAAATAAATAAATAGACAGATAGATAGATAAATAAATGCAATCCCTGTTTATCTAGTTAGGGCTGACCAGAAGCAAAACTATAAAGTTAGAAAGACCTCAACTGCCTCATCTTTAAACTGGAACTAATGATAGCATTTAACAGAGCTACAGATTAAGTGAAAAATTCCTACAAACAGCTTAGTACGGTGTCTGGCACACACTGTTCAATGAATGTTAAATATTATTATCACTATTATTGGTGTTCTCTGGTTATAACTACAGTCAATCCTACAATCATTGTAACTCATTTCAGAATCTAAGCTGGAAATCACTTCTGAACAAAATGAAATTCTTTATCATGAATCATTAGAATTCAAGTGTAATGCTGAGGTTTGCTATTTTTTGAAACTTGTCTTTTGCTTTTTGAAATTTTTTTTCTTCTGATAACAGCAGAGTTTATCAGGTGTGATATTTATAAGAACTTGCCCATCTAGCTGTTACACAGTAGTAATGAGACTCCTGTACAAGTTGAACATTTTTCAGAATTACCTTTTTCTCATCTGTGGTCTTAAAATGGTGGATTCCAAAGAACAAAGGATAAGTTATCCAGGGGAAATGAAGTCATAATTTTATTTTTATCGCCCCTGTCTGAGTAGAATTACCACCGCACATCATGTCCAAGTAATGCGAACATGTCTGCTTGGCACAGCTACAATAGCAGAGCTGATAAGTAACCGGTCAGCTTATCCACAGCATTCTTTTCATGGGGAGGTCACAGTTCCCTTTGTTCCTGAATGCCAAACAAAGCTTAAACATTCCAGAACCTGGCCATTCAAATTAATTAAATGACATCATGTACACGGCTCCTGGGATTATTATCTTGTAAAACTGTAGCTTCTGTGCTTTTAAGTTTGCCTAATTAAATTCTATCAAATGTAAGAAGCTAAGCAATTAGCATCACTAAGCCATATAATTAATATATGCCTTAAACACACTTTTTTCAGTAATAGATTACTACTACATATGAAATACAAAAGGATTATCAATGTTTATAACTTTATGACTATGGAATATCATCTTAATGTTTTTCCATACGTAAAAGGAGAATTATAGCATTGTAGGCTTTTGTAAGGATCTACACAGGCCATTTAATTCAATTACTCTTTAATTTTAGTATTTAATTTTCAATTAATATTTAATGCTAATTCTCAACTAATCTTTATTGCAATTAATAAAAGAGCTAAAATGTAATAAAATTCTACCCTATCATTGTGATGGAAATAATTATTCTTAAATTTTGATTCAAAAGACTCCTGATGTTTTTGCATCACATGAATAATGTCTGACTTCTTTGTTGGACTGAAAGCTCCAGGAGCGGGTAGCACAATTCCTAGAATGTAACATGTGCACAACAGATAGTTCTAGAATTTATCAAGGGATGATACCAATATAAATTATGACATTAAAAATGCCAGTTAATAGACATCCAGATGAAAATGAAATCACTAATATGTTTTTACAATACATGTTCCATAAATAAACACAAGGTATAAAATAAATGTACATCTGAGACACTAATTAGATAAATACATGTGTATGTTACTACCATGTGTTTAGGAATAAAATATGTCCCCTTGCTCTTGAAAAGTTTCGATTCATGAAGTGAAGAAAAAATATACACACAGAATTCTCAAATCAGGTACAGTGGGCTCAATGCTATATGTATATATTTCTCTACCAGATATATGCTACTTAGAACTTCTCTTTATTTTCCCAAAATTGTGAATATAAATGTTTCTACCTAAAATAACTCTAAGTTTGGGCCTTATACATTTTAACACCAAAATGACTTCATTACGGATATTAGAGAATATCAGTCTATATTTGATTTGATTTGAACACACTAAAAATAATAATTTTCTGCTAGGACCTGTACTATTGTTTTTCAAAATATAAAAGTAAAGATGTTTGTAAGTTATAAAGCAACCTAACACTAAAAGTGATGAAATATATCAAAAAGTACCTGTAAAAATAATTTAATAATTTTACTGGAAAAAGGTGGGATGGAATAAAGCATGTAAGTGATTATGGAAGAATATCGCTTGGTTAAGGAAAATAAAACAATATTACAATTGTCATGGAGTTCAATGTTATATTGACTTGTTTAGTAGAAAAAGGAAGGAATTCATATCGTCTTACATTCAGGTGAACAATTCCCATTTCCCCCTGAGGAATCTAGACTACAATGGAAAAAGAATTTATCCACAGAACATTAGAATATGCTTACATAAGTAAAAATTCAATTGAGAATTTATATGAGCATTGCTCAAAAAAGTGAGGATGGAAGGAATTTAAATTTCAACTGTGTTGTGATTTTGCCAGTTTTGAAAATTTTTTTTTTTGTAGCAGCAGCAGTATTCAGCTAATGGGTATTAGGTAATAGAAAAACACTTTTGTCAGTTCTCCTCTACCCAGAAACCAATATAATGGCATGAGAGTCAACCTTTCAATTTTTTGAAAACTTCCTTTGAAGGTGGGAGACTTAGTTTCACAAGATGAGGAATTTCTGAAGAGACTCAACTCAGCCTTGAAGAATTTCCATAAACCATCTATGATAGACTCAAAGGAAAATATGAAGCCTTTTGACATATCCAGAGTTGAAGTCTCTCATTATGACAGTCAAATTTAATTCTGGGGGACACCTGGGTGGCTCACTCAGTTAAGTGCCTTTGGCTCGGGTCATGATCTCAGGGTATCCCTTCTCCCTCTGCCCCTCCCCACTGCCTGCACAGGCTCTCTCTCCCTCTCTCTCAAATGAATAAATAAAACTTTGAAAAGAGTTTAATTCTGGGGGTTCTAGGCAAGAATAAACAATAGCTAGGTCTCCGGCACGTTGCCGATAAAAAGCTTGAGGCTAAGAGCTACAAAAACCTACTGAAACTCTAATCATGAACTAGTCTCATTTGCTAAAGAGCATCATCATGGAGTACTTTCCTAAAGTAGTTGGGAAATTAATGTGTCACAGTCCATAGAGATCCAATGAAACCACCCCAGTGATGAGGCTCGGTACACATCACCATTTTCTAGTTCTCTGCATCTCTTTCTACACCTGCTTGATTTTCTGCTTTGAAGCAGAGCTACATTGCCAGGGTCCTGATCAGGGCAGGTAAAAGGCAGCTTAAAGAAGAGGCCAGGTGGTATACTGAAAAAAAAAAATTAGGGATTGTGAAGATAACTATATTATAAAATTGTCTCATAAATTTATTAAACAATTTAAATAATTATAATAATAAACAATATTTATTAAGTGCTTCCTTTGCGCCCATCACTAACAGCTTTATGGAAGTCACTCATTTAATCTTTACAATGAATCTATGAGGTGGGCATAAAATTTATCCCCATTCTACAGACCAGGTCCCTGAGCCTCAGAGACTTACATAACGTGCCAAGGTCACATGACTAGTAGCCTTGATTCAAACCCAGGGACTATTCACTAGAATGACACTATAGTGCCTTTGATAAGAAGACTCAAGCTTTTTTTATTCCAAGTTATTCATAAAACAAATCTTATTTTGAATTTTAATACCTAAAAGGACTAGCTAAATAAGAAAGCAGACAAGTTGCTGGAGTTTTCAAAAGATGCATTTTTGCCAAAATCTGTCTCTGTGGTCTAGGGACAGCCACTTAAGATCTCTTGACTCCTGTGTACGCAGTTTACAAAAATGGCTTAGCCTTTTCTACTTCTAAAACTATATGGTGGTTATGATCACACAACACTTGGAATCAAAACTATTTACTGCCTTTTACAAATGGATATTTAGTCATGAGTCTCTTTTACCCACAAGTTTTTTCAAAAAAGAGATCTTTAAAAAAAAGAGAGATCTTACATTATTCATATCATATCTCTGCCTATACATAGGGTCTCACATTTTTCATGGAACTATAGAAATCAACATTGAACTGTTTTTTTCTGATATGTAGGTATATTAAAACTAATATAGGTATATTAGAACCTAATATAGGTATATTAGAACTAATATAAATATATGAAAAAGTTAAAATTAATGTGAATCTAAGTTAGCTTGATATCTGGAAATGGTTGAATTTACATGGATTTTTGAATTTCACATAAAACAGAGCTCATCTGCTCTTTATGTCTAGTGAAAGGCAGGTCTAAACACAGATGACGGACAGAGCATTTCCTAGAAGTCGCAAAACCATTTACTTCCGGGCCAGGAACAGCAGGTGAGCCAAGTAATCTCAACCTGAAAAATGTTTTTGAAATTGTTGACTTTTAGGCTCTAGTGTTCTCTACATTTTAGAAACAGGAAACTATTGGTTTCAAAGCTCTTGTAATAAATACCTTTTTTCCCCCTTAAGCATTTCAAAAACTTCAGAAGAAAAGCCAAGTGTGGGACAAGTTCTCATACTATCCTTAATTAAATGCAACTAGGTTGAAAGAAGATATATGCTCGTGACTTTGCTCAAATGGCTTTCATTCTAAGTTGAGGTGGTATTCTCCTTTAGACTTATGATCATAACCCCTAATAGAATTGTTAAATTCCTGCAGTCAGATCGTTCTTTACAAACAACTCTTTGAGACATGTTGAGATATTTCTTTTGAAAAGCCTATAAATCTCTGTGCAGTTAATCATCATAAAAGTGTTAAAATAAAAAATTGTAAATATGAAAAGGATCTAAAGACAAATATTACCTAAATTACAACTATACAGACTATCCCCAAAAGGCATACCTTCTTTTATGTGTAAAAAAAAAAAAAAAAAAAAAAAAAAGCACAGCTTTCAGAAAAGGAAGGATGATTCTGGATTCTTTTGTGGTGCTGCGTAGGGAAGTCACCTAACCTCTTCTATTTGAACGGTTTTTTGCATGTGTTGATGATCTCTAACAACTCTTCTGTTTAGCCAAGTGTAGGAATCTGTATTTATCCTTACTGAAATCCTACAACTTCCTTTATAATATTCCCCATTTGATGCTAATTCCAGTTGATGGGACTCTTCCAAGGATTGTTACTTAAAATTTACAAACCTTGGCTGTAACTAGTACCTCCCCTCATCTTCCCAACCTGTGGCATGCTGGACCACGTGTCAGACCCGTATTATATGCACCACTGGTCTGGTTGGCCCCACCCACCCTGTCAGTCATCACCCTGGTCTGGCCCAGGGCAACTCATGAGCACTCTGTTTTCCCCAGAGGCTACCCAAGGGATCATCTAGGAGAACTTGGGAGTGTGGAAGAATTAACACAGACCAAGAGAGAAAGGAGAGGGAGGAGCCAACAGAGCTGAGATGTAGTAATTCACTCCATATTACCGAAAAGCCAGACATATCTCCTTGAGAAACTCTGGCTAGTTCAGTAATGTATCAACTTGTATTTGCTTTTCTTCTTTGCCTGCCTCTCTGTCAGTTCCCCTTACTCTTGGATCTCTGGATTGCCCTTTCCCTTCTTTCTCCCATAAAGTATTAGCTTAGCACATAAATTCTGCTGAACTGTGTTCTAGGGAAACTGGTTAAGACCTAGAAACTGTAACCATACTGTCTTCTCCTTGACATTGAACCTCCTGTATTTAGTAGTTCATGGTGAGGATTTGAGAATCACCAGGAAGTATCTCACATATGCTCACAAACATGTCTGCTTGGCCACCACATGATACATATGAGGCATATTTGTCCTTCTAGCAGGTACCATTCTCTTCCATGGGGCATCAACTGGGCGCTGAATCTCCAAGGTCCAGATGCTACATGGTGTTATTTTCCAAGGGAGAAGCGAAGAATTCTCTTCTTATATTGTATAGTCTATCTTTAGAGAGACTCGGTAAGAATGGGACTCATGCTTCACTGTGAAAAAAGGAACTTTTCAGAAGAGAACTGAATCAGAAGACAAATTCAAATGGCAAATGTCCCGGATAACTCAGATACAGCCCTCTGGTTTAATCGTTGTCACTGGCTCCAGGCAGAGAAAGGGGACATATACAAGATGAATAAGGTTCTAAGAATTTCCAATTGAGTCTCTAGGTGAGAACTGTAGCAGATCTGGAAAAATCAGATGATTTTTACCCAAGATGCATGTTCTTAATGTGATTATGGAACTCTGACACAGACCCCAGGAGTTGGGCAGGAGGGCTGCAAGGGATCTTTTTGGTGATATTTACAACATCCATGTATCCCGCAGTCACCATTTAAAAAAAAAAAAAAAAAAAGCTATAGTGCACTGTTTGTTCCCTAGGGAAGGTGCATGGGCGTGAACCTAGGAAGAGGAATGGGACATCTCATGCATTACGGTCCTTCTTGTGCTGGTAATTTGTTTGTAGTGCCGTCAGGAATTGTTTTTGATGGGATTATCTTCCGAGTCTTGTTCAATAAAGGGCACACTTATATAGCTCTAAAATGCAAATTATAAGCCTTAGCCCCATAAAATAAAGGCAGTTTGTACCCATTAAAATGTTGCGTGCTTTGGATCTGGGGAGGTAAAACAAGAAATCTTGAGTTATTACCTAGCAGCACTGGATGCTTGTCTTGATCAAAGAAGGGCCCTCAGAGGTGCGGAGTTATAAAAGCAGAGAGCACAGGCATGAGAAGAGAATTAAGAGGGCAGCAGCAAGTGGAGGGGAGGAAGAAAGCATCGTGTACTGTGTTTACTAGGTAGGAGATAAACTGGTACTCGCCATGAGTCATTTCCCATGGAAGCAATGGAAAAGGTGGTGAAAAGCAGCTGGGAGCAGCTTAGAGCAGCAAAGCTCCAAGCAGGATTTCACACCAGCACTTGTCTCTAAGTGTGAACACGACTGCAGGCAGCCTGGGAGCACAGGTGTAGATCACTAGCTGTGAAGACCAATAGGGAGGTTCTGTGCTGTTTATCCTATTGGTAGAGTCAGGGTGTTTTCTGGGCAGACAGGGCCTGTTCATTTTAAGCATATTGTTTGGGTAAACAGATGAAAGCAAAATCTTCCTGTAGTATAGAAATGCCCTGAGAATAGCAGGCATGAATGGGTCAAAGAGAATGCCACAGTATTAAGTACCTACTTATTTGTAGACCAAAAATATCTCTCATTCATGCTACATTGAATCTGGTTGGGTTCTGGTGTGGTTCTTTTGCAAGCATCTCTTTTGTGTGGCCAACTGCTTGATTCAAAAGAATAACAAGGCTAGTATCTGCACATCTGATCCCTGGCCCCTGCTATTAATTTCCTCTAAGCATGTCTGTAAGCTATCTGAGTGGTACAAAAAGCCTTTTAATTCCATTCCAATCTTCTTCTACCATCAAATCCAACCAGGCAGAAGGAAACAAAATGTGTTATTCTTAGAACAGAAATCAGAAGTGGTCTCTGAGAAGTAGGAGGTGCTGGCCCCATTTTAGGTACACTTCCATGTTGTTTCTCCAAAATTCTCACTTTGCATATGCACAGTCTTTAAAAATAATAAAGGGATCAAATACAGGTAGTACTTACGTGTGTGTCTATTTATTCATTCAACCGTTCATCGAAGTTTGCTGTGTGCTCTGTCTTGTCAGACACTTCATACCAAGACAAGGTGGCAGAATCTGATTTCTTTTTTTTTTAAGATTTTATTTATTTATTAACAGAGAGAGAGATCACAAGTAGGCAGAGAGGCAGGCAGAGAGAGAGGGGGAAGCAGGCTCCCCACTGAGCAGAAAGCCCGATGTGGTGCTTGATCCCAGGACCCTGAGATCATGACCTGAGCCGAACGCAAAGGCTTTAACCCACTGAGCCACCCAGGTGCCCCCAGAATCTGATTTCTGAAGATGATAACTCTCTTGCTGGGGAGACAAATCCATAAACTCTTATCATATGAATAGAAGCACTAAGGAGATGGTCCTAACTCAGACGGTGTGGGTGTTAGTAGAGGGCCTGGGGGAAGGAGGAGAGAGAAGATGAAGCAAGGCTTTGAGGGGCAGAAGACACCTGAGCTATGTCTTAGGGAATAAGTGGGAATTAGGTGGAGGAGGGCAGGAAGCACACCTAACAAAAGGGATGAGATGAAGAAGCCAGAGCAGTGAGGAAATGTGCGGTGTGCACAGCGTTATAGAAGAATAGAGGAGTTCAAATGGCCGGGCCTTTCTTCCCCTGCTACGGAACTTGAATTTACTTTGTAAGTGATGTAAAGCATTAAAGGCCCTTGAATTGAAAGAGAAACAACACAGTCAGAGTTATACTTTAGATAGATAATTTTAAGAAAACAAGGCTTTGAAGAAAGGGGCACCAGCTAGATTGTTGCAAAAGATAATAAGAGCGTAAATGGAAGCAAAGAGGGGAGGGATTCGTGGAGGCAAGACATTTAAGGTATGTAAGGGAAATGCGGCTGTAAAAATCTAGAGCACTTGCTCATGTATTGGAGGAGGGTGAGTTCCTGGGCTGGGTGGTTGCTAATATTTCAATGCTGTTCTTTTCTTCTATACTCTTCCACTATATTGAAGATGTCAGAGCCTTGGGACATAGATTTTTCTCACTCTCTGGCTAGCAGTTTCTCATGTTAGGTTTCTTCCCACAATACGTACGCAAGAAAGATTTAGAAAAGAGAAAAGAAGGAAAGTCTATTATTATTCCAGCAACAGTAAGTAGGAGCATGGGTTTTAGCAGGCGGCAGAATGTGGTTTTGCTACTAGTGTCAGGGTAATCTCTTGAGGCTCACCAATTTGGTTGCTATCGATTGCTGGGATTTTTGGTGGAGGTTCCTCAAAATGTCTGTATTTTCTTTCCCTCAAGACTAGCAGCAGCTTCTCTGACCTTTGCTTCTTTAGTGCCTAAAATTTATTCTGGAATTTCCTATTCTCTGTATTAAATCCTTTCGTGCTTAAAATATCTGTTTTCCTGAACAAACTGATGAAATCAGATGATACCCAGGTTTCTGGCTTATGTAATCAGGTAGATATGAATTAGAAAATGTATCTATTCATCCACTCAGCATTCATCATTTAATGAACATCTATATATCCAGGCATTGGTATGGATACAGTTACTGCTCTCGAAATGATCATTGCTTCTGCCCTCCTGGAGCTTAATTTCTAGAGGGAGAAATAAAAGAGTAAGAGAAACCAATAACTAAGCAATGTGATTGCAAATGGAAGGAACTCTTAGGAAGAAAATAAAAGAGGACCAAATGAAAGACAGTGTGTAGGTAGCGGAGTGGCTAACTTAGATTAAATAGAGGAAAACTTTACTAAGGAGACCACATTTGAGCCTTGTATGGCCTAAATGGCCAAAAAACACTAGTCGTGCAAAAATTCATTTCTTAAGGTAACAACAAAGTTGGTTGTCTCAAGGAGGAGAATGGAGGCCCATGTGACTAGAGCCTGGTTCACAAAAAGGGAAATAATAGGAAATGAAAGCTGAGAGTTATTAGGACTCAGATTATGTAGGAACTTAGAAGCCATTGTAATAAGGGTCTTATAAGCCATTTTGAAGAGTTTGGAATAAGACATTAGAAAGTTTAAGCCAAAATATAACATAATCAGATTTGTGTTTAAAAAAATATCACTACAGAAACCAACTAATTTGTCAAGGCAAATGTAGAGGATAGGAATGATAGGATAAATATTAAAAATATTAAATCTAACATACCTCTGGGACATATAACTGGCATGCAACTGGATGGGGAGTCTGTTAGGAAGGGTCTGGTATTGAATGTGGAATTAGGAATCATCTGTGCATAGGTTACACTGGATACTCCAAGATTATATAGGGTAACACAGGGAGTATGTGTGAAAAGCACAGAGCATCTGGTTAAGCAGACTGTGTGGAACCTCTAAGAGTAACTGCAAGAAAAGTCCCCTACAAAAGAAATAACAAAAGAAGAAGAGCCAAAGGGAATGTGGGAGGTGTGGAATTATAGAAGTCAAGAGAATTTGGGAAAGTAAAAAAACACTTAAAACGAGACTGAGATTAGAAACGGAAAAAATGTCCACTCTCACTACTGTTACTCACTATTGTATTGGTGATCCTAACCAGAGAAGTAAGGCAAGAAAAAGAAATAGCTGTCATACAGGTAGGAGAAGAAGAGCTAAAATTGTCTCTACTCACACAGATGACACTGGCTATGTGGAAGATCTCAAAGAACGTGTGAGAAAGCTACCAGAACTAATAAATGAATTTGTAAAGATTACAGGATATAAAGTAAATATAAAAAGCCAATCATAATTCTACATATTAACAATAAATGATTGGAAACTAAAATTAATAAATAATAACATTCACAATGGCACCAAAACCACAAAATACTTAGGAATAAATCTAAGAAGCTACATGTAAGATTTGTATGCTGATAACTGTAAATTATTAATGAAAGAAAATAAAGAAGATCTAGATGAATAAAGACATACGTTCACGGATGAGAAAATTTAATTGTGTTAAGATGTCAGTTTTCCCCAAGTAGATCGTTAGATTCAGTGTAATCAATCCCAATCAAATTCCATTTCAATCAAAATCTCATCTCAACAAGGTATTTTTAGATATTGATAAATTATTCTAAATTTATATGGAGAATCAAAGTAAGTAGAATAGCTCACACAATTTGGGATAAGAAGAACAGTTGGAAGAGTCACACTGTCTGATTTCAAGACTTACTATGAAGCTATAGTGTTCAAGAATGGACACTCCAAGAATATACAACATATCACATTCCTAAAAAAAGACACATAAATTAGTAGGAGAGAATAAAGGCCAAGAATATCCTATGGCATCAACAATCCTATTCAAGCAAGGGAATTCAATGGAAAAAAGATAGTCTTTTAAACAAATGGCCTGGCACTGAATGTGTAAAAATGAACTTTGACAAATATCTTGAACCATATTAGCCTGAAATGGGTCATAAAACTTAAAACTATAAAGATAAAAAGAAAAAAACCCCAAAGAACTCAGTTGAAAATGGGCAAAAGACTTGAAAAGACATATCTTCAATGAAGATATACAAATGGTCAACAAGTCTATGTAAAGATGCTCAAAATCTTCAGTATACTTCACGGAAATGTAAAATAAAACCACAATGAGGTAACATTTCATACCTATTAGGATGGTAATAATAATAATAAGAAGAAGAAGATAAATAATAAAAAGACAAATGACAAATATTGGCAAGGATGTAGAGAAATCAGAATACTATACATTGTTGGTGGGATGTAAAATGGTAAAGCCAAAGGAGAACAGTTTGGTGATTCCTCAATAAATTAAACATAGTATTGCTATGGGACCCAGAAATTCTGCTCCTATACATATACTCAAAAGAACTGAAAATAGGTGTTCAAACAAAACTTGCACACAAATGCTCATAGCAGCATTATTTATAGTAGCCAAAGGTGGAAATAAGCCAAATATCCATTGGATAATGAGTGTATAAAGAAAATATGGCACATCTGTACATTAAAATATCAGTCAGTATAAAAGGGAATGAATTACTGATACATGAATGAACCTTGAAAACTAATGCTAAATGGAAGACACAAAACAAAAATCCACACGTTGTATGATAATGAAAAGGAAGCTACATACTGGGAGAAAATATTTGCAAAATATATATCCAAAGGTAGATTCATATCCAGAATATATAAAAAGTTTTCACAGCTCAATAATAAAACAACTCACTTTAAAAAATAGACAAAAGCTTTAAACAGATACTTCACCAAAGAAAAGAGATACAGATGGCAAACAAGAACATGATAAAATGCTTAATATTATTAGTTGTTAGGGAAATGCAAACTAAAATCACAATGAGATACGATGACATATATTAAAATGGCTAAAATTAAAAAAAACTGACAATAGCAAATGCTGACAAAGATATAAAGGAACAGTCACTGCCATTCATTTCTAGTAGGGAAGCGGTTTGGTTGTTTCCCACTCCCTGGTACTTATCTAAGAGAAATGAAAATATGTGTCCACAGAAAAACCTGTACATAAATGTTTATAGATACTTTCTTTTAATCACTAAAATCCGAAAACATCACAAATATCCATTAGCTGGAGAATGGTACATTCATACAATAGAATGTAACTCAACAATGAAAAGGAAAAATTATTGGTGTGTCCAAGAACAGAAACAAATATGAAATAGGTTTTGCTGGTGAAAGCAGACAGACACAAAAGGCTGCAGATTGCACGTTTCCACTAATAGGACATTCTGGAAAGGCAAAACTATAGGGACCAAAAGCAGATCAAGGGTTGCCAGGGGCTGGAGTTGGGGGAGGACATGATTATAAAGGGATACAAGGATCCTTTCTGGATGGATGGAAATTTCCTATATCTTGATGTGCTGGGAGTTACATGATTGCATGTATTTTTCAACGTTCATATAACTATACACCTAAAAGGGGTGAATTTAATGGATTATAAATTATACTTTTATAAATCTTGTTTTAAAAAATGATGGAAAATACCAGTTGGTTAAAGCAAATGAAAGGGCATTGGCAGTTCTATTGAGAGCAATTTCACTGGTAAAGCCTGAAGCAAGATTGAGATAATAGCATACATTTATTCAATGAGGTAGAAAGCAAGGCGTTCTGCAGAGAATGAGATGTGGGCCTCTGCTCAGTTTTACATTAATCAAGTTAAACTGCCATGTGTCTTTTCCTCTAGGCTTGTAATTCAAAACCAGAGAAGTTTGGTGGGGAGGGGGCAGCAGGGTAGGACAGGAAGAGGGCACAATGATTTAGCATCTCCAGGGGCCTTTGCGTTTGAATAATCTTATTTGTGATATTTAATTTGGAGAAAGAGTCTTATCTATCACATAAAAACTAGGGAAAGGAAAGCTTGGCAAACCTTTTTGTTTAATGAGGATCCCCAGGAGAAGAGAATGACTCACTGTGAGTCTTCAGTTAGCAGAAGTGGCGACGGAGATGAGGTATTTTATCACAATAGGAAACGCAAGCTAAACCAATTAGAGAAATTATGTTCCATAAACTTACACTCATCTTGTATCCAATAACAGATCCAGTATTGATATTATTTTCATTTCTCTTACTACCTTGTATTTGAGCCTTAACTAACCAGAAACACTTTGTTCTATGATAAGGAAAAAAAAAATCTAATTTTTCTTCTGCCTACTTAGTAAATGGTGAGGTAAGTCACTTTCTTTGGGGTTGGAAGAAATGATCTGACTTGGCTTCCCTTTGCAAACACTTTCAGTATCTTTTGGATTGATGCACCAAATTCTCACTCTGCCCAGTGTGGAGGTGACTGCTGAGTGCCAAAATGCTAGTGCCATAGAATCCAGCTGGCCACGTGAGTCACGGTGAGCAATTATAGCTCAGAATCCAGCCTTTTGGGATCTGGGGTCCCCGTGTGTGCAGCCTCCAGATCCTTCTCCTCCTCTTCCCAACTGCAGCAAGTCCAAGCCAGACTTCACAGGATGAGTAAGCGACACATGGCATGTGTGAAATTCCCCTCCACCCTGCTACCCTTCCCAGAGCTGCCGTAGTGACGATTATAGTAACCTTGACTCCATAAGGAATGTGACAACTTAAAACCCCACAGACTACTTAGCAATGCACTATTCCAGAGCAGTAAGTTGTGCCCTAGGGCCCTAGAATGATGACTACGCTGCGGGAGCTCACATCTAAGGATACTTGTCCATCAGGCAGGAATTGGCTTAATAGACAATGACTAAAATGTCTAGAACAAGTGATGCCTTTTACACAATGGAAAGGATTTTTCTACAGCCATTTTGGATGGCTGGTCTCATCAGTGAATAATTGACTCTTTCATGTTAGAGCTAGCTGGTACTTTGGCATTCCACAATCTTCTTGCATTCAGCCTGGGATGCAGGGTTGCCTGGTCTCCACCCTAGGATCTGAACTATCCAGAAATTTAAGAATGCTAATTAGTGCTCAAGTCATGGCTTGAGTTTAGGGCAGTCCAGAGAATTTGATGAACTGTAGAGACCCTTGGGAATTAGACTTTACGCTCTGGCTCCAGATACCCCCACATTATATGGTACAGTGGAATGGAGACAGAGGAAAGGATATAGCTATGACAATTTTTTTTCATAAAGGTTCTAGGATTCAGATCAAATTTAATGGTTCATATGGTGATTCAGGTCTTCAAGGAAGTTGTCTGTCATACAGGTGACAGTCAACCTGCCTTTAACCACAGATCCCCTAAGATCATGGAATAAGAAAGGAAAAGGAGGTCATTTCATAGTAGGGGCAGGATGTTTTTTAACCCTATGAAATCCCATTGTGACACACTGTCTTTTTTTTTTTTTAAGATTTTATTTATTTCTTTGACAGACAGAGATCACAAGTAGGCAGACAGGCAGGCAGGGGGAGAGGGTGAAGCAGGTTCCCTGCTGAGCAGAGAGCCCGATGTGGGGCTCCATCCCAGGACCATGAGATCATGACCTGAGCTGAAGGCAGAGGCTTAACCCACTGAGCCACCCAGGCGCCCATGACACACTGTCTTACCCTTTGCTTTGGCAGTTTTTCTTCATGTCAATAGCTTCATGACTCTGTGATTTCAAAATTAGGAAATCTATCTGAATGGAAAGGGAAATTCAAATAGATACAAATTTATGACTGATAAACTTTATGAAAATTAAGAAAATTGTCATAGAAATGAAGATTCTCATGGTCCAGAATCAAACCAAAGTTTTAATTGTCCTTTATATAAGGATATTATAACTATATTTTTTAAAGATTTATTTATTTGAGAAAGAAAGAGAGAGAGCATGCACACACACATGTTGCAGGGAGGGGCAGAGGAAAGAATCTTTAAGCAGACGTGCCACTGAGCATGGAGCTCCAGGGAGGGGCTTGATCTCACCAACCATGAGATCAGGACCTGAGCTGAAACAAAGAGTTGGACATTTAGCTGACTGAGCTGCCCAGGTGCCCCAAGGACATTAGAAATATAAATTTAAGTGTATTCTTTTTAAAGGACATTTCCTGACACGGTGTTTTAAGTTTTTTCTCTCACTATTAAGTCCACTGGGCACAGTTACTTGTTTCCTTCCTATCGATAATGTATCCGGAACATTCTCAAGTTGCTGGAGATCGTTGCATGACCCCAGTAGAGCTAGAGTGGAGTATCTACTGTGACACTTTTACCACTGTGGCTCAGTTGTTTCAAAGAAGCAAGTAATAGTGACACCCTTGAGTTGCAGGGACTGAGCTACTGACTGGTCTGGAAAAGCTTGGTCTTTACTCTCTTGGGTAATGCTGTTTGGTCGTGAGAGAGCTATCTGAGCTATCTCCTCAGTCCAAGGCCCACTGCTGCATCTGTCAGAATGATAGAGCAGCTCTTTCCCATGAGGGGTCTCAGAAGGTCCTTGAATCTTGGCACGTGCTTGTTGATTCCATTGCCATTCTGGAGACCAGACCCTACTATATTAAGGGGCCACTGGAGTTTCACCAAGGCCACTGTGAAATCTGGTTTGAAATTTAACAAGACAGCCCATTGTATTTTGAAGTGGCATTTTCCCTGATGGAAAAGCCTTTCCTCATTATTTCTGTTCAGTGGACAAGTAAAGAATTCACGAATTCAAAGTGATGTTCTGAATTGATGGCTCAGACGGGTTGTGTTGAATTGTCATTTACCACTCTCCATCCCCTCATCCTTTTTTTTTTTTCTTTAATATTCTGGTAGCATTCTGATGAAAAACAAGTCAGCTCCAATGCAAGGATAAATCTTCATTCATACACTCTGAAATTCTCCTCCTAACTAACCCCCTGTCTCTTCAAATATTCTGTTCGAGTCAATCTTAGATGCTGCACCCCTCGTTGGAGAGTAAGATAGTAGCCCAGCATGCCATGCTCCCATGGGGCAGGCCTAGGTCTTTTCCTCGGAAGATGGGAAATTTGCAGACCATCATTTCAATTCCGATGAATGTGTCAGAAGTATAAAAGGCCTTATCCCATCTGGTCCTCTTCACAGGAGACTGAAAGAAGACAGGCAGGAATGTTGATGGCCAAAACCACTTAATTTCTATTGAGACTAAAAAAGAAATAAAGAGCAGATCTAGATTGCCAGAAAACAGAAAACAAGCACATGGTTGTTAAAATTACACAAACAACTGGAGTTCGAGAAGACAATCTGTTTTCAATGGCATGAGGGTGTCTCCATTGCTTTTTTTTTTTTTTTAAAGATTTATTTATTTATTTATTTATTTATTTGACAGAGAGAGAGAGATCACAAGTAGGCAGAGAGGCAGGCAGAGAGAGAGAGGAAGGGAAGCAGGCTCCCTGCTGAGCAGAGAGCCCGATGCGGGACTCGATCCCAGGACCCCGAGATCATGACCTGAGCTGAAGGCAGCGGCTTAACCCACTGAGCCACCCAGGCGCCCTCCATTGCTTTTTGATCCACAACCAGGCGGACAACTACTGCGACCGTAGAAGCCTTCAAGTCTTCAGGAATGTGTGGATACTAATTTAGACTTGGTCTCTGGTTTGTTATGAAATGAAACTTGTTCACAGTGTAAGTGCAGAGCAGAAAAGAATATGATTAGAGATGCCTTAGGAGACCTTTCTCTTCATCCTGCCTCTCAGGCATGAGTCACCATTTCCTCTTAAAATATGGAGAACTACTAAATGTGGCTTTCATGTGGGTTGCACACTTGGTAATGACGGAGCTGGGAAAACCACACAACTCCCTAGTCATCCACATGTCATGGGTTCTCACAGCAATCCTGAGAGATGCCGAGATATTACAGGAAGTTTAACATTCTGCTCCATTGGCTTATCCCATATGTTGAGTCTAACATCTTTATGAAAAAAAAAAAAGAAAAAGAAAAAGTTGCTGGAGGGAAAGAGGACAGTTTCTTCATGGTTGTCAGAAAAACTCACGCAAACGATAGCGCACAGTTCTTTGATATCCTGGCCTCACAGGCTTTAGGAAACGTTTTCTCCAAATGTTAGCTCTGTTCTTGTACATGAGAAAAAGGACTTCATGCCTTGGTTTATGGGTGATTAAACCACCCCCCTCCTTTGAGAAACTGTAGTTGCTCTGGCTAACACCTGTGCTAATACCTGATCTCTGGATACCATACATTTTGCAAGATACCACTTTCATCATTTGACTGACATCAATTTCAGTGACTTTGGGATATACTTAGAGCCCTTGTCAAAAACTCTCCAGAGCTGAAAAGATGAACAGCTTTTCTTCCGTATTTTGCCCCTAAAGTGGCTATTGTTAAGCTCAGAAAGCCTGTGTATTCCCAGAAATGAAGAAATATGCCTTAAACTACCACAAAGATCATGATTTGATATTTATCATTTTTTTTTTACAAACTGATGTTTGTTTTCTTTTTTAATGTTCTCATACTCCTTTCAGGACACATAGTAATATGATGACAAAGGAAAGATAAATTAGTTAGTAGTCGTTGTTTTCTGAGAAGGCTTCCTCATGTCCAAGTAAAATAAGCAAGGAGTTATAAATATGTAATAACTTACAATTGTTCTTATGGGATCTTCCTGATCCACACTCACTGTCATTTTCTCTTTTAAAATAACATCCTGGGGCGCCTGGGTGGCTCAGTGGGTTAAAGCCTCTGCCTTCGGCTCAGGTCATGACCCCAGGGTCCTGGGATCGAGCCCCGCATCGGGCTCTCTGCTCAGCGGGGAGCCTGCTTCCCCCTCTCTCTCTGCCTGCCTCTCTGCCTACTTGTGATCTCTGTCTGTCAAATAAATTAATTTATCTTTAAAAATAATAAATAAAAATAAAAATAAAATAACATCCCGTGGAAGAATGTAGAGAAAAGCTTTTGAGTGTGTAACCGAGACCCTCACATAATGTAGAGCCTGCTTACATCAGGAAATAATCCTTTGTGAAGTGAGTAAACCCTTTTAGTGTACTATAATTCAAAGCTTTTGGTAAATTTACTGCAAAACCCATGTACTCAATGCTGCTCCAGGCAACAGGTCCCCGTAAACATCCTCTGTACACTTTGTAGAACTATAAATTCTACTCCCATTCCTTGCATCCCGATATGCCCTCTTATAAAGCCATTGTTTCTAAGTTACTCTTCACCATGTCCTATCACTCAGGCAGGTTGGAACAGAAGATAGGTTAGGAACTAGGGCTTTAGGCTTATTGCCGTATGTCCATAGACCTCTTTATCACCTTTTGGTTCCAAACTGTTGTTTACAGAGCTGGGTACTATTCTGTATTAACTGAGGATTGTAGCCATCTTTCACAGATAGAAAGTGACCAAAGTTGTGAAATTGACATCCAGCCAAAAAGTGGAAGTACATCTCTAACAAGCACAATTATATTTGTGGGGAAAATAGGTGCAAATATTTTAATCTGGGTCTACTCTGGAAAACTCAAGTCAGCTAGTTGTTTTTGTAGGATGTTCCTTGGTTTTGTTATTTCTGTAAGTTTCTTTTTTTTTTTTTTTTTACTATTTTACTTATTTATTTGAAAGGGAGAGAGAGAGAGTGAGCACAGGCAGGGCGAGCGGCAGGCAGAGGGGGAGGGAGATGTAGGCTTCCTGCTGAGCAGTCCTGGGGTTCCAACCCAGGACTCTGGGATCATGACCTGAGCCAAAGGCAGATGCTTAACCAACTGAGCCACCCAGGTGCCCCATATTTCTGTAAGTTTCAAGGGATTTCCTTGAATGTCAGGAAGTCTTGAAAAAAGAAATGGATTTCCATATCTGAGTTGCAGTTCAGACTGAGTGTAGGTTATCAGACTCTAATCTCCATGGTACATTACTTTGCTCACAGCTTTTTTGGGTATTCCATTCTGACTGCTTCTCAAATCCATCCAAAACCCTAAACGCAGAGACAAGTGGACTCAAATCCTGGGTGTCTGGGAAAAGTTGGAAGCAGTCTCCCACTAGCACATAACATCCTGCCGGTCTTCCTTTATTATTTGTATTAATATAAAAACGGTTCATTAAACTATTCACCACCAAGCAAATCACTCCTCCAGGAAGCTGTGATCTGTATGATCTCTTGGTTCTGTAGAGGCTCTCTACCCTGTATCCCTGCCATGGGTCCTTGGGGATCATGAAGGTCTCCATACTCTAATGGTAAGTGATGGGAGTAGGTTGGTGGGAAAAAACTGCCAAAGACACACACTGATGAGTGGTGTGCACACATAAACTGTAGCTCCTTCCCATAAGTGTGCATGTGGGGACCCTGAGCCTTGCTTCCCACCTGAGTATCAACCTGAACTTGAAGAGCACAGGGAGGGAAATGATACTTCATAGATGCTTGGAGTTTTGCAAAAATAATAGTAGCCATCACAACTGTCCAGGAAGGCTAGTGTTAGATGGCTATTTCTTTCTTTCTTTTTTTTTTAGGAGAAAGAGAGAGCTCTATACAGGTGGGGGGAGGGGCACAGAGGGAACAACAGAGAGAGAGAGAGAGAGAATCTTAAGCAGGCTCCACGCTCAGGGAAGAACCTGACACAGGCCTTGATTTCATGATTCTGAGATCATAACCTGAACGGAAATCAAAGAGTCCACTGCTTCACCGACTGAGCCATGCAGGCACCCCTATGAAGCTGATTTTATGGATGAAGAAATTGAAGCTAAAAGAAATAAAATCACTTTTCCAAAGTCTTATAAGATGAAGTACATATCCTTTTCCCAAATATATAATGTAGAACCAGAAAATTTGTTACCTTGGTATTCTTTGAGGCATGATCTTGACTTCTTTTAGTTCACATATAGGATTCCTACCACATCCCAAATGTGTGTGGTGGGGGGTGCATGGGAGAGCTGCCCAAATAGCGATACACTATGGCAGCTGTATAATCTTTCTTTCTTCTAGTTGTAAAGGGAAAAGAATAAGAGGGATACTTAATGAGATATATCTCCTGTCCACTTTGGGGGAGAAATGTGCAAATTTAATTTTCTTCTGTGAGATATAAAACAAGTGTCAGAATTTCTTTCTCTATATTATATTTGTAAGTTCTCAAAGACTCTTTTACGTATATGCTTATAGTATTATGCCATCGGTCAAGCAGTAGAAACTGGAGAGTGTACTAGAAAGTTTCTTTTTGATGGGGCTGACACCTAGGCACCCTGAACAAGGTCTAAGAAGGAAATGGAAGGAAAATCATTTTTGTATTTTCCAAGGTGAAGTCAAGACTATGGAGTCTGGTTTGTGTCTAGGATTTTTTTCTTATGCTCACTGACTTTATTATCAGTTGAGGCATAATTGACATGTGTCAGGACTTCTGGTAAGCCTTTCGGTAAGCACCAAATAGGTGAAAAAAATGAAATAGAGATATATTATTGAGACATTACTTTTAGGTTTTCAATTAGCAATAATTGCGCCTTGGATAAACCTCATTGGCTATGATACTGCCACCGCGCAAAGCTTACTTTTAGGTTTTTGTTGGTCATCAAGGGTGTGAGGATATTCTAGGTAGAGACAGATTTGTAGGGAATATGAAAAACATCAGTGGCAGTAATTTTTTGTTTTGAAGTTTAGCTGCAAAATGCAATGGTTCCATCTTAATTTGAAATCTCTTTAATTCTAGAAGGTCACTGAGGGGGACATAATTGAATTTTCTTTGCCTCATCTTTTTTGGGTGGGGTAATGTCTATGTCCCCACCCCCCAAATATTGTTATAATATCAAAGCTGCTCATGCCACCCTGAGCCAGACCCCCTGCCTACAGCCAACTGTTTCAGGAAATGGCAGCTGTCCCAAGCTAGGCATTGCTGTTGTCATTTACATCTGGAATACTAATTTGGGGTTAAAACACTTTATTTTTCTTGTCACTTGAGGTAAACTATGGTCGACTGTTAAGAGATGACAATCTCTTAAGAGATGTTAATATGAAGAGATGGTGTTAAGAGATGTTCTGGAACATATCACTGTGTTTTAGTAAAATAAAGTGAGTCTATTATGAATCTAAACTTGGAGCTCAAAGATTCTATTCCCAAACAGATTCTCTTGATGAGAGAGATGTACAACTAGAAATTCTTGTCGTGGCTAGAGAAATCCTACCCACACAGAAAGAGGAATAAAGAAGCCACTCAGAGAGAAAGGGAGAAGCAGAAATGAGAAAGAAAGAGAGAGAGAAATTGCTAGTTCTCTGATCCCAAAGGCACACTTCCCATGGATGCCATGAAACTCTCCCATAACGTTAGAATGTTTCCTACTAGTTTCAAACCCTGTGCTACTTGTGGATTTCTCATACTTAAAATTAGTCTTTTCTGCACATATATTTATATGAAGACACCATAAAGACTATAATCTCTTTATAGCTTTACAATACCCATTTAAATGCTGACATAATAAAGGCCATAGTCTAACAGTTGGTCACCTCTGCAAAAATCACCAGAGATGATCTGTTTCACCAAGAATTAACCACTTAGTTTTTCCTCACAATAAAGTCCCACATTCTCTCCAGGATTTCTGGAGATCATGGTGTTTTCAGACTAACAAGTACGGGGCTCCCTCTCTGGGGGGCCCAATGCTTCTGTGGAGTTCATTCAGGGATGTGGATTTGGTCATCTTCCTTGAGCTATGCAACCCAGGTGCGGGAGGCCGATAAAGCTTTTACCTCAATGCTTAATGCAGACGCGCACATCCATCTGGTTCGGTGTAGCCGTGTTTATGAAGTGCACCTCGGAAAAGCACAAAACTAAGATAAGCCCTCTACGCAGAGAGCACTAGATTTTATTTAGCACTTGAAATCCTTGGAGGGAAATGTCATTTCATTAGGAGGCTTCTTGGCTGCTAATCAAGGGCTTTTCATTTCCTTAAGCACATTGATCTGGTAACAACTTTCCCCCTGAAAAGCAAACCATTTGGGAAAGCACTTTCTGAAAGCACACCCGGAGAGGCCTGCTTCTCTTCGGAAACCGCAAACACTGAAGAGTCATCAGGAATCAAAGCAGGACAGGGAGGAGGGTCTGCACGGGGAGTCCGAGCTGCTGTGGGTGCACACGCTACACCCCCCACTGGTCTCAGGGCCCCTAGAAGCGCTCCTTCACCTGCACGGTCTCATCTGCTGAAGCGACAGTTTGCTGCTCTAATGGACATCTGAGGTATGAGTTCAGCATCAAGATGCCATTTTCCTTTAGTCCCTCGACGTAAACTATGGCCGGCTGTCAGAGGACGGTAAGGCACTGCCTTGGTTGGGGGTTCATGGAATGAATCACTCTGTTTTATTTTATTTTTTTAAAAGATTTTATTTATTTATTTGACAGAGAGAGATCATAAGTAGGCAGAGAGGCAGGCAGAGATGGGGGCAGGGGGAAGCAGGCTCCCACTGAGCAGAGAGCCCGATGAGGGGCTTGATCTCAGGACCCCGGGATCATGACCTGAGCTGAAGGCAGAGGCTTTAACCCACTGAGCCACC
This sequence comes from Lutra lutra, assembly GCF_902655055.1. Taxonomy (NCBI): domain Eukaryota; kingdom Metazoa; phylum Chordata; class Mammalia; order Carnivora; family Mustelidae; genus Lutra; species Lutra lutra. The sequence continues at coordinate 16,649,453 of NC_062279.1, forward strand.
CAGGCACCCCGAATCGCTCTGTTTTAATGAAAACTCTGCCTGTGAGATTTTCAGCATATCGTTGGCACTCAATCAACCTCAGTCAAATGTAAATCTATGCTCTAGATTATAACACTACACTTCCACGTAGATTGAGCTGTTCATTAAAAAGTACAAAATGCAAGCAAATGCTAGGATACCTGTCAGTGCATTTCTTACATTCCTTTCTTTTTTTTTTTTTTTTTTAAAGATTTTATTTATTTGACCGAGAGAGACACAGCGAGAGAGGAAACACAAGCAGGGAGAGTGAGAGAGGGAGAAGCAGGCTCCCCGCTGAGCAGGGAGCCCGACGTAGGGTTCGATTCCAACACCCTGGGATCATGACCTGAGCCAAAGGCACACGCTTGACAACTGAACCACCCAGGCGCCCCTTACATTCCTTCCTTTTAGTCCCATGTCTGATTTTAAACCATGCATTGTAACCAGAATGTTCCTAGAGCAGAATGAGAAACAGTGTTGTTTATGAAGGAGAAAGATGGTGGGCTTCAGGACCAGGCACGATTCTAATCCCATTCCCACTCACCTATGTGGCCATTGAGTCTTACTTCCTCCTAGGTAAAAATCCCAACAATACCATCTGACGATGACTCAAAATTGGGGCCAGGAATAGGTAGGATTATGAATTAATATGCCTAGGTCACTGCCTGGCTTGTAGAAGACACACATGACAAGTTACTTCTCTGTTCCTCCCACCTCTCCCTTTTAATCACTCCACCATCTTACCTACAGCTAAAACCCTTGTCGTTTTGTAAATCTCAGGATTTTCACTAGTGTCAAAGCCCCTCTAGCCACTTTTTTTCCCCAGTGTCATAGATTAAAATACTCTTTTTTTTTTTTTACTGCCTATTTTTATATTTCCTAGTCTCACCCTCCTCCCCCCCAACACACATAATTCTCCCTTATGCAGCAGAAATGAAAATGCTATGGTAAAATCAGGCACTTTGCATTTGTTGGCTGTTGCAGATTGCCATTTGACACATTTCCTTTCCACCGGATCCACAAATTGCCTTTTTGCTGGGGTTGCTGCAAACACGGCAACCAGTCTCTTAGGCAAGTCAGTGCTTCAAAGCATGCATGCCATAAGGAAGAGGACAAAAAACATTTTAAAGAAGCCCACATAACCTACCCTGTAATAACAACAAAATCTACTTTAAACAGAAATCTGAGCACATTTTTTTTTAAGATTTACTTATTTTAGAGAGAAAAAGAGCAAGTATATGTATGTCCATGGGAGTTGGGGGGAAAGGGAGAGAGAGAATCCTCAAGCAGACTCCTCGCTGAGCACAGAGCCTCACATGGGGCTTGACCCCAGGACCCCCAAGACCATGACCTGAGGGGAAACCAAGAGTCAGCCCCTCAACCTACTAAGCCACACAGGCGCCCCTGAACAAATTTTTACCTAATGAATTAATTAGCTTCATGAATTTACTCTAAGAACTGGAGGAAATCCAACAGGTATAATAAAAGATGTGATAACTTTATTTCTTTTTTTTTTTAATGTTTAAGATTTCATTTCTTTGTCAGAGAGCACATAGAAATAGGGGGAGAGGCAGGGAGAGGGAGGAGTCCGATGCAGGGCTCTATCCCAGGACCCTGGGATCACGACCCGAGCCAAACGCAGACACTTAACTGACAGAGCCCCACTTTGTCTATTTCTTACAGCAAAAGAGGCCAAAAACATCAAGAAAAGTCTAGATATTTATAGCAGTCTCCAATAATACCTCTAAAGTACTAATTATTGATTAGTTCCTCTCAAGCCTTTAACAGTTTATCATTATTGGGATTAACTTTGGGGAACCCAAAAGAAGAGTGGAAAACAATGACAGGAGAAAAAATGGAGGAAATTATGAACCAAAGAATAATCACTACAACCATCTTGGCTGATTTTATTGTCTGTCAGGAGGTTTCTATCAAGTCTTTAAAAAATACGGTATTAGACTTACTAGGACTTATTTCAGTCAAAAAGACTGAAGAAATTAAATTCATTCTGCAAGTGGACTGTGGCATTCTTAGAGTTCCTTAGGGTATAAAATAAACACCTTCATGGCCGTTTCTTCCCTGGGTAAGACTCAAATATTTCAGCAGAGCATAGTTCATCCTCTGAAGGCTCTGCTCCATCCCTGCCTCCCTCTTCTCATCTCTTAATCCAAACCCCTCTTGTCTTACACTTGCTGAGCTCTGTGCAGTGCCTCAATGCGCTGGAGTATTTTATAACTCCAACCTTTTTTGACCTGGCTTCCTTACTAGGAATTCCTGTTTCTCCTCAGCAACACCACTCTATTCAACCTCTGTAAAGCCTGTCCTGAACCCCTCCCCCTTCCACAGCCCCATCACACCACCCACCATGGAAAATCAGCCACTTTCTCTTATTTAGACACTGCTATTTCCTGCACATTCCTGTATTCTAGACCCTTTCATGTATTTTACTCTGGTTGGTTTACAGATCAGTCCTCTCTAGGAGACTGTAAGCTTCCTGAAGCCAGGGACCCTTTTTGAGTCATGTTTGCATTCTTGGTGCCTGGTGCATAATACATGACCATTAAAAGATGGGGAACAAATGAAAAGCTATAGGAGAGAGGATAAGAACTTGAAGCAAGGAGTGTGGACCATGAACAAAACCTAAGATGTTAGTATTTCCAAGAACAGATGCTTAGAAATGTTGGGTCCCCCAGTAATGGGTCCATGGTCAAAGGAGCAAGACTGAGACAAAGCAAAGGTCAAGCAAAGCTTTATTTCGCGCCAAGCATCAAGAATCAAACCAACCGTCAAACAGACCTGTCGAGGCTGCCCCTTACAGAGAGGGCGACCCCTCCCTGCCTCACAGACTAACTTTTATAGAGCAAAGGCCATGTGGTTGGGCCTGGCCACACACAGGTGGCCAATGAGATTGTAACACACAGAGAAAGCTGCACAGTCCTGCTAGGTCACACATAAGTGACCAATTGAATTACAGTTTACCTTATAGTAGATATTTGAACTAGCCTATCACCTTGATCAGAATTGGCGCCCAAAGGGCACCCAAAGGGCAGGGCCCATACTCCTTGGTAGCTAGGGAGACAGCATGCGCCCCCACTGATTGAATACCTCCACCTGGCCTGACCCACCGTTGTATTTGGGCTTTGTTACCTGGGACTGGTTTCTGGTTTCCCGGACTTGTTTTTAAGTAAGTTCCCTGAAGAGGGTAGAGGGGCAGGGATAGGATGGAGCTGCTCTGGCTAAATAGGTCCTTACAGAAATAATGCACAGGTAAAGACACAAATCCTATGAGTCAGTCGGAGAGAGGAATGGTAGGTAAAAGTGATACTGAATTTTTACAATTTTAACCATATACTAAAGATTCTTCCATTATTTATTAACTTTTTTTTTCTATTTAACTTTGGAGGTTGCTTGAAGGTGGTCCATAAATAAAAGGGAATTCTGTAAGCACCTGTATGTTCTGGGAAACCTTCTACTGTGAGTGTGCTATGAAATAGAATTACACACACCAAAAAATGAGCAAATGAAGACTGAAAAGAGTGAGAGAAAGAAGACCCACTTATTAATTCAGGGAAGAGTTGTTGGATATAAATCACCAGTCTCATAATACACACTGGATAAACAAGGCTGCCATAGTTCCTTATCTTGGGGAGCTTGCATTCCAGTGCGGGGGAAGAGAGACAAGTAAACAAACAAGTACCCAAATCTATAGTCAATTTCAGATAGTGCGGAGTATCATGAAGATAATAAAGAGGGCCATGCGATAAGACCATAACTGAAAGACTGCTATAGTACTTGGTTTTGGCTGGTTAGAAAAGTCCTCTCTAAGGAGTTGACATTTATGTTGAGACCTCAGTGACTAGAAAATCCCCGAGGACATCTGGAAGGAGAAAGTTCTGGGCAGATGGGATGTGTCTGGGTCTTTGAGATCAGAGGGCGTTCAGAGTCCCTGAGGAACCAAGAGAAGACAAGTGCAGCAGAGAGTTGGAGGAAAACGGTGATTCATGTAATGAGGCTGGAGAAACAGAGAAAAGGCAGCAAACGCAGTGCCTTAGATGGCATGGAGAGGAATCTGGCTTTCATTATTGCAGGATTTTAATTAAATAAGTGAAAAGAGACCTGATTTATATTTTATAAAGGACACTGCCTGCTCTGTAGATTCTTGATAACAGGGAAGAAGCACCTGGAAGCAGGGCAATGATAGCCATAGTCCAGATGAGAGACGACAGCGGATGGCCTGAACAGGGTAGCAGTGGCAGAGGGGAGAAGATGAAACCATGGGGATTCGTTGGGTAGAGAGGATAGAGAGGAACATAATTTTCAGACATACTATACAAATGGAATAGAAAACTCTGTGTGTGTGTGTGTGTGTGTGTGTGTGTGAGAGAGAGAGAGAGAGAGAGAGAGAGAGAACAGAAGGAGACAGAGAGACACACACAAAGACAGAGACAGAGAGAGAGAGGGAGAGTGGGGGGGAGAGGAATTATAGTGCATCTGCAACATAACAGAAGTGAGCAGTGACAACAATTAGGTCGAAGAGGCCAGATTAGGCAGAGCCTCAAGCCCTCTAGGCCATGTACAGAGTTTAATTTATCCGAGAAGCTATGAAGAATGGGCACTGGGAGGTTTTAGGCAGGAGAGTGACATGGTAAGTTTGACCTTGAGCAATACTGCCTTTCTGGGGCTACTGTGAAGAGAGCTCTGGGGGGCCCCCAGATGTTGGGCTCACATCACGGTGGGAGAGCTTTCTAAGGGGTCTTCCTCTCTTCAACAGAAGGTTCACCGCGACCCCTCACGTGGCCCACCTCCTTGCGGGCCTTGCTGTGGCCGTGTTCGCGTGGAGCTCTGGCCTCGCTTACTAAGTTCTTTGAGCCCCGAAGGTAGCAGAGCAGCTGCTGTGATTCATTTTTGGAAAACGCCCAGCAAGGCCCAGACAGCACTCGCACATCATATGCAAGAAAAAGTATTTCTTGAATGAATGTTCCATGGTATGGGATTATGTTGGCTCCGAGGTAAGGCTTGGGGACTCTGGCACTTCTTCCTCTGTCCTCATCCCTGGTCCCCTTTGTAGTGAGGGGGTGGCTTGCCTTCTTACATACACCTGCCACCTTCTGGGTCAGTGATGAAGCCTGGCCACAATTACAGTTGGAAAGCTGGTGAAATTCAGCTTTGGTCCCCCCCTACCCTTTAGAGCCCTGTGGATTCTTTCCGCTCACTCGGCTCAATGGTCGGGTACGGGTCGGGTCAGCCTTCGTACACCCTCATCCCCACCAGGCCCAATGCCCTGCACACCAGTGCGGGGGTGAGACGGGACAAGGAGAGGGTGGTGCAAAGCTCTCAAATAGCTTAAATGATCTGTTATCCTCATGTGTGCAGTGCCGATTAGACTAAACGCATAATCCCTCCACATGGTATTTGCATTTTTACGACAGGATGAGCATGGTATTAAAAAATTTACAAAGGACACTGGGCTAGGTTAAGGCTTGTAGGATCTGCCTTCTTTCAGCCATCTGTATAGTCTGAATAACAATAAGCCTTTATCATGTACCCATGTGTGCCAGGTAATGTGCTGAATACTGAGGAGTTAAAAATAATAAGCAGTCCTGTAAGGAGACTTTAATTCACTGAGGAAGACCAGATAAGTGAATAGGTACTATGCACAGTCATAGCCTCATTTCAGTCTGGAATTGATCACTATTTGCAACCCACCATCCCAGCAGGTTTGACTACTCTTAAACTAGAGACCTCATGTTAAATGCACGGCTTTCTCATCCATTGAAGATTAAGTGATTTCACAGATTAGTTCAGAAATATTAGTGCCGTTGCATAAAATTATTACAATTATTCAGTTTTCAGGTTTCTTATCTCACTAGACTCCTTAAATTCATTTATCATCTTTCTTCTTGCTTAGGATTGAACCTCCAATCAGTTTTAATGGTATTTTTGTGGTTTCTAAGTAGAATAAAGTCCCACAGACAATGTGATAGAGTCCAGACCCTGGTGGGATGTATCACCTCCAGAGAGAAGGATTAGCTTATCAGTGTTCACATTCTTGTTAACCTGTCAAATGTTATGATTGTGAATTAAATGTGACCTCTGCATTATAGGACTTTTATATTCTCCCCATTTTCGTCTTATGTAGAAAGGGATATTTTCAACAGTACTGGGTACTTTGTTTAATTTTTCAGCTGTGAACTAAAACACAAAAAGAAGATAAATGTCTCTCTACCAGCTCACAGATTATCATTCACAAAGACTTAAATGAACACAAGCTTCATGTGTTTTCCATCCTATTTATTTTGTTCCGCAAGATAAGGCGAGGCATGCAATGGCTAACTCTTACGTTATAGTTAATTTTAACTCCCATATCAATAAGCAGATGCCTTTTCAAGTTATAAAAAGTATGCCTTATTATCAACTGGAGAGAATGAGGTCATTGTTCTCATAATACTATAAAAAGCCAGAAGGGTGAAAACATGTTTCAAGGAAAAAACCCTCATCCAACCAACAAAATACCTTTGAGGCAAAGAATAGCACATTGAATTTCCCCCCCACAAGAAAGCATTAGATTCAAAGAAAGATATTAAAAGCCCAAATGGAAGTGGTACCTCAGAAATGAATGGTTTCATGTTCTGTTCGTTTCATGATGCTCTGTTTATTACTTACATGGTGAGACTTTTTCCATATAAGATTTGCAAACTCTTCCACAAAGCGCAGAAGTTGGGATAGAAAGATACCAACTGAAATTTAGATGTTTATCACATTTGGGGATTTGAAGTCATTCCCTATCACTAGATTCATTTAATCAAATTAAGTTCTAAGAATTTGGAAAGAGGGGGCAGGCAAGGAGTTATTTAACAATTTACCAAAAGAAAGTAACTTGATGGGGGTAAATAAAATATCCCATAGGAAGTCGGCTGTATGTAGCAAGAATAGGAGGTTAATAGAAGTTGGCAGGCAGTAGGAGATGTTAAAGTGGTTGCTCTAGGACAAATCTCCACTTTGCCCTTGCCCAGCCCAAATTCTTGCAACTTTCCTTCCGCCCCGGATGAATGCTCAGCTGAAACATTACCTTGGGCATCTTTCTGTTTTCCTATCTTTCTGTGTTTCCTTGTCTTTGATGTGGCTGACAAAATGGAGTAACTTAGAGTTCCCTTTAATAGTAAAAGAGAGTAATTCACGTACGTTTAATCATCAACTCGAGTGATTACGTTAGAGACACAGGAACAATAGCATACAAGACAGTCCCCTGCCCAGGAGCACAGGAGCAGTCGCCCCACATGACTTCGCTCCTCCTACTGTTTTCTTCCCTGTTGTCCCTCCTTCCACCCTATGTCCCTGGCACTCCCACCCTTCCCAACACCCATTAATTAGCTTAACTGTTGGGCATAATCCTCTTTGCTGAAGTGTCGTATATAAAGCTCCGACCTCTGATCAACATACTATTTCTGTCTCCCCGGAGACCCAGTAAAAAAATAAAATTCTGAGGATATATATAGGCTTTGAGGGGTGTTACGTTCTGAAGTGGGAACACTGAAAAATTTACACTATTTCCAAGAGCATCCTTACTAAAGGAATTATTCACCTACTAAGGATATTTTCAGCCTTCTTTTACCTTAGCTTCTAGATGTTTCTTTCCACTTAAAACCCTTCATGTTTGTCTCTAGTCCTCTCTACCATAACCTCTGGTTCTGGTCTCAAGTCAAGCCACAGCGCCATTTTAAATTCTCCCAATTTTTATTAGATTCCCCAAAGCTAACATTCTATCTCCTTCCTGATAAACACCACTTTTAGTTTATCTTACTTACGGTGCTGAGATTTTTATTCTAGTGATGAAACAGGTTTGGCTCTAAAGGAAAAACTGTCCACGAACCAGTTTCAAATGACATTATTTAACCAGGCTTTTTGCCATGTGTCTTCTTGAACTCTCACCCAGGAAATGCAGGTCATGATTTGTACAAGTTGGCAGGGGAAATTCCAGAAGTCCTCAAAAATGTAGTCATCTTTGTGAGGGTTTTCATGTTTTTTGATCCCTGTATTGGCTTCTGTAGTTAAAATATCCCTGTCAGCAGCCAGTCGGTATTGTAAGAATAGTGGTAACTATTTCCAGTGGGCAGCTGGGGGAGGTTGGTGTTGGGCGAGTCCCAGCCTTGAGACAAAACAAGCCAATGTTCCCAGCCTTGCAGCAAACAAACCAAATGCAGTGTTTACCAGGAAGCCAAAAAGGAGTGCTTGTTCCAAATCAAATTTCATTTCTGTTCAGTGAATTTAATTATTAATGACAACACTCAAAATAAAATATCATATGCTGGAAATGATTTTGAGTTAAAGAGAACCGCCCTTCTTGGTTGCAATTATACCCTCATACACATACACTGCCTTCAAAACACATTCAGCTCTGTAAGGGCTATGAACCTGATTCAAGGACATGATTTTCTTTTTTTTTTTTTTAAGATTTTATTTATTTATTTGACAGAGAGAGATCACAAGTAGACGGAGAGGCAGGCAGAGAGAGAGAGAGAGGGAAGCAGGCTCCCTGCTGAGAAGAGAGCCCGATGCGGGACTCGATCCCAGGACCCTGAGATCATGACCTGAGCCGAAGGCAGCGGCTTAACCCACTGAGCCACCCAGGCGCCCCAAGGACATGATTTTCTTCCTCCCATTCTCTATCCTATCATCCATAGTGGACGTGATAACAAATTCAATCAGCTTGCTTTGCATAAATTGAAGATTGCTCCGTTTTAATGCATTTAGTTCAAGTCATTCTTATGTATTCATTTATTATTATTATTAGTTTTAAAGTTTTATTTATTTGAGAGAGAGAGGGAGCTGGGAGGGAGCTGCAGAGGCAGAGGGAGAGAGAGAGAGAATTTTCAAGCAGACTTCTCACGGAGTACAGAGCCCACTGTAGGGCTCGACCCCAGGACCCTGACATCATGACCTGAGCAGAAATCAAGTGTTAGCCGTTCAATCAGCTGAGTCACCCAGGCACCCCCAGTTCAAGTCATTTTAAAAAATTATTTGTAGGTGGGACAGAGTCAGTTGTTTGGTTTTTTTTTTTTTTTCATTTTCCCTTTTCCCTCCACCTCAAGTTTCTTAATTATAATCTTAATAAAATAATTATTTAGGACAAATATATGTGTTTCCCATCTTGGTAGTTGGCTTGTAATCTCAGTAGAAGACACAGGTTCCCGCTCTCTCGGGATTTATTTTATCGCTAGTGCTGCTATACCCTGCATTGCCGGCTTCGATAAATGCACATTTGTTAATCTGGATTGTTTATTTCAGCTAGTTGTTTCAGTTTCAGAATTTCAGAATCGCCAGAATGAAGGCAGGGGCTCTGAGCCCTCAGACAGTAATACCGGCAGTGCTCTAATGAGAAGCGGCATCATTCACGTGTAATGCAGCATATACCAAAATACTCAAGCTTATTTTAAAGATCAAAAGAGTACTTTCTATCAGCAAAGGGTTACCTAATTGTTGTTAACCAATCCAGACTCTGAATGATGTCACAATGATCCCCATTCAACTGATAAGATACACAGGCACAAATAGAACTCGAAAGGTGTCAGGGTTAGAGGAAACTTTGCGTCAGGATTGTGAGATTTCTGTTTGCAGATCCTTCCTTTCCCTCTAGAAACAATGTTATAGGTGAAAATCTTGGAGAGGAAGTCAGGTGGAGAGGAATGGTCACATTCCTCCTTTGTTTAAGTTAACTTCAATTTGAATTCGGCCATTGGACTATTGGCAACTGAAACCATAGTCATCGTCAGAGGTTCTTTTTCTGGAACCACATCCCCGTTGTGGACAGTTCTGGTATCCTTCTAGATTCAGAGGTGCTGAGAAGAAGCCCCAGTTACAAGTACAAATTCTAACCATTATCTAACATTTCTGTAGCATCTTCAGGTCTGGGGACTTTACTGTTTATTGCCACACTTGGCTCTGGAGTCCCTGGTGAAGCTGGAGTGTCTGTGCCTTCAGGGGCACCCTTTCTAGAAGGCACTACATGGCCAATTCTGAGGTCCCCCCAACTAACTCCGCAGACTACTCACAGGAGAAATACGACCCCCTCTATCTCATCTGTTAGGAAATCTCTCTCTTGGAGGCCTTCCAAAGCCAAATCCTTTCTCCATTGCCTAATCTGAATTCATTTAAGCTGCTATGATAGACAGGAGATACCTCTAACATTTCATGGGAAGTCAAGGAATGGAGAAGAGTAGAGTAGTAAGGTAGGAATAGGATGCTTCTACTTTCTATAGGTCTAAACCCTCAAATCTCAGGAGAAGGAGACTTGTGCTGGGGAGAGAGGCATGAAGGGATAAACAAACCGTAGCCACACTGATATTTTAATAAATTACCTTACCATTATTGAAGATCTTAGCTAAGTGTTCTCTTTTTTATACTGTTACCTGATGTATTTTTTTTTTATGTTGACCCTTTTCAATAAAGCCTGGTTAGGTGATAACAGAAAAGTTAAAGATGTGTGGCAAAATTCAGTGGCAGGGAAGTGTTCTCCATAACCGGAAAGATACCACACTGTGTCAGATAACTATCAGAGTATTGCTTCTGAACCGATGCAGAAAATCCCTTGTTTGGGTCAGTGGTTGGGCAATTTGTGAGATGTAACTCTGATGTTCATTCAAGATAGGTCATAATGTTTTGCAGGAAGTACAAAGCGATAAAGACAAAGTCCTCCAGGGTTGAATCTAGAGGAGAAATCACGCTGATTTTATGGAACATAAAATAAACATCACAACAAAGTTGTGGATGCTCAGGCTACTGGGTAAGAATTTGCTTTTGGTTGGGAATGAGTGGAACAAAATGGAAAAGCATGCAGCAGAAGGATGAGGACTTCATCAATGAGACAGGGACTATCCCAGGCAGATGGTGTTCTACTCCAAACAGCCAACTCTAAGAACAGAGCTGATAGAAATAATGGATAGAAAATGTTTTTCTGGTCTTTCTGATTTACTGAAGAACTACCGTGGGACATTCTTTCAATTGGAATATTTGTTCAAGTAAGGAGAAACCTGAGTAACTTAAACAAATGAGGGGTTTATTTTATTTTACTTTATTTTATTTTTGTCAAGTAGACAAATCAAAGGTTGGAGGAAGGATCCACTCTATTATTCTGTTCCAGATCTGCCTAGCTTTGTGCTTTCCCATCCTTAATCTATGGCCACATTTGCTCAGACAGGATGGCTGCTGCAACTGCAGCTCTCACATTCATATTTCAGACAAAAAAAAAAGAGAGAGAGAGAAAGCAGGAAGGGCAAGAAGACACACGGCAACATTTCTTGAAGCCTCATGCTGTGGACTGAGGCTGGCACTTCATTGCCCCAATCTGGCTGCAAAGGATGCTGGGAAATGTAGTTTTTACTTGTTGTCACTTAAATGCAGCCTGGGGTCTCTTAGCAAGAAAGGAGACTGGAGATTGGGTAGGCAGGCTGGGGTGACTGCCACAGTCACCGGGCAGGGAATGAACTGCTGTAGTCACTAGGCAGGTGCATGAACTTGGAAACCGAGCCTCATTTCTGCTTTTAACTCTGCACATTTAGCAAATATCCCACCGCAAAATGAAGGAGATTCTTTTTCTAGTTCTGGGAGAATGGGTTTTTTTGAGGAATCATTTCAATGTGTCAGTTACTTTATTAACATTTCCTTCAAATAAAAGATAACCATAAAACCACTCATCTCTTTATGTTGATAAGCCCCTGGGGAATAAAAAACTGAAAAATCTTCCTCAGAGAGTAAGACTTTCAATCAACTGTACCGTGCTTTAGCTATGAAATAATTATAACCACTGGCCACTACATAAAGTTCCACAATTAGAACAGTACATTTTCAAACTAGTTGGGCCACTATATGCTCTAAACTTCGGCCTTCTTCTGCCTTTTACGTGAGGCAAAGGCAATTGTCATTGTAGAGTGCCCTCAGAGCTCGAGACCTAATGCAAAGGGATACCAGTAAAAAGATGGATTCCCGACTTAGGGGAATTTCAGGAGATGAGAAATACCCACACTACAGCATAACCCTACCTGCCCCAGCCTCTCACGGAAAACTTTTCTCTCTCAGAGCCCTGCCTCTCTTCCTCTTATGATCTACCGTTGGCTTCCCAACTCTTTATCCCAACAAAGGAGATTCATTCAAAATAATTGGAAGCCACAACCAATCTTTTAGTGTTATGTTTCAAACTGTTTGTCTCTGATCCCATGTGAACTTTGATCACAATAGCTGTGTCTCTAATGAGACCAAACCCGCTGGGAGCACCAGAAAAACTTGCCCAGCACGCTTCTGAGGTCAGCTTAGTTAGGCTGATGCTGCACTGAGAACTCGGGGAGAACCATACAGGGTCCCCGGTTTGCTTTCTCAGGTGCCTTCTGCAGTGAATTATTACTGCCTTTGAAAAGGTTTTGGAGAATGACTGCTGCCAGGTGAATCTTGGGACCAGGTCTTTTTTTTTTTTTTTTAAAGATTTTATTTATTTATTTGACAGAGAGAAATCACAAGTAAGCAGAGAGGCAGGCAGAGAGAGAGGAGGAAGCAGGCTCCCTGCTGAGCAGAAAGCCCGATGTGGGGCTGGAACCCAGGACCTGGGATCATGACCTGAGCCGAAGGCAGCGGCTTAACCCACTGAGCCACCCAGGCGCCCCGGGACCAGGTCTTTTTTTGGAAAGTTTTAAGAATCCACTTTGATGAGGTGATGCTAACTGGTTAGAAGGAGTACACTGCTGTCCCATTTATAGAAGCAATGCTGATCAAGGATTTGTTTTCCTAATATTTCCATGAACATTAAGGAAAGAAACTTTATTCATTCATTTAAGCTTTCTGAGCATCAGTTAAGAATCCAACACTGTGTTAGGGTTTTAGGAAGCAAGGTTAGGTGACATTGGTCATTCTCTCCTTTAACTTCTTTCCACACGCTGTGATTGCTAAACCCTCGATTCCATGTAGGGACTCAGAAATAATTTCCCGAATAGAAAGTTCATGCAACAAATAAGAACGCTAAGATATCACGTCATACCTGTTAGAAAGGCTATCATCAAAAATACAAGAGATAACAAGTGTTGGCGAGGATGTGGAGAAAAGAACAGCACAGGATGAATACATTCTTGAGATCTAATGTACAGCATGATGATTCTAGTTAAAAATACTGTGTTATATAATCGAAAATGTCTAAAATAGTAGATCCTAAAAGTTCTAACCACAAAAAAGAAATGACATTTATGTGACATGATGGAGGTGTTAGCTAACATTATGGTGGTGATAATTTCATAAATATAAGTGGATCAAATCAACACATTGTGTAACTTAAGCATACACAATGTTATGTGTTAGTTATATCTCAATAAAGCTAGGGGGAAACAAAGAAAGTTAATGCAACTATCAAAAAGTAGCATTAAAAAGTAGGATATAGCTTTTGATCATATAGTTGTTCAAAACCACACACTGTATATTCATTCCCCTATAACCATATAATCTTTTTGATTTGTATTTCCATATAATCTTTATATGCGGTGCAGTGTCAGGCACTTTGCAAACCGAAGCACATTTAAAAGGTGACTTTTGTTCTTTTACACCTTAACAAAATGTAAGCTATGTGCAACTTTTTCAATGTCCTCCTACTCTTCTGACCATACTGAGCACTTACAGCTCCCAGAGCACTGAGCTCATGAAACAATCCTGAAATACAAGGATCCCACACCACAAATCAGAAAAACACAGATTTTGCAAATGAAAACAACGACAGAGCTTACCGAACTATTTAAGTGCTATGAGGAATGTCTGGTTCCTGCAGAAACACAGCTTCCTCTTCACTTATTTAAGATAACGGACAGAACAATCAAGCCCTGATAATGTTACAATTTGCGGAGACAAAAACTGATACTGAGGAGAAAAATATAACATAACCTGTGGACCCTTGAAGTGTTCAAATTCTGCAGGGAGTGGCTTCCTCCTGTAAGAGGTTCTGAATCCTCTTTCTTTCTTTGCCCTTACTGCTATAAGGCACGGTGGTTATGACAGTGACTGCTGGGTTAGGTGTTTCTGCAGTAAGGTCCCCTCTCTTCCCTTGTAAGGCTGTCCCGGAGTTGATGGCTGCCGTCAGTGTTAAGGTCTGGGCATGGTGGCTATCTCTCTGCCTGAGTCGCTCTGGCTTAGCAAAGCACCTCTCCTCGGAGATACAGCCCTGATATTGTGCCAGCTTTCTGGATCTGATTTTACATTTCCTTGTGCAGAATACCTTGCTGAATGTCATCTTTTTATGGCTGATGACAGAACCCGATTTATGTGTAGATGTGACTGCTCTCTCTCGGGGTTGTCATTGATCTCTCGTGTCATACTGCTCATCTGAGCAAGCCATATGGATTTTCTTTTGGGAAATGCTGAAAACAGCATAGGTTTGCTTTCAAATCGTTTCAAACATTTTATCTAAAACGTGTAATAGGTTTTTAAATTATATCAAATGGTGTCTTGCTTCATTTGCATATTCTGATGATACTTTTTAATAGAACTTCAGATTTGATTTATGTTTAGGGATAAATACAAGGGAGAGAAGAGGAATCCAATGACTCCTTCTGTAGGCAACTCTTCTCAGAGAAGTGTAAGCTATAGTAAATACAGTTAATTTGGGAAACGGGTGCTGGATTTACGGCATTGGGGATATATCTGGGATCGGTCTGTTAGTAGAGGCATGACTCTGAGCAAATCACATAAAGAGACTTGGCCTCCATCTTCCTTCATCAGTACAAGGATGACAACTACCTGCTTCCTAAAGCTACAAGAATTTCACAACATGTACAGACAAACATTTGTGTGCTTAGAATATACTACATATCAGTAAGTGGCCAATGATGAGGACAAGGCAGAATGATGATGAGGATGAGAAAACATCCCACCAGCTTTCAAGGAAAATATTTTCTTTCTGCTTTAGATTATCTAGCGGCTTTGTATGGGAAAAAGATATTGCTCCTCTTTTTTTTTTTTTTTTAAAGATTTTATTTATTTATTTGTCATAGAGAGAGAAGCGAGAGTGAGCACAGGCAGACAGAGTGGCAGGCAGAGGCAGAGGGAGAAGCAGGCTCGCTGCCAAGCAAGGAGCCCGATGTGGGACTCGA
Source organism: Lutra lutra (assembly GCF_902655055.1). Classification (NCBI taxonomy): domain Eukaryota; kingdom Metazoa; phylum Chordata; class Mammalia; order Carnivora; family Mustelidae; genus Lutra; species Lutra lutra. The sequence goes on from NC_062279.1 coordinate 16,664,584, forward strand.
TCCCAGGACGCTGGGATCATGACCTGAGTCGAAGGCAGCTGCTTAACCAACTGAGCCACCCAGGCGTCCCGATATTGCTCCTCTTTGACTTAACTTTATCTACATATCCAGAGCCTAAAGTGAAGATGACTTTCGGATTAATTTCAGGAAGGGAAGGAGAGAAGAAGGTGGGAAGAGCAGGGAGAGAAGAGAAGGATGGGGAAGGGGGAGGGGAGAGGGAAAAGGAACTTGTCTGCCTTTTCCCTGAATTTCCATCTTGTTCCACAAAAGTGAGTACTGAAAGCTTTACTCCTGTGCTGGGAAGTCCTGGGAAGGGAGGGTGCTCTTTCCACCTGACAGCTCCTTCTTTTCAGGAGCACAGTGGCTGACCTGACTGCTCACACTTTTGAAGTCACGACTTATCTGTAGTTGCAGGAATTACTGTGATAAGAATCACCGGCAGACTTGCTGGTAAATTGATGGTAGGTAAGCTTGGTACAGTGTTTAATTTGTCAGTGTATGGCCAGTACTGAGCATCTGGCCATACTGATACAGAGTATCTGGCATACGGAGGACCCAATAAATATTGGCTAAAAAAACAAATAAATAAGTCAGTGCTATTATAAAATGAATTCTATTAAACACACACACACACAAGTGCTTTCCCCAAACAGTTCATCTAAAGAAGGAACTATGGAATGGTACAGGTTCTCTCCCATTATAGAAGTCATCAATTAGTATATTGCAATGACTTTATTTTTAAAGTGTTCTTGAATCTCCTCTGATAGACCGAATTCTAGAAGCATATACCTGTCTTTCACATTATGTGACCTTATGTAAATGGAGAGAGGAATATGTTCTTAGAAATACCTGCTTCTATTTTTTCGTCCTCTGAGTGGTAGCTGTCAATAAACTCTGTCTTGCTTTCTGAATTTCCAACTGATTCCAATATAAATCCAGTTGAATAAGAAATTTTTTAATGTGATATTGCAAGCTACCTACATTTTTTAGTTTAGTTATGTTTCCAACTCAACTTGGAAATTGAAAATGCTTAACCCAGGAAAGAAAATGTAAGGACATAATTCAGAAATCTAGAGAAATGAACATCTGATTATTCCTGCTGCTAGGTGCTGATCACAAAAATGGGCCACAGTACGGTGATTATAATCTCCACTTTTGTATAAAAATTAATACTTTAGAGAAAGACTGGAGTTTAATGTACTTTTATGCTCATAATTTATCCCATATATTGTTTAAAACTATGATTTTAGAATCATTTGTTCCCTAAAATAAGGTATAAGGAATAGATTTTTTTAAACCAAATTATGTAACTATTCTCTTAAGGAGAACTATTAATATACAAACATAACATTATATTATAGTAGTCTTAATAATAAGTTAATACAATTAAGCAGATGGTTTTCCCCTTATTTTACTTAAATATATTATATAGAAACTTCTATCTTTTACATAGTTACTTTATATCAAACATTAATTTTAATATTAAAATAGTGCATTAACTTCAGTAATGGAAGAGCATCCTATAACCTTTTATCCTGCAATTTCGCTTCTTTCCCTTTACCTCAAAGGGGTATTCTCAGACCTGTGCAGAGATTGGTCTACAATGATCTTCTTCATATTATTTACAATGACGAAAAAAATCAAATGATCTGAAACAATAAGGGATTGATCGAACAAAGTACAGTTCACTTACTGGAACAAAATGATGCCACAGAAACAATGCTGTTGAGAAATATTTAATAATGTGGAAAATGTGGCTACGTTATTTTAAGTGTAAACACTCATAGGACAATGGCAACTTTGTGAGAATATGTGTAGATAAATATAAAGAGAAAAGATAAAAAGACCCCAAACTGGGGCGCCTGGGTGGCTCAGAGGGTTAGGGCCTCTGCCTTCGGCTCAGGTCATGATCCCAGGGTCATGGGATCGAGCCCCGCATCGGGCTCTCTCCTTGGTGGGGAGCCTGCTTCCTCCTCTCTCTCTCTGTCTGCCTCTCTGCCTACTTGTGATCTCTGTCTGTCAAATGAATAAATAAAATCTTAAAAAAAAAAAAAAAAAAAGACCCCAAACTACTAACTTTAGTTCTGTGTAAGTAGTAGAATTATGAGAATCTGTTCATTAGAACATAAATTTCCTGGGACGTCTGGGTGGCTCAGTGGGTTAAGCCTCTGCCTTTGGCTCAGGTCATGATCTCAGGGTCCTGGGATCCAGCCCCACGTCGGGCTCTCTGCTGAACAGGGAGCCTGCTTCCCTTCCTCTCTCTCTGCCTGCCTCTCTGCCTACTTGTGCTCTCTGTGTGTCAAATAAATAAATAAAATCTTAAAAAAAAAAAGAACATAAATTTCCTGAAGGCAGGATTTGGGGTTTTTGTGTACTATTTTGTTCAGCATGTGGAATAGGACCTGGTACAGAGTGGGGGCCCAATAAATGCATGTTTTGGCACTTTCACATATTTATAATTTTTAAATCTCTTTTGCTTCTCATAATTAAGCAATGTATTTTTATGGGCCTGCCTAAATTAAATAGCAGCCTTAAGGTTAAAGCATTCTCCACTACTGTCTTTCCAAACACATTCATCTCTATTGCTATTTTAAGATAGTTTTTATAAAGGAGCCAATTATAAATAAATTCTGCTGTATCTATCTCTAATATTTCAACAATTGTTTTCAGTTACGTTTTGACATTAAACTTCCATTATTTGTCTTTGGCTATAATTGTGTGAATGACCTCACCGCTAAAATAGGGACAAGGCCATTAATTTGATTCCAAAGTTAAATAGCTTTTATCCCTCTTTGCCCTATCTTGGTTGTTTGTTTTTTTGTTTTGTTTTGTTTTAATATCACAGAATATTGTGTTTAGCATAATGCTTCAGACATGCAAATAGTCATACTTTTTTTTTAAAGAGCTGGACATTTCTATTTTTGCTCCTGAATACCTAGTTGAATGGACTCAGGTTTCATCATGAAAGCATAGGGGTGATTTGGAGAAAGTCAAGGGGAGGCGTCATTTGGAGTAACCTTGAAGTTCTCCCACCAGGAAGTATGTGTTGAACCACCTGGTTTTTAATCTTCGCAGCTCCGAGGTTAAATCTCTTCTAGTGAAAGCAGAACAAAATAAAACATGAACACAAAACCACCACCACCAAAACAAAAATCTCTTTTGGAGCTTCTGGAAACATTTAAATTCTCCTGCTTAATCCACATTACTTTATAACTGAGTGAATCTTCAATTCTACCCTCGATGCCTCTTCTCTCTTCAGGGGCAGAAACCTTGCATAGTCATGTCTGAATGGATCCCTCCAGGTTTTGTTGGTTACATGCTTATTATCTCCACATATAATGACATATTGATACACAGTGACAGCTGTTGCTTTGTTTATCATAAATAGCATCCTAGTATCTATATTATCTTTTGACTTGCCTTTTTTTTAATAATATGACTTGCAAGACACTTTTTTAACCTCAGTATACACAAATCTATCTTGTTGTTTAAAAAACTTGCATAGTATATCCTAATATGGAATTATTGTATCTTAATGAACTACCTCCCAACCCATTTGGGTTCTTTTCAGGTTTTCCCTGTGGTAAGCAGACAATTCTCTGTACTTTGTATTTTTCATACAACTTCTGGCATGGGTGTGAAGTACTTAGATATGATAAAATCCTAGAAGAATTGCACAAACTTTTATTTTAAGGTTTAAATATTTTACATGGGTAAACTTTGATCTTTGTTGGTAAAATGTCGTCACCCTCACAAAAGGATGTGCTGGCTTTAGAGCAAGAAGAGGGCCCCTGTCCCACACATTCTGATTCCAGCCACCACCCCTTCCAGCCCCAGAGTTCCCCCCAACCCCTCCCTTACAGAATTCTGCCCACAGACCCCTGTGGACCTCTGTTCCTCCTGCCTGGTGTTTCAAAGACCCCAGCTTTGCTTTGCCTTCCACTCTCCCTCCTAGTATATATCTCTGAGGCTGGCTACCTGTCCACTCTTCAAACTTTGGAAGTACAGGACTGTGGGCTCATTTCCCTTAAAAAAAAAAAAAAAAAAAAAAAAAAGAAGAAGATTTACTAATTTATACTCCCACCAAGACTGGAAGGAGTTAGATGTCCCTAGGTGCATATGTCTCTGGTATGTTTTGTTTTATCATGGAGTATTTTTATTCTGTATTTGAAAGGAAAGCAGTGTTTTTTTAATTGAAAATTTTTTTTTAAAATTTTAATTCCAGTATAGTTACTCTACAATGTTACATTAGTTTCAGGTGTACAATATAGTGATTTGACAATGCCATATGTCACCCAGAGCTCATTATGAGTGTACTCTTCATCCCTCTCACCCATTTCACTGCCACCCAACCCCCCCGCCACATTCCCTCCGGTAATCATCTACTTGTTCTCTATGCTTAAGAGACTGTTTTTTGGGTTGTCTTTTCTTCCCCCTTTGCTCACTTGTTTTGTTTCTTAAATTCCACACAAGTGAGGTCATATGGTATCTTCTTCCGTGTTGTTGCAAATGGCAAGATTTCATTCTTTTTTATGGCTGAATAATATTCCCTTGTATGTATATACACCACGCTTTCTTTATCCACTCATCTAGCAATGGACACTTAGGTGGCTTCCATAATTTGGCTAGTGTAAATGAAAGGAAATCATTGATTTTAGTATGTTCAGAAGCGTTATCACTGATCAGCTCTCAGATTCTAAATGAGCCCCTTTCCCTGCTCATGTATCTTATGCCCTAATAGACCAAACTATGGCAGAACCTGAGAGAATGAAGTAGAGGTCTATGTACTATTATCTTATTTAAGTGTAAATGTTTAATAACAAATATTATCGAAATGCAAATATTAATATATTGTTATGTTAACAACAGCAACAATTCAGTTAAAGTCAAAATTTTGGGACAAATGGCAAACCACATAGGATGCTGGAAAAATAGACTTAAATTTGTACTGGACAAATATGAGTGTTATCAAACTGTTCATTTCTCCCCAAACCAAACTTTAAGAACCAGAAAATGTGCTAATGAGGTTAAAATAATAAGGTATCCTCTTAGTTGGTTAATTCTTTTGGGTCATGGTTGTAGCTTAGGATTTTTTTTTTTTAATTTTTAAATGCAATTTCAGTTGGTCAATGAGGCTGTAAATCAAAGATCTGCTTCAATAAGAGAATAAATTTATCTACAATAACCTCTGGATCATGAAGGATAGAAATATAATTACATTTCCTTTAAAAATGGCTTCCTGAGGGCACAAATAAACAGCAATCATAATAATGTCCTATATATAACCATCCATAAGAGCCAGAAGGAGAAAACCTATTATTACAATTTGAAATCACTTCAGCACATTAACTATAAAAGTTAAAGACTGATTTAAAAAAAAAAAAAAAAAACTTAAAGGTTATCTTTAAAAAAAAAAAAAAAGAGCCAAGATTCTCAGACTAAAGTTTTGTTAATGAGTTGCTTTTCTTCAGAAATCAATGCAATTGCACAATAATTCAAATACATTTATAAACCATATGAAACTTTGATGTTCTCTAAATATTCAGTATAAACCAGGAATCAACATTACACATATTTAACTTGATAATTTTGAAAAATGCAATTATCTCTCCTAAAATGAAAAAAATCATATAATCATATACTGACAAGGCAGAATTCAGCAATCATTGCTCATTAAAAATACAAGGGAGAAAATAAAATCTGGCAATTCTTTACCAAAAACCAAAAATAAACATTGTCCAAAAAGGCATGACATTAAGATATTTTCTGTTAAAATCAAAACTGAGATAGGAATATTTTCTACTACTCTTATTACCCTTGAAGGTTTTAGAACATATGTTTAAGGTATAAAGTAATTGCATAAGCATTGAAAAAGAAAAGATCAATCTATCTCATTGTTGGTGATATTATTTTATGCCTAGAAAAAACAAATCATTCTTGCTAAAAAAAAATTTCAGGGATTTGCATATATCTAATAAACATTTTTTTAAAAATAAGTTTTTTCTACTTTAGCAATTAAGTAGAAATGGGAATATAAAATCTTATCTAAAAACCTGGAAACAAAGCACTTGATCCAAGCCCACCCTCTTCCCAGCCTACCCTATCCCTTTCTCCTTTCTCATCTTGGTAAATGATATCTCCATCTCCCCAGTTTCATAGGACAAAAATTCAGGAGCCATACCTGGTCTCATCCCTACATCTCTCTACCTCTTATCCCTACATGGACATGTTTTACCTCATGTGGACACAGAAAGTCCCTGCCTGTGGCCACAGCAATAGGTGCACACCTCACCTTGACCTGGGAGATGAGCAGAGAGAGCCTGGCTTCTGTCTTGGAGCACCTAAACATGAGCTCCAACTTTTCTTCGTTCCTGCCTCCAAATCCTCAACAGGTTTTATTCACTTGATCTCTCACTACTTCTGATTATAACTACCTCCTATGACCTCCAGTGTCAAACCTTAAACCATTTTGCTTTCTCTCCAGGGTCGTGGCAATCATTTCCTACCTAGCTGGTGTCCTTACCGACCCTCTTGCCGTCTGCAGTGTATTTCCATCTAGCAGCCTGGGAAATCCCCAGCTCAGATCTGATTATGAGGCCCCCGGTGAACAACCCCCCACCCACGCCCATTGCTTCTCACTTCAGCTAGAATAAAACCCAGCTTCTTCTCTTAGCCTGCATGACTGGTCTCTGCCTACCTCCTTGACATCATCTGCCATGACTCTCCCCTCATGATGCATGCTACAGCAGCCCTGTCTTTCTGTCCCCCGACCAGGCTGAGCTCCTGTCTGTGTCAGGGCTTTCCACAGCTACAGCAGATAATTTATTAGCACGGACTCTGCAATCCCTTTTTGTTTTTTTCATGAGGACTTACATCTATCCGAAATGACCTCATTTATCAGACCTTTGGTAAAGATACCTGCTGTGAACATCTTCCCTGTCAAGGGAAGCCCCATGAGCCACACCTGTCTACCCCAAGTCTAGAGGTCCTGTGACACTTAACAGACTTTCAGTATCTTCTAGTTGTGTGAATGAAAGAATGAACAAAAGGAAAATGGAAATGTTTCCAGTTTGCAGACTGGAGACTTGAGGCTTGGCAAGATATGAATTGCCTGTGATTAAATAGCTAAGAGTTGGCTAGGTTCAGACTCCAAATCAGTTCAGTCTAACAGTAATTCTTGTGCATTTTCCCATAGGCACGCTACCTTCTCACTCTACTACTCTACCACACCGCCATCTATAGCTACATTTTTTGGATCCTATCCTTCTAGGATAGAAAGAGTAAGCCTGTATATCTTGGTTTTTTTTTTTTTTTTCAGTGAATGTGGTCTCACTTGATGCCACCATAGATAGTTGTAGGCATGGTTTGAATCTTCAAATCAGACGAATGTCGTGCTACTCCTGCTTTATTCTGCGTGGTCTGGGAACACTTGAGGTTTGAGATGGTTTGTAAATGTGTTTGTACTATTCTCTAATTGCATTGGTTCCTTGAGAAAAATCATCTTATTAAAAGAAAATGAGGAGCATAATGTTCTGTCAAAACTGATCTGTCATATTGTAACAGAAACTAAGTCATGAGTGGTGTCTTGGGGAAAGAACATTGTTTTGTTATTGTTGGCTTTTGTTATTGTTGGGCTATATTGGGCTTCCCTTGACAGGGAAGATGTTCACAGCAGTCTTGAAAACCTATTTAAAAGAAAAAACAACTCTAAACACTGAAAACAATGAAACCTTCCACAAAAAAAAAAAAAAAAGCAGTACAGAATTCATAAACTACTAGGATAACCTTAGGTGTCTCAGATCTTTTCTAACAAACATCGTGCTGAAGACCAGTTGGCATTTTCCACTCTTACCTGGCTCTCAAATCACAGAAAGCCAAATGGAATAAAATACTCATGTAAGGACCTATTTAGCCAGAGCGACTCCATCTTGGTTAAGTAGCCATTTTGTTGTTTGTGCAGTAAACTTAAATTGACCCTGCCCCCCCAGAGAAACTTACTTAGAAACAAGTCTGGGAAACCAGTAAAATATGGTCGGCTAGTTCCTAATAACAGAGCCCAGAATACAAGGCCAGGTCAGCCAGTTCCTGATAACAGAGCCCAGAATACAAGGATGAGTCAGACCACGTGGAGACATCCAATCAGTAAAAAGCACACATATTGTCTCCCTAACCACCAAAGAATGTAAACCCCGCCTTTTGGGCGCCAAACTTGAGTGCCAATTCTGACCAGAGTAATAGGTTAGTTCAAACAGCTACTAAAGGGTAAATTGTAATTCAACTGGCCACCTGCGTGTGGCCTAACATGACTATGCAATGTTACAATCTCATTGGCCACCTATGTGTGGCCAGGCTTTTTGCTCTATAAAAGTTAGTCTGTAAGGCTGGGAGGGGTCGCTCTCTTCGGAGACGGCCCTGGCCGGTCAGTCTGACTTCTAATGCTTAGCATAGAATAGAGCTTTGCATAACTTTCACCTTGTCTCAGTCTCGTTCCCCTGGCCGATCAGTCTTACTTCTAATACTTATAAAATAAAGCTTTAAATAACTTTCACTTTGTCTCAGTCTCATTTCGTTTAATAACGGACCTAACACTCAATTTTTAACCGATAGGCTCAGGGCAAATACAACTTGGTCAGATAAGGTCTGATAAGGGGTAACAGGTGTAGGGATAGTTTCCCTCATTCTGTGATAGCAAATAAAAGATCTGGAAAGTACTATCAACAGTCACAGGCATGACGAAAATGGAATGGTTGCTTCTCAGGCGTAGCTCTGAGGAGGAGGAGGACAGCGAAGAGCATGAGAGGATGAGGAGAAATGAGGGGCGAGGAAGGTGAGGGAAAGGAAGGAAGGAATTCAGTAAGCACAGGGCTGAGTTTAAAAAAGATAAAGTTTAAATGACGTTACACCATAACACACCCTTTTGAATTCTTAGCACTGTAGAAGCACTTTGTAACGTAACGTCAGTAAAATGAAGTTTTAGGTGGTCAGATCACAAAGCTAAGACGTAAAAAGGGAGACCTTCCAGATAAGGAAGTCAAGGAACAAAATAATAGGCCTTTCTAGAACAATACATGGGAGACAGCAATAAACAGACCATGACAGTGAAAATGGGGGAAAAGAGATTAAAGCCATGGAGGGAGGGTAATAGGTTTGGAGACAAGACAATGAGGATCCAAATAAATAACATTTCAGAAAAAAAGAAACTCCCATAGCACCCAACATTTCTTTAAGAATTTTGTACCAAAGGAAAAAAAAAAAAAGAATTCTGTACCAAGGAAAATTCTCTGAAATGAGGGTCAGAGACTGTGTTCCAGGAGAGATACATACAGGACAACTGATACCAAAATAACTTCTCTTAAAATTACTTAACATCAAGCATGAAAAAAAGAATTTTCAGACATCCAGACAGGAAAAAAAGGAAGTCATCTGTAAGTGGTGAACATTGATCTAGCCACAGACCTCAGAATTCAGGAATATAGAACACATTAATTCTTAAAAAACAAAACAAAACAAACAACAACAACAACAAAAAAAAACCTACAACTTTTGACTATGATTATCTGGCCAGATATATTACTATCTGAATTGAAAAGGTCAGAATTGAAAAGCAATGTTGCAGATGGGTGTAAGGATGAATTTTTTCCCTTTTTTCCCTTAAAACTTATTTATTTACTTACTTACTTATTTACTTATTTACTTTAGACAACGGAGGGGAGGGGCAGAAGGAGAGAGAAACCCAAGAACTCTGTGCTGAGCGCATTGCCCAACGTCGGGCTGGATCTCATGACCCTGTGATCAGACTTGAACCAAAACCAAGAGCCAGCTGCACCAGCCAAGTGCCCCTGAATTTTTTTTCTTAATATCACACTAAAACTAAATTATTGTGGGTATGATATTGGTTACAGAATTTAAGGTGTTAATAGCCTTGGCAAACTAATCATAACAATATAACCAAAAAATCAGCAAGTAGGGAAAGGAAAGAGGAAGGAAGTATAAAATTATTAATTCCTTAATCTCTCACGTGATTGAGTTCACCAGTAATAATTATTGATACGCAATACATTTCTAACACTTAGTCTTTTTTGAAGCCAGTATATTCCTGGAATGTTCATATAATAGAAAATGCTCACATAATAAAGAATCTCTTTAGATAGTTCCCTTATTTTCTTGACATAATGTTTTCTCAGGCCTTGGGAGAAATGACTACATATTTTATATACATAAATATAGACTAGTATCTGCAATACAAAATAAATTTCTATTTTCCATTCAATATGTTATTTTAAATATAACAATAAATATATAATAAATATATACTTATATACAATAATTTTAGTAATAAAGTTCTGTCACACTTCTGATTTCCCTACAGAAAAAGTCTGCTGTAGTGCTGAATAAATTGATATATCAAATCTACCATCTGTTCTCAATGTGTGCATCAGCTCTTCTACACCTGTCCTGGAATTATCTTGGGAATGATACCAATAGGAAGGAAAGAATCAAAATGTTCAAGTAATGTTGCTAGAAAAGAGGGAGGTGCTATTTAGCAAAACTGAACTTAGAGAAAATCAGGTCTAGTTCACAGGCTTATTCTTTATTGAGCCAGAAGTAAGGAATTCTTGTTTGCAGCCTTCTGATGAGATGTAGGGGGTAGGTAAAAGGCTATTGTGTTAAGTATGTAACTGAGAGGGAGGTAGAGTCCTCTCTTGTCTGTTCACATTCCTGCTTACAAAACCAGACACAGTCCCCCCCACCCCACACACATACCCCACACACCCCCCAGCCAGGGCACCTGTTGCCTTGGCTCCTACTGCTGAATAAAGCATTTCAGGGAGGGCCAGGCCCAGAGTGAAGGCCTAGCTCAGAGTGCAGTAGTGTTCAGGGCCCCCAATATTGCTCAGGGGCCGCGTCTTACCCCGGATCACTTCTGTGCTCATAGACCCCATTCAGCTTATGGGATCCATTGACAATCACAGTTCAAAACGTTAGCATCTAACCATTTACTTTTCAAGATCTCCTTAGGCCTAGCATCCACATGGCCATATATAAATGCAAACAAAAAAGAACGAAACAGTTATTTTTACGACTTTTCATCATGCTCCTCAAAATGTTTAGGAAAGAATAAAAGCTCTAATAATGTAGAAATGAACTTGAACACTTGGCTCTTTGTTTAAAATTTCTCTAGAATATCCTTGGCATCTCGGTAGAGCAAAAAGCTGGGTGACGAATGCCAAATCGTGCTTCACGCACACCCACTCCGTTTCCCATGACACTCTTCGGGGCTATCTTTTCAGAGAAAAAGAGTTTGGTCTTATTTGTGCAACTTTTCATAAGGTAAATGACGCTTGATTTTAAAACGTTCTATTTTAACATAGAGGTACCAAAAGGCAACTTTCCCAGCTTGTTCCTCCTATTTAAATGTTCTGAGGAAATCCGTGGCATTAAACACTCCTTCTCTTAAAAGCTCCTGGGCTCCTTGGTCAGTCAGGTGAGAAGGTGGTAAATACAAGTATTTATAAGCAAATACAGTGAGTTATAAGCGAACGCAGCATGGCCAAGGGCTTTCAAAATGGACAACTATAAACTGAGAAACACTAGGCTGATTAATGATTTGTTCCCTGACTACTACAACCAGAGAGTTTTAAATCCCCTGTTAGAAACTGTTTAGGGAAAGGAATGTCAGGTGAGCATCAAAAAGGTTAGGGTAGAGGCTCCTGGGTGGCTCAGTGGGTTAAGCCTCTGCCTTCAGCTCAGGTCATGATCTCAGGGTCCTGCGATCGAGCCCCGCTTCGGGCTCTCTGCTCAGCAGGGAGCCTGCTTCCTCCTCTCTCTCTGCCTGCCTCTCTGCCTACTTGTGATCTCTGTCAAATAAATAAATAAGTAAATATATTTTATATTTTAAAAAAGGCTAGGGTATTTCTGGCTGTATTAAGAGACTTTGACTCTTGGGCGCCTGGGTGGCTCAGTCAGGTAAGCCTCTGCCTTTAGCTCAGGTCATGACTTAAGGGTCCTGGGATAGAGCCTGGTACGCGGCTCCCTGCTCAGCTGGGGTTCTGCATCTCTTCCTCCTTCTGCCCCTCCACCCCCCACTCCTCGCGCACGGGCTCTCTCTTGCTCTCTCTCTAAAATTAATAAATAAGTAAATCTTTAAAAAGAGAGAGAGAGACAGACCTTGTCTATTACTAATACAGCAAGTCTGGGTCTGCTCTGCCATCCACTGCTCGGGCCAAATCTGAGATACTGGATGCCGTGTGGGGAAGCACACAGGGAAAGGGGTTTAGAACATCTGCAACAAGAAGGGAACGGCAGGATGAGAGGACCTGGGCTGATGAGGCGTAAAGAGTGAGGGAGGACACGTGGGTCCCTCAGCCTGCAGCCAACGCAGCATGGCCAAGGAATGTTATTCCTGCCTTCAAGTATCCCAGCTGCTGTGCTTCGGAGAGAGCTACACATGGTGTGGTGCGCTTCCTATCGTATGTCTTACACCACATGGTTGGAAACTACAGAGAAACGGATTTCAGTGCCGAGAGGAAGAACTCTCCAACTGGTCTGAAGATAGAACCGGCTGCTTGCGAGGGCAACACAGGCTTTGTGGGCATCCTTGAGGGACGTTCGCAGAGCTGGACAGCCGTCCGATGGGCAGCCGAGGAAGGCATTCAAGGAGCAAGGGGATGGAGTTCACGGAATAAAGAGTGGTTGTGGAGTGAGAATGTAGATGCACTCGCTTCCATATGGACTCACAGTTCAAGGGATACAGGGAAAAAATTTTTTTTCCTACAATTTCCTTCTGCTAGCAGAACGCTACATGGGCTGGGTCAGAGAGAAGGTGCTCTGTGTGCTGAGGAAGTCTTTGAGCAAGCAAAATTCCTGTGTTTGAAGAAATATGCTTCCCTCTATTACACACTACTGAGACTGGTATAAAGATCTGCTTGTGTGAAGGCTTAAAAAACTACTGCTTAATTAAGAACCGCAATCTGGCTTCAGGAAGGAAAAAGCGCAGCTTAAAGGCTAGCCCAGACCACGGTCTTCATTACCTGAGAGTCTGACCCTGTAAACTTATACCTGTATACTTATATATATATACTTATATATATACATATATATATATATATACTTATACCCTGTAAACTTATATATACAGAATGCAGGTTTATGGACTAGAGACCTTGTGGTTTGTTAAAAAATATTTTTGCAAGTGATTTGAAATATGTTGTTCTTTATATTTAACAAAATGGGCTACTGTAACTTAAGTAAGACAAGTTAGTATTCTCATATGGAGAACCATAATCTTGCAAGATTTTGCAAAGCTTTGAGGAGTGGTGTTATCCTCTAGAGGAAAATGTTCTCTAATTATTTTTATTATAGTGATTAGCTTCATCTCATGTTTTCTGGAGAGTCACTAAGAAGATTCGGTTGGTGACTTTCTTAGGGACTAATAATCCAATTACGTGTCTGTAATTTTGTTCCTCAAAAACTTTATCCTTACGTTGCTGGGGTAAGAAATAGGTGTGCTTTTATTTTCTGTTTTACTAAGTTATCGTGACTGAATTATATAGTATGTATATACATACATTTTTTTACAATTCCGACAAGCGCCAACTGTAGGAAACCTGCCATTCTAGGTTTCTGTCTTCTGGCATCTAACATATTGCTTGTCCTAATTTATTTATTCTGAATTCTCGCTGCATTTATTATATGCCATAAAGTAAATGTAATCATGTGTATCCTTGAGGAGAGAGAGGCTGAGGGAGGTGTGGCAGACACGCAGGAGAAAGTGGCCTGAAGACAGAGACTGGAGGGAGGCACAAGCTAAGGAGGGCTCACAGCCCCCCACCCCACAACCAAGCGGCGGGAGGAGGGACTAGATGCTCCCTGAGAGCCTCCAGGGGGAGCATGTCCCTGCTGACACCTTGTTTTTGGACTTCCAGCCTCCCATACTGAGAGAGAATCAATTTCTGTCACTTTAAACCACAAAGTGGTCTGGGGGCGCCTGGGTGGCTCAGTGGGTTAAGCCGCTGCCTTCGGCTCAGGTCATGATCCCAGGTCCTGGGTTCAAGCCCCACATCGGGCTGTCTGCTCAGCGGGGAGCCTGCTTCCTCCTCTCTCTCTCTGCCTGCCTCTCTGCCTACTTGTGATCTCTGTCTGTCAAATAAATAAATAAAACCTTTAAAAAAAAAAACAAAAAAAAAGACCACAAAGTGGTCTAAGTAGCCACAAGAAAACTAATTTCTTCACCTCTGGAGGCTGTTTTGCCACATTTCCCTGACTCCTAAAAATTGCTCACGCAATGTTCTGGAATTCTGTTCCCTGTATACTGAAATCCTGGCAACGCTTCGAGGCTTACTTTCAGTGTGTGAAAGTAAGTGTGGCCTGAGCAGCCCCCTATCTCCCAGCCAGCCACCCTGAGCAGGGGAAGGGGTCCGTCAGCTCTGCCATCTAACGATGCTGAGAAAGTCACTAACCCCCAGAGTCGTGGCTTTTTCCCCTGAAAACCTTCTCGTGTTTGTTTGCAGATTGCATGAGATAACATTTAAACAATTTAGCGCAGCCCAGATGAGGGGCTGGACGGATCCACCCCACCCGCTTCTGAACTGTCTGCACTTGCCTTAGGTTTCTCGAAGGACACATGACACATGTCTTAGCGTGCCACACACTGTCATTATGGCTCACGAGAAGCCCGCAGTTGAGTAAGTTTCTTCAATTACCCTCTCCTTCACCCAGTGAAGATCTTGCTCTAGCCATCCCCCCTCCTTTGGAAAACATTTGAAATCTATCCCTTTCTATGTGGGCCTACTGTGAAAAATATAATCAGGTGCATTAATGTTAGAGAAAATACCACCGTCCCCTGCTCTCTGCCACCCGACTTCACTTTTTCCCGCAAAGATCACTTCCCATGTCTCATCACTGACTCACTGTAAATCATGTCACATCTGCTTTTTCATGTTTACCATCTGCTGGTCTTTTATATTCACTAGTGACTTCATCGTTACAAAGTCCAGTTCCTGCTTTTGGGGCATCCTCTGGTGTAATCTGTCCCTAGCACTGAACTCTAGGGGGAGCTACTTACTGGACATCGCCCATCTCTTAGATCCAACATGTTTACAACCAATGTCATTACCGTGAACCCCAGCATCCCAGTATCCCTCTCTGACTCTAAGCTGGGTGCTAAAGTTTCCTCTTTGATTTTCTCCCTTCCTTCCATTATACCCAGTCTGTCACTCTAGCCCCTCCTCTTCCCTCTGCCATTGTATTTCCTCAACATCTCTGTAATGTATTGATTATTACTGCCATTCTGTCAAGCCAAATGAGGCTCTCATTACTTGCTTGTCACCTGGGCTGTTCCAATGACTGCCCAACACATTCTACCTCTCGTCTTCCTTCAAAAATGAAGGAATAACCCATTCCTACGCAACTCTGACAGATAAATTTTTTTTAAAGATTTCATTTATTTATTTGACAGAGAGAGCTATCACAAGTAGGCAGAGAGGCAGGCAGAGAGAGAGGAGAAGCAGGCTCCCCGCTCAGCAGAGAGCCCGATGCGGGATTCAATCCCAAGACCCTGAGATCATGACCTGAGCTGAAGGCAGAGGCTTTAACCCACTGAGCCACCCAGCCACCCTGATAGATTAATTTTTTAACCATGTATTTATTAACATATCACTCTCTTGTACAAAAATCCTCTAATGGCTATCCACTTTCTATTGAATTAAGTATATTTAATTCATTTTACTTTACATCATAAGGCCCTTTGTGATACAAAAATCATCACGATGGCTAACACTGAGGGAGCTTTACTACTTCCGTGCACTGTGAAACACTACACGTATGTGTGTTATCGCCTTTGATCTTCACAATTACCCCACATGGCAGGGGCCATTATTGTCTGTGTGTTATAAATGAGGATCCTGAGGGTTAAAACCTGGTTTCTTGATCTCAAGAACCTCAGGGGAGAGCCCATGAAAAAGTCTGTTCCGTAAGCCCTCCTCCACATACCGTCCCTTCCTGAGTCGCCCCAAAGCCTCACTGTTTCCTGTCTTCCTGTCTGGATCATGTTCCTCCTTAATTTTCTCATGTTTGCCTATTCATCTCATCCACATCCTCTACAGCCTGCCTCAAGAGCTCGCTCTCTTATTTTTCCCCTGATGGGTGCAATTCCCACATCTCTCAAGTCCTCCCCACTCTGCCCTATCCTCATGTCCCACTGCCTCACTTGGACCCTCTCTTAAACAGCACAGTGTGTATGTGTCTCATCCCACTGTGGGCTTGCTGCTCACTGAGTGTGAGAGTGCCTTCCTTCTCATTTTGATACCTTCTTCAATATTTAACACACTTGCCTGAACATGTAGTGACTTGATATGTGTTGAATTTCAAAGTCTAGATTTTTCTGCCTTGCTGGAAGAAAGCCTATTTCTGGGTAGGAACAGAACTAAGCAATTTGCATATGTTTTATTGTATTGGACACAGCACATCACACTTAGCTGACCTTCAAATATAGAATGAATAGAATGAAAGAAAAAAAAATCATGGGGTACCTGGTTAAGCATCTGCCTTCAGCTCAGGTCATGATCCCAGGGTCCTGGGATCGAGTCCCATGTTAGGCTCCCTGCTCAGGGGGGAGTCTGCTTCTCCCTCTCCTCCCTCTCCTCATGCTCTCTCTCACTATCTCTGTGTGTCTCTCTCTCATATAAATAAAATCTTAAAAAAAAAATCATGTGAGCTCTCTGAGTTTGTTCAACTATAAAATAAAGGGTTTGGAATAAATCATCTCTAAGATTCCTACCAGATCTAAAATGTTGAGTTTAACATTCTGTGTATTCAAGTATATCTCTTTTGCACCAGTAAATAAAACATAAGTGAAATTTACACCTCCCACAATTTAATCTGAGAAACCAGTATAACTATGTCTATATTTTATGTTAAATTTAAGGCCACATTAATTTCTTTACTCTTATTTATACTAGAAATCCTTAAGCATCAAAGTAAACTGGAACATTTCAATTGTTTTAGGAAATTAACCTGAGTATGCAGAAGAATACAATTTTAAAAGAAAATATCCAGCAATGAAAGAACTTTGAAGTTGTTAATGTTTTAGAATTATGTCCTATATCCTAAAGGGGCAAAGATTAGACATAATCTAAAGTACCCACTGGAACAGCTCTACGACAGTTCCTTTTGGCAAATACCAAGAACTTTATGTTATTTATTACTCAGAGCAGTGTCGGAATCCCACATTATTTGTTTTATTAAGTAGTACTTCAAATAGTCACGTTCATAGAAGCATTCTACACAATAACCAAAGGGAGGAAGCAACCCAAATGTCCATGAGTAGGTAAACAAATGGGGTCATACAACAGAATACTCTTTAGCTTTAAAAAGGAAGGAAATCCGGACACGAGCTACAATATGGAGGAACTCTGAAGACATTATGCAGAGTTAAGTAAGTGGGTCACAAAAGCACAAGTATTGTAAAATTCCACGTAAATGACGTACCTAGAGTGGTCAGACTCATAGACGGTGGGATGATGGTCACCAGGGTGTTGAGGGGGAGGGAAGAATAAGGAGTTGGTATTTTACGGATATAGAGTTTCCCTTTTGGAAGATGAAAAGGATCTGCAGATGGAGGGTGGTAATGACTGCTCGACAATGTGAATATACTTAATGCCACAAAATTGTATACTTAGAAATGGTTAAAATGGTAAATTTTGTATTATTTATAGTTTACCATGAGAAAAGAAGAACTTTGAGCAGGTAAAAGGACGATTGTAGTATCAAAAAAACAAAAACAAAGGCAATATATATAATACACTCTTCTCTGGTTCAAATACTCTGGCCAGTGATTGCCCAGATCTAATGAAGTGGCGGACATTGTGGAGGAGCTGCTGGTTGTGGAGGAGCAGGAATAAGGGGACAATCACACATGTATTAGGGGAAGGTACTATGATTTCCATGTTGTGCCATAAGAGCAAAGGATAGAGAGATAGGCCCTGTTATACTTGGGAAATGGGCTTTCTTGTGCTTTTCTATAGTATTCAGAACTGAATTGTGTCCTCCCCATCCCAACTCAAGCCCCAACCCCCGATGTGATGGTATTTGGAGCTGGGACCTTTGCCAGGTAAGTAGGGCTGGATTAGGTCATGAGATTAGGACCTTCATGATGGAGTCTACTAACAGGTGAATATAAAAGGAAGGAGAGTTCTCTGCTCCCCCTCCCCCATCTCCATGTGTACATACCAAAAAAGGCCATGTGAGGGAAGAGTGAGAAGGTAGGAAGGAAGAGAGCTCTCCCCCGGAACCACACTGGCCAGAACTTGATCTTGGACTACTAGCCTCCAGAATGGTGAGACATAAATTTCTTTTGTTTAAGCCATCCAGTCTATGCTATTTTATTACGGCAGCCTGAGCAGACTACTACATACACTGAAGAGACAAGTGTTGTAACAGGGCTTGATATAGGGTCCTGCCATCTGCACTCTTGAGTTTGGCTGGAATAGGATGGACAGGTTGAAACACACAGGTGAAGCACCCACTGTCACATTAAGAGTGAGGCCACAGGGACTGATTGCTAGGGCTGGAAAGCATCCAGGAAAAGGAGTTGAATTAGTAAAACTCCATCATTCTCCATGACACCAAGGATCTGGGCCCCTTAGCAACCCATTCGTGGATATTAGGAAAGTCTGTGATGGGCAGAATCACAGAAATATGCATATTTCAAGAGTAAAAATAGTGTAGGAACATATTAAAGGAAAAAAAATATGAGAAAGAACAGAGCAAAAGGATCAAATGCTGAAGAAAATCTTGGCAGGAGGTGTTGGGAAAAAGTGGGAGTAAAACCTGTCAAATGCTGTGTGGCCCCCAGCGTATTCCCATAACATTAAAATTAGATTTTGACTAATTTTCCAACATATTACTTGGTTTCAGAAGTAAGAAATATAAAGAGATAGTCATTTCTGCTGTTGGAAGTTTTCAAAAATAAAAATAGATTTGAAAATTTCAGTGTATATTTCCAGTTGTACAGATGTAGTCTCCAGCTTCGTTTAAGAACGGTCTTAACCTAGAGCATTTGAGTCCATACCAATGAAATCATCTGTTACACTGAAGACTTGACCAAGGGTATCACAAGCACACAGATGTCTTATCCACAAAGCTCCAATTTCCCCCTTGTATTGTTTGTCTGTCAGAATCAATATCTCTCTGGGGTCTGCTTTTGGGGCCCAGCCAATCAGCTCCATTGTGCTGACACAGCCCAGTTTATGCCAAATTGAGCTGCTGCCTCCATCCCCATTAAGGAAACAAAGCACACAATCATCCCAGACATTGCATCCCATTGCTATAGCAAACATGACTGCGACTTGAAAATCACAGACTGTCAGAGAATGGAGGGGGCCCAGAGACAGCCTCATCCCAGCCCAGCATTTTCCTGGAGAGGAAACAGAAGGGGAGCAATCATTAGTGAGCTAGTGACAGAGCCTGGACCCACCCCCCCCCCCTTTCTGAGTCCCAGCCTTGTTCTATTTATACACTACCTAGGAACCTAGGAATGCCACAACATCAATTTTTAAAATCCCCCTTCACCTAATCACATTGCTTTACACACTTCCCTTAATTTTCGACTCGATAAAGTATGACTTACTAGTTATGTGCTTCCAAGAACCCAAGACAGGGGAAAGAAAAAGTATGGATTCAGGCAATAGGCTCATGGAGAGCCAAAATTCACACCCTAAGCCAAGTTTTGATGGGTGATGGGGGGAAAAAAATGGTGTCACTGAAACCAAGGCCACCAACTATATCAAGGTCAAGGCATAGTGGACATTATTTTGGCAGCACAGCATCTTCTGAACTCAATGCCTATGTTGGAGTAATTCTCTACTGCCGGAACACCTTCACTATTAAATCATTCTGATAAAGAATCCCAAAAATCCAGGTACACATTTTCCCTGGCCCTGTAACTTACTTCAGCCTCTGCTCCAGCCCCCAACTTTCAATAGGGAACAAAGAACCCAGAGAGGCAAATTCATGGAGGGAAATGCAGTAGTGGCAAGAGCACCCAATCTCCCAGCTGTGTGGTCATGGGGACGGGGTAGCATCTGGTGTTCTATCGTAATAGCTCCATGCCAGTCAGGACACTGAGTGGTCTGGTTCCAGTGTCTGGCTGACTTCTTGTTCAGTGTTCAGGTCTCAGTGTCTGTGGCCTTAGCCAGGACTTTGACGCTGATGGGTCCCCACAAGGCAGCAGAGACTGAAGGACAGGGTTCTTCTCTGAGAAATTGGCCTTAACAGCAAGAAACTTGAATAAGAGTGATGTCAGCACACTGTAGCACTGAAAATTTATTTTTCAGAGAAATAAAATGGAGGCAAACTGTCAGTGTTCTTTTCCTTTCAGGAAATATTACTTGTGAAAAAATTTGATTACAAATTTGTAGCACAAATCTTTACTTGTGTGAAAATCTACCAGAGAAAATAGTCAATGAGGACTGATTAAAAGAATATCTTAAAAAAAAAAAAAAAGAATATCTTAGACCGATGGGGTTTGAAATCCCAATGAATGGGTATGGCCATAATAATTCATTTCTATAGAAGGACAGTATGATCACTGGCCAGAAAATAGCTATGGATTGGTTCAAATGATCTCATTTTGTAAAGTTGGGTAAAATAAATACTCCCATGGATTCCATGGTGGTTTTATTATGGCATTTGTTATGGGAAGCAGGTGGCAAAGATGGATTCCAATGGGTTTATGCATAAGGAAATGCACTTAAAGAAAATGAGTAATTTTATGCATTGTCGGGTTCTGATTTTTTTTTTTCAATGGCAAGCTTTTATTTAAAAAATAGAAATCTATCCTCTCACTTGAATATTTCCAAAGCATCAAACTCATCCGGGGCAGACCACACGGTAGCTATCCAGAGGCACTAAAAAGGGAGGCATTTGGTCACCATGATCCAGCAATTAAGTCTTTGCACAGGGTTAGGTTTTAAGTTCTTCCTGCTGCTCTTGGTCAATCAGCGACTGTGATTTGGGTTCAGAAGCCATCCAAGGAGAGCGAGGGTTGAGCCGTCCTTAACTCATACCCAGATGGAACACCTTCCTCAGAAAAGCTGGTCCTCCCCAGTAACCCCTCAGCATCATATTCCAATACAGGAAAGGCATCAGGTTGGCCTTCATGAGGTACATGGTAAGTCGCTCTCTGCTCTGGTCAAAGGGGAAGGTTTCCAGCGGCTGAACATTGTAGTCGAACTCCGCAAGAATCACACGGTTGTAGCCAGTCACCAGTGGACACGAGGTGTAGCCATCGTACTTTTTCATTGGTTTTTGATTCTTCATAATCAGAGAAATTGTTCTGTCAAGTGTTCCTGACTGGGCAGCCACTGCAGCTGCGGTCTTTGACGTGGGAAGGTTGGTGCAGTCCCCGATGCCAAAGACATTGGGGTATTTCTTGTGTTGAAGAGTTTCTTTATCGATGTCCACCCAGCCGGCAGCATCTGCCACAGGACTCGTCTTGAGGACATCTGGCGAACTCATGGGTGGTGTTACATGAAGCATTTCATATGAGATAACTTGGGTCTCTCCAGGTTTGTCCAGATTCTCAAAAACAGCCTCCTGTCTATCAGCTCGAACTTCGATGAGATTTTGCTTGTAGTTAACAGTGAGGTTCCTCTCCTGGATGATCTCCTGCAGGGCAGCTGCGTACTTCTTAACCCCAAAAATGGTTCCAAGAGAAGTGTTGAAAATGATATTGGCCTTGGATCGCTTCCCTGTCTTCCGGAAATAGGCTTCTGACAAATACATGATCTTCTGGGGCGCTCCAGCACATTTTACAGGGGTATTTGGGAAGGTAAAGATGGCATTGCCCTCCTTGAAGTCCTGCAGAGCTTTCCACGTCTTCTCCACCGTCTTCACTGAATAATTGGACCCTATTTTGGGATGGTCAAAACCTTCAGGTAAGCCTTTGATCTTCTCATAGTCCAGCTGAATCCCAAGAGCAATAATAAGGTATTTGTAGGAAATCTCCTTGCCACTGTCTATGTGGACACAGTTCTTGTCTGGGTTCAGCTCAACCACTCGAGCTTTGATCCATTCTACGCCAGAGGGTATCACACTTGCAGTGGGACGGCCCGAGGCGGATAGCTGCTTGGCTCCAGCGCCCACCAGTGTCCAGATTGGCTGGTAGAAATGCCTCTCACTGGGCTCAACAATGGCGACATTCTCCGCACCCACTCTCCTCTTCATGCGGGCGGCCATACTGATCCCACCACTGCCCCCACCCAGCACCAGCACTTCATAGTGGTTCTTGGCGGCAAGGCTGGACCTTGTGTGCAGCTGAAGGAGGCTAGTCTGCTGAGTGCCCAGCCTGAGGGAGCAGGCAAAGAGCTGGGCTCGAGGGCCAGACGCCAACGCGGCCAGTGGGGTCATCTTCAGGCTGGATCAGGTCTGAGCTGCTCTATCCTGAAGGTCTCAATCTGGCCAAAAAGCAAGCTTTCAGCTTGTCTTACAGGATGCTTAGTTTGCCAGCACGCTTCAGACCAGTCGGTCTACATGTTGAGCAGACCCCAACAGAACTGCTTTGTGAAGACCAATGGGGTACTCAGATGGTGGGGCAGTGTTCAAAGGCAATATCAAGGCTACATCTCCATGTGCCAGGCACTGTCATGAGCCTCACTAAGCTATTTTGAAGATTTTTAAATAATGATAAATCAAGAAAAATGTAAGGCCACCTAAAATATTACATAAAATACAGCAGGATTTCTGTATTCTCTGCAACCAATTATTTGAAAATAAGTCAAAAAGTAGAGGATACTAGAAAATAATTTCGGGGATATAATTTGAATGACTGTGAGAACACATTTGACCTTTGATACAGGATACTGAATTCATATGCCCATTCCTTAACTTGATGGCAAAGCCCGGTATGTACAATTATGTGGGTGTGGGTGGTCTCCAAGGCCACACTGTTCTCAGAATGGTTTTTTGCTTTTGTAAATTGAATGATCAGTCCTCTTATTACACTGATCTTAAGGGCATATATAATAAGCCTTTGAAAAATATGGCCTCCTTTGTATTTCAGGATGAATTTCTACAGACTAGATAAGTTTTTCTGAAGATCACTGTTATCAATTAGACATTTTGAAATGACTTGAAATGTTTTCCTAAATGTTTTCAGAAAACCAGTTTATTTTGTAGTTTTAGCCAAAAAGTGCCCTTTGTCATACAATTAATTCACTTAGCATTCATAATTTTTTCATATGATGAATTGCAAAAATAAAATCATAGACTGGCTTTCTGGTTGGATTTCAGGTGAGATGTGCTTAGGCCAGAGCTCTTCCTCAGTGTTTGATTTTTCCCATATTTGTTGTTGTTGTTTTTTACAAACTCAGAGAAAAGATTTAGACATGTTTGCTGCCATTAGTTTACTTAGCAGATGTCAAGAATAAACAGGCTGTTGGATTAAGGAGAGTAGTAGTATTTAATGATGATTGCATTAACACCCTCCCACAGAGCAAGGATTGTATCTCCAAGTAACTTTCATAGCAAGAACGGGCTGTACTGAGAGCTGACCTCCGGTGGGGCTGGGAAGGCAGATCAGGAAAAAGGAAATGCCAGTGGTGTTGTGTTTTCATTTAATCATGGACACTAACATCAAAAGTTGATTTTGAAGGCAAAGGGAAAGTTCTGACAATGTTGGAAGAGTAGAACTTTCCACCGTCTCAAACAATTACAAGAATGAGGAGAACTCTAAAAACGGAAGAATACCAGAGAAATAGAAATATGTGAGAGATTATTTATACTGAGCTCAACTAGGGCCTTAATATGCTGATAAGGTAAAACTTCAAAAAGTGGAATTTTCCCAAGCTAGCTTCTTTTGGAAATACAAATAAAATTTAACTTAGAGGACAGTATTTCACACTGGAGATATTGAGACCGAACATGATAGAATAATTTTCTTTAAACAACTAATAACTGTGTTTTGACATATGGGAATTACTTGGAATTTCTACTTATTTCAATTTACTGTTCTTTTTCTAAACACAGAGCTACCATGTGATGTAAAATGAAATGATTGATAAGGGATGTCCTGTGACCTCCATTGGGTGTTCTTTGTACCGTTTTCTTTGGCATTTGTCTCTGCAGTGTGTACCCACAAGCAAAGAGCCGTATCTTCTGCAAATGCTGCAGTCATAGGGCTCTTAGTTGAAGGATAATTTCACTAGGAAGGACTGTCAGCATATGGGTGAATTTCACCCAGTGGTTACCAGCTTCTCCACTGATAGCTGCCCTCCATTATAAACACTACTTACACAAGGGAGAGAATGAGTTACCACATGTCAGTTGTTAGTATGTATTACTGAACCACTGGAAAAGCTATAGTCACCTGTATTAACCATAAATATTGACAATTGGAAAGGATATACCTCATGACCTACTACGTGTAGCCATAGTAAATAAAGACACAGAATACGCATATGAGTTCAAGCTAAGGTATGAGAAAATTTTAAAAGCTAGTGAGTTTGGCAGTCCCAAAGCAGAGATTAACATTCTACATAAACATGATGACTATAATACTATGAATTTTTTAAAGAGTTTATTTATTTGTCAGAGAAAGACAGAGAGCACAAGCAGGGGGAGTAGCAGGTAGGGGAGGAAGCTGGCTCTCCTCTGAGCAAGGAGCCCGATTTGGGACCTGATCCCAGGACCCTAGGATCATGACCTGAGCCCAAGGCAGACTTAAATGACTGAGCCACCCAGGCATCCCATAATACTATGACTTTTTTATATATAAATAGACTTTATGTCTTAATGAACACTTTCTTATTAAATCCCACTCCTGCGTGAAAATAGAACAAAGATGATAGGCCAGATTTTGATACTATTTCTACTTGTGTGATATCTGCAAAAGTTCCTTCATACCCTAAGACACTGAAAGTTCTAAGATCTATATTCTAAATAGATAATTCTAGCAACTGAACAGTGGGAAATGAAAAGGGAATAATATAAGAAGGAGATTAGCAAGGACAAGATTTTAAAAGTCTGTGTCAAAGAGAGGCCTGAACCTAGTACTATGTCTACAAGGAATGAGAGGAGGGAGTTTTTTATTTGTTTGTTAGTTTTGTTTTGTTCTGATATAGCTATCAAATTCAATGATTCACTGCATGATAGCAGACTAGGAGAGAACAATGAAAACATTAAGAATAATATCTGGGCATTTCAGGCACAGTGTTGCTTGGAGTTAATCAGTAAATGAGTGGCAAAATAAATACATAACAAAGTCTACAAAAACAAAAATTTAACCTGTGGCAGCACTGATGTGCATTTAGTCCTGTTGTCTGGTCTTTGTCTCTGGGGAAGAAAAAGTCAAAGATGCAACAGAAATAAAATGAGGAGTAACACGAAAAAGGTATCAGTTTAGTGTGGGGTGACGCCCAAAATCTTGAGGAAAAGCAAAGAAAATATGATTTGGATGCTGTGAACTTTGCTATAGAGGCCAAGGCATTGTGTGATTTAAGAAAGATGCATTGAGTGTAAATCAAAATAACAGGTATGCTAGCATACGCCACACAATGTTGTACCTGATGTGATCAAATGTAGTAGCGAAGCCCCTCCTGCCTAGGGGATGTTTAATAGAGCTACACAAAAGGGATCATGCTTTGGTCCAATGAAGGATTCTTTGTAGCTCCCTTTTCAAGCAGGGAAATGTCTTTAGAGCTACAGGGAGCCTAACAACTTTCCCTTCATCATGGTGCAGAGAGAGGACACTAGTCTCCAGGGCAGCCTGCTTCAGAGCACAGGAGACAGGCACCAATGTGCTTTCTGACACAGAAGACTCACAGTAGAAAAAGAGGGTGTGGTTTCATGCAACCAACCCCACAATTCATACGCTAAGGCCCAGAGGTGAGAATGAGCTCTTCTGGTGTAGAAAAGACGATCTGGGAGACACCAAAGATGATCCAAGCTGGACCAAGGTAGAAACAATTCCTTAGTCATCTGGGGAAGGGTTATCAATGGTTCTCAGGTAAGAATAATTGGTTGCTGTTTTCAAGAC
Organism: Lutra lutra; assembly: GCF_902655055.1. NCBI lineage: Eukaryota > Metazoa > Chordata > Mammalia > Carnivora > Mustelidae > Lutra > Lutra lutra. Next base: position 16,690,616 of record NC_062279.1, read on the forward strand.
CCACATCATCTTCTGTACCATTCACTGTATCTTAAGCATGCACAGTGATTGGGATATATTTTTCATTTCAGGATGTGGATTCACTCATTCTTGACTGTCCCTTTTACGAGGCACTGAGTTTAAAACCTATCTAGTAATCAACTAACCAACCAACCAACCAATGAATACCTCTGAGAATTCCCAGAGCTAAGAATGTCTAGTTGTCAAGAGTGTGACATTTAGAGTTGGAAAAAATGAGGTAGAAAAAATTAACAATTTCTTTCTGAAATAAGTAGATCTGTGTGTTGATGAGCTAAATATTATATTAGAGTCTATGAGTAGTGTACCCTGAAGGTGTGACACAGTATTTACAACCTAGGAATTTACTCAGTCATTCCACCAGCATTCACCAAATGCTTCCTATGCTGGACAATATGGAAAACTTATTTTAAAAAGATAAAGCTTTAAAGTATGAGAACTAGTTAAGCGACTGCCACAGCATAAAGGAAAACAGATGAGGTCATTCTAAGGGAGACGCGGTGGCATTAGAAGGGAGGAAACAGAAAGAAGAGAAATTTTGACGTAGTCAATAGTTTTTAAGTTAAAAAAAAAAAGCATCATAGTTCAGAAAAATTTATTACTATACACAAGAGTAAAAGAGGAAATTGAGTAGATCCTAACTTGTGACAGATAATAGACCAGCCCATTATATAGTGAGATCCCAACAGATAACCACACAGCCTCTACATCAACAGTGGGGATTTCTTTTTTTTTTTTCTTTTCTTTTCTTTTCTTTTCTTTTCTTTTCTTTTCTTTTCTTTTCTTTTCAGATTTTATTTATTCATTTGACAGAGGGAGAGAGAAAGAGAGAGAGCAAGCACAAGCAGGGAGGGCAGCAGAGGGAGATGGAGAAGCAGGCTTTCTGCTGAGCAGGAGTCCTACATGGGGCTTGATCCCAGGGTCCAGAGATCATGATCTGAACTGAACTCAGACACTTGACTGACTGAGCCACCCAGTCACGCCAGCCATGAGGATTTCTTTAGCCAAGTGCAAATCTCAGTTTTCTCACTAAGTAGAATTCAAGTTGGACTTATGTGGAGGTCAAAGGAGTCAGCTCTGTGCATCTTACAGGAAAACCCTTCTGGTCATAAAATGATTAAGAGCACTAGGCTATAGAGATGATTGCCTGCAAAGTGACAGAAGCCTCATTTTCCAAAAATTTTGAAAGAATTTAGGGCAAAACTGAGGGCAGAGGAAGACAGGTCATATGTAGGAATAAAATACATGGGAATGAAATGCAATGAGAAGGTGTTACCAGAATAAGTGTGTATTACACACTCAATACTTTTTGAGCTGGAAGACAGAAATGTCCCACGGTTTGCTGCTATACTCTGTATATATGTGTGAGTGTGTGTATTTGTTGGCGAGAGAGAGAGAGAGAGAGAGATTGCAACAGTTCCGACCACAGATCTGATCCAGCAAGAACTAAATTTAACCCAAAGCCTGTGGATGGGCCAATGAAAGCAGTGTCTTAGACAGGTGTCTTAGACTGTTTACGGACATTTGTCTTTTTCTGGGTCAAGTCTGACCTCATTTGGTGCAAATCCAATATTTGGAATCTCAACTGACTAAAATAAGAGAGATAAATTAGGTTGCATTTATTTGGTTTCTTAAAGAATTAGTTCTGGAATCCCCTTAGTCAGTCTGAAAGGATGATCCCATTTGTAAAATTTAATTCATCTCCATCATTTCAGAATACATATATGGTCAAAAATCTATTTCCCAAACTAGATTTTCCCCTTGCCTTTCCCAAGATTTTGAACAAAAAATTTACAGTAAAATAACTTATGAAAGAAATGTTTTTAAAATGTCAAGGAGCTAATTTGGGTTTAAAACAAATTCATTCTAATCACTCAAACTTCCTGTCTACAGCATTTTTAACAATTAAGGTTTCTAACAATGATTATAGATCTTTGATTAGCATGCAAAGACATAAACTTGTCTTTGTTAAATTATTCTTGTTAAGGTAAGTGTTGAAATGATTATTAGGGTTTCAATGAGATACCAGCTCCTTGGCATGGAAAGATAAATGTATACTTACTGGACAATTCTTATAAGGCAAGCAATGAAATCAGCAAGGTCACAAGATTAAAGTTCAATTGCCCAGAATATTCACATAGCCAACTTACTGGAAACCTGAATTTTGTGGCTAAAAAAGGGCTTTTACTCCATGCTTCCGGCTTAACTTTTAAAGCCTAAGTTTTACAAAATGTGAAATAGCAGCCCCTTAGTCAAAGTATATGTATCATAAGAAAGATCTATTGTAAAAAGGTTATTATGCAGATTATCAGTCCGAATTATTGTATGAGCAGTTTGCCCTGTTCGTTCGTTTGTTCTTTCTTTCTTTCTTTCTTTCTTTGACAGACAGAAATCACAGGTAGGTAGAGAGGCAGGCAGAGAGAGGAGGAAGCAGGCTCCCCGCGGAGCAGAGAGCCCAATGCGGGGCTGGATCCCAGGACCGTGGGATATGACCTGAGCTGAAGGCAGAGGCTTTAACCCACTGAGCCACCCAGGTGCCCCGCCCTGTTCTTTTTAACTGGCATCAGGAAATGGTATTCTTAAAGTATATTAGATGGGCTTCTATCCATTTTTCAAAATCCAGCTAAAAATGTTTCCTGAGATATCACTGCTGAAATAAACACCACTCTGAAGTAATACTACATTTTAAAGTTTCAACTTCTGAGTCTCTCTTTGAATACTTGGAGACAAAAAGGGCAAATTATTTTTAAATCCTTTACATATTTTCTGTTATATTAGGGTGAACAAGAGGAAATTATAATGTTAGAGGCTATAGGGTCTAAAATAGTTGTTAAAGACAACATAAAAAGACTATTTGGGGAAGACTAAGATAGAAAAGGAAGAAATTCTAACTTGGTCCCAAGTTAAGTGGCCTGTGGAACAAGTGAACCAAAGTATTTGATATTTTATGCCAAAGCATTTTCAAATAAAAACCTCCTTATTGTAGAATGAGATAATTACTACATGAATCTTTTGACTGGTTGCCTTCTTGGGAATACTAACTTCAATGATTAGTCTCCAGAGAGGATAGTGAGAAAAACTTACATGGGGAATTCTAAGCCCTCTGCAAGTAAAAGAGAGGTTAGAGATAGGATTGGTATTATATATATATATATATATATATATATATATATATATATATAATACCAATCCTATATATATATATATAAAATGTTGTCACACATGTTCAATCCTAATTGCATTGTTTCTTGCTAAAGCTGCTATAACATCCCTTAAGTTATCAATTCTCTATATTACTTCAATTCACTTCTGTTGAGAGCAAATGGTTTAGCTGTTTGAACTTTGTGCAATATTCCCAACTGAGATATTAATTCTTTGGCAAAGTAATTAAAAGCTCTTTTCTGACATCATAATTCTGAATTGGAATCTGGCTTTGCCATTAACTAGTTGCATGCCTTTAGAGAAGTTACTTACCGTCTCTAAACCCCAGGCTCCTTAATCTGCCAACTGACCATAACAATAGCACTGTTTCCCTGGGGTGTTGCAAGTATTAGATAGATCTATGGAAGGTTCTCAGTGTGGTGACTGCCTGGTCCATAATACGCATGTAATAAATATCAGCCACTGTTATTACTATTATTATCAATTATAACAATAATTAATATTAATATTATTTATTAATAATTAATTGACTGATTATTAATTAAACTAATAATTTTGATTAATTAAACTAAAAGGAATGTAACATAGCTTTTTTGCTGTTGTGATCTTTTGGGGGGTATACTATAAGAAATGATTTGCTATCTCTGGATCCTGAACTAAAAATCCATAATCCTTAGAGAAAAAACTTGGGCTTTTTAAGGTTACTGTGAAGTTCACAGACAATAAATATAAAGCATGTCACATAGTGTCAGATCCTCAGTAAATGGTAGGAAGTGATATTGTTCCCTTTAGCATCATGATTTCATAAATTTACAATCTTGTCCATTTTGGCTTGATCCATGAATGATTGAGGCCAACAGGCAGAAGGAGTCATTCATGCTTTCTGAGGGTAACATTAATAATAATAATATGATGTAGGCTAAGTTTGTGGTTAGCATATGCCCTTCTTTTTTTTTAATATTTTATTTATTTATTTGACAGAGAGAGAGAGAGAGATTACAAGTTGGCAGAGAGGCAGGCAGAGAGAGAGAGTAAGGGAAGCAGGCTCCCCACTGAGCAGAGAGCTCGATGCAGGGCTTGACCCCAGGACCCTGAGATCATGACCTGAGCCGAAGGCAGAGGCTTAACCCACTGAGCCACCCAGGTGACCCAGTATATGCTCTTTTTTAAATTCCTTTTCCTCTCAAAAGGAGGTACAGTTAGGTGCCAACAGGTCTAGACCTCTTCCCTCTCCTGCCAATATGTTTTTAGAAAACTGTTTGTTAAAGAACTTAAATAATTGAGTTTATATCTTCTTTTCAGGCTACGGTTTTACATGTTGACACATAATTCTTTTTTTTTATTTTAATTTTTATATATGTTTTATGTATTTTTTTGCTTTTATTATTTATTTATTTTTTTAATTTTCAGCATAACAGTATTCATTCTCTTACACCATACACAAAGATAAACTCAAAATGGATAAAAGACCTCAACGTGAGACAGGAATCCATCAGAATCCTAGAGGAGAACATAGGCAGTAATCTCTTCGATATCAACCACAGCAACTTCTTTCAAGATATGTCTCCAAAGGCAAAGGAAACAAAAGCGAAAATAAACTTTTGGGACTTCATCAAAATCAAAAGCTTCTGCGCAGCAAAGGAAACAGACACATAATTCTTTAAAATAATGATGGAATGGCCTGCATGAGCAGTGGTAACTGTTTTGTAAAGATCTTTGTAAAGATCTTTCTCAGAGCCTCTCCAAGGGCACCGTAACCTTGAAACTTACCAAGTGGTTCTGATTATAAAGGAATCCTGTTCAAGGGAATTGTTCAATGGAAGGCATCAAAATATTCAAATGAATAAAGCATGCAGAGAACTCTACAATAATTACCATGGTGTGCTGTCAAGGTTATACTCGATTTAGAAAACTACTGGCCCATATAATTTTGTCTTATTTGCCATCAAGAAATACTTCTAGAGCAAAAATAACCCATTCTTCTGGGAGCTGACTTCCTTGGCCATGGGATGATGTATTTCTTAAAAGTCTGAAAACCATCATGTAGGGGCGCCTGGATGGCTCAGTTGGTTAAGCATCTGACCGTTGATTTTTGGTTAGGTCATGATCTTAGGATCATGAGCTCAGGGTGATGAGACTGAGCCCTGCATTGGGCCCCATGCTCAGTAGGGAATTTGCTTGAGATTCTCTCTCTCCCTTTGCCCCTACCCTCTACCCCCTGTGCGTGTCCTCTCTTTCTCTCTCAAATAAATAAAAAGTATCTTTAAAATCCATTGCGCATTTATTTTAAACTACTTTGAGATTAGAATTTTATTTACCTGAAAACAATGGCTTCCTATTGTGACCCTAATTCTCTAAATTTAGTTGATGAGCCTATAACGTTATATGAACATGACTTCTGAGGGAGAAAGACCTTCCTGAAATATCCCAGCCCCATGCAGCAAAAGGGCAGCAGGACCATGGTCTACAGGCAAGAGGAATGCCACTGAATTGGGAGACACTATTTTTATGTTTTAGAAATGGGGGTAGGGAATGAGAGGAATGTGGGAATTCACTTAAGTAAGTATGTCCCACCTCATTCCAGTAGCACTGGACAGACTCCAGAGCTGGACAAAGAAAGAAGCTTCTCTGGTGACAATGGCCTCTTTGGCCTCGGGACTTCAGAGAGACACTGTCTCTCTGGGAGAAAGTAAAAATCTCCCCCTGTGTGATGCTCTGCCTGTGTGTACTACCTCTGAGGCAGGCAGGAAGAAGGACTGTTCCTCTGTCTTGTAAACAGATAATATTACAGGCAACCCAAAGACAGAAGCAACTTAGAAACATCAAATGTTATGTGAGGCAACCTCAAATCCGATTTTGATATTATAGAGAAGACCTGGTATACTGGGAGAGGAGAAAGCACAAAAACAAGTAGTTTCCAGGCACTGCACAAGGCTCAGGGCTTCAGACAGAGACATGACCGAAGGAGAAGAGTCGTCACCCCCAAGGGCCAGAGTGGTAATGCCAGCCGGCCAGCCCATCTAACAGTGGCCATACTACCCAGTAAATCAGCTTCCCCTACCCTGAGGACTGCAAAGTGTTAAGGAACCATTTCTGAAGGGAGTCCATGGGGCGCCTGGGTGGCCTAGTGGGTTAAAGCCTCTGCCTTCAGCTCAGATCATGATCTCAGGGTCCTGGGATCGAGACCCACATCGGACTCTCTGCTCGGCAGGGAGTCTGCTTCTCCCCTCTCTCTGCCTGCCTCTCTGCATATTTGTAATCTCTGTCTGTCAAATAAATAAACAAAATCTTTAAAAAAATAAAATAAAGGGAGTCCATAAAACCATACTTAAATTAAGCATGTTTATAGATGATTTTATACATAGGTATATATGTATACAGACATATATACGCATAATATGCATATATGTATCATAGATACACACATGTGTATATAAAACACTATTTTAATCTGTTTAGAAGCTCCTTAAACATACTATTGACTTTAGCATTTTTTCCTCAATCAAGAGAGACTAAAAGTTATATTATTTTTATTACAGAAGTCTGCAAAATATTTAGTCTCTGAAAAATGACTTTTATGTGAATACGTTGGACTCTAGAAGCCAGTGTTCCAGTCCTCAAGCATAACAATATTCCCTTTCTCAAGTATAACGATATACCCATTAAATACTTAACATTTGCCTTTGGATTAGGTTTTAACTTGTTCTGTCTTTTCATATGTGTGTACTAAGTAATGATCCTCTATTAATTTCCAAGTCAAAGACCACATGCACAAGACAATTAGTGTTGTCAGAGCCCTTCAGACAAAAATAAAAATGAGTCTTCCCTGCGGTCATAAGAATAAAGACAAACTCTTCTAGGCCCAGCAGAAAGGAAATGACTTTCTGCCTCTTTCCCATCTTGTCTGGGCCCAAGGTGGTGGTCCAGGGTACTCTAGGGCAGTGCTTGATTTGGGGCAAGTCATATTGTCTCTCCACTACCATTTTTACTCTGCTAAAAACAGAGCAAAGTAAATATCAAAGTTATTCTAGAAAAAACCCTAGGAGAACTGATTAAAAATGCTCAAATATCTCTCTAAGTAAGGAAGGTGAGTGCAGAGGGAAGTAGAAGTCTGTCTTCTGCAATGATGATAACTGATCTGTGGATTGGAGGCATTATCTCCAAGCAAATTCTACGCAGGAAGTAGGCACTAATGGCAGATAGGAGAAATTCAGCTTGGTTTCCGGCCAGTGATCACAGGCAAGGGTACATAAGCCATATGAATGCTAGAAATTATTGCTGTTCACTTTCGTAACCATGGTTGGTGTCACACATCTCCAGATTTAATATGAAACTTCATCCAAAAATGAAAAAACTTTTGTTATTTATCAATTGTTTATTTGAACAAGCTCTTTACAGACATTGGGAAGTTAATTATTGATATTTGGTTTCTCAAAAAAATATTTATTTATTTATTTATTTATTTATTTATTTATTTATTTATTTATATGAGAGAGAGAGAGAGAATGCCCATGAGCTGGAGGGGAGGCACAGAGGGGGAGAGAGTGGGACAAGCAGTCTGGGCTGGGCACAGACACCATTGCAGGGCCTCATCCCAGGACCCTGAGATCATGACCTGACCTGAAAACCAAGAGTCCAACAAACAGCCGACTAAGCCACCCGGGGGCTCCAATTATTGATATTTGTGAAGATACCTGAGTCCAACCCAGAAAATTTAAAATTATTTTTAGCAGGACTGTATTTGGGTATGAATGAATATATATATTGAATTTACCTATAAATTTGTCATCCGTCAAGCATGGCCTAAGAAGATACCTAATGGTGGGGCGCCTGGGCGGCTCAGTGGGTTAAGCCGCTGCCTTCGGCTTGGGTCATGATCTCAGGGTCCTGGGATCGAGCCCCGCATCGGGCTCTCTGCTCAGCAGGGAGCCTGCTTCCTCCTCTCTCTCTGCCTGCCTCTCTGCCTGCTTGTGATCTCTCTGTCAAATAAATAAAAATAAAATCTTTAAAAAAAAAAAAAAAAGAAGATACCTAATGGTGCACTCTATAAAGAAGTGAGTTAAGCGTTTGCCTTCTGCTCCAGTCCAGATCCTAGGGTCCTGGGATCAAGGCCTGCGTTGAGCTCCCTGCTCAGTGGGGAGTCTGCTTCTCCCTCTCCTTCTGTTCCCCCCGCCCCGTTCTGCTCACTCTCATGCTCTCTCTCATGCTCAGTCTCTCATGCATGCTGGCACTCTCTCTCAAATAGATAAATTAAATCTTAAAAAAAAAAAGAAATAACCATTAATGAAAAATGAAGGCAATTTCCCAATTTTCATACTATCCTACACATATCTTGGACTATATGCATGAATCTGATATACACGAATATGATGTGTTATACCTATATCTATGTAAAAAGGCAAAGGTACCTGATTCTTCTCACTGCACCCCAAGTTCCTGCTTGAGAGAAATAATATTTATGGGGAATTGTTGGGAAGATTTGTGTTTATTTCTTCAGATACTTACTTGTGATTGTTGGTTGAAGTTAAACCATGGGATAGTGAATGTTCAGACCAAATTCCCTTGGTAGTCCATTTTCCCACCTAAATTATTTCCCCGGTTTGCTGTTTGACATCATAATGTTAACTTTTGTGGTGAGAAGCTATAAGCAGTAGTCATCTCCAATCACATATATACATGGAGAGAAATATGTATATATCTCCACCAGTGTATCCCCATGCCAGCATATGCCCACTCTCTCATTTAGAGCTCTGTGATACAACATTTCATATAAAAAACATATTTTATAGCTATGAAGTAGAAAAAGTTTAGTTTCTCCTGAGGAGTTGTTAATTGGAGTCCTTGAGATATAATTACCTTATATTCATCTCCCCTTTGGCCATGAGGAAATGCATTTTGTGGCCTGCATGTTTGGGTTATTGTTTTCCTAATAATTATTTTTAAAGATTTTATTTATTTATTTGACAGACAGAGATTACAAGTAGGCAGAGAGGCAGGCAGAGAGAGAGGAAGGGAAGAAAGTTCCCCACCAAACAGAGAGCCCGATGCAGGGCTTGATCCCTGGGATCATGACCTGAGCTGAAGGCAGAGGCTTTAACCCACTGAGCCACCCAGGCGCCCCAGTAATTTTGTTTTTTTAATTAAAAAATTTTTAATTTTTTATTAAAAAAATTAAATTAAATTTATTTTATTTTATTTTATTTTTATTTTTGTTTTATTCTTATTTTGTTTTTTGATGGTTGGTATTTTTTCTAAACTATCCATCTAAGTATGTGGTTTTGTTGGTATATGAGCTACCTCAGTTCTTTAGTGGAAAAATGCAGGGGATATAGATGAAGACAGGGTATAGCTCTAGTTATCGGTATAGACTGAAGCTAGACTCTCTCTTCCTCTCCCTGCCTGCATATCTTTAAATTGCACAATTTAGTTTAACTCATTTCAAATCTTTTCCACGTATCAAGGTACCGTTAGTTTTCAAAGTCATTAGACCTATCCTCTCTCTCAGTGACACATAACCACATACACACAAATGCTTGCCTTTTGGGGAATTAAAACCGTCTTAGAACTCTGTTCTAGACATAGCTAATTATATAATTTAATTAACTATTTAGGGAAATTGGAGAGGTAACTGTGGAGAACTACCTTAAGAGGTCAGCAGGCAGAGAAAGGTTTATTTCTTCACACATTTCCATGCCCATTCTCCTGAAACAAATACACTCAAAAGGATATTGCTTTGCCTTTTGTTTTCATTATTGTTGAGTTGCTGAACTGTAAACCTTGGAAAGGACTTGCTGGAAAATGAGTCTGTCTGCTCAGGAAAGGCAGAGAAGCCGTCAAGAGGATGGTGGGAAGTGTAGCAATCATTCTCAAGCTCTACTGCCTTTCCCTCAGGAGGCAAGTGTTCAGATTTCGGAAATCCAATGACTCCTTCATCAAATGGATTTTGGTAAATATTTCTAAAAGCTAGTAGAAACTTTTAGTAAAGTGAGTTGAGCCCAGGAAAATAAAATACAGGAGCCCTACCGTGGGCACGATGACAGAAACTCATTTTATCAAGACCAAACACAGATATGGTGGGCAACAGAACAAGGAGGCATGAGGCTCTGAAATAGCCCTGGATAAATATACAAAAATAAGTGAATATATGCATCAGTTCCCACTTCCCATTCCTCTACTGTCCTTCTCCCTCTATATAGACAAATTTAGTCAAGACATTGAAAGTCTTTCAAGCAATGCTTTATCATCTCATCACTATACAGCCAAAGATTCTGAGGAACGTTTGAGGGCTTGTGGTGGGAAGCTGCTTCACTGTCACTTGGCTTAATAAATACAACTTATAAAAACTTTGATCGCAGGGGCCCCTGGGTGGCTCCGTCGGTCAAGTGCCTGCTTTTGTCTCAGGTCATGATCGCAGGGTCCTGAGATCAAGTCCTACATCAGACTCCCTGCTCAGCAAGGAGTCTGCTTCTCCTTCTGCCCCTCTCCCCCACTAGTACACCCGCTCTCTCCCTTTCTCTCCCAAATAAATAAATAAAATCTTAAAAAAAAACAACCACCAAAACCTTAATCATGAGCTCCAAAAATAGAGAAACATGCAAAGAAATGTGAGCTGCTGGTCCTACTTTGCCCACTTGGTTCTTCTGCTGCATTTCTGTTTCTGGTAGCCACCGTTCACTGACAGCACCATGCCCGGCTGGGTATCTAACACTGTCCAAGACATAATGACAGGAAATTTTAAGACACACCTGATTTATGTTTCAGCCCAAATTCCCACTGGACCAGTCTGGCTCTATAACCCAGCTCTTCCCCACCACTGACTCCGTCTCTGCAGTATGAACAGTACTGAGAAATAGCGGTGGAAAATGACTGTACTGTAACTCGTGTATTTATAAAATACTGTGATACTAATTGAACATAAGGACCTGGCTACACCCTTCCCCATTTTCAATGCGTTTCTTGTGATTTGGATCTCTCACTGAAAAGAAATGATGGAGAAGCTTAGTCAATCCTTAGAATACAGTTTTACAAAATTTCTCACTCCATTTGATGCTCTCCAGTCCCACAAAATATGCAAATTCTGGAGTCTTTTAAATTTCCCATTCCTCTACTCTCCTTCTCCTTCTCCCTCCTTTCCCTTACATTTTAGAACACAGATAGAACTTTAAAATCCTGCTTCCTGGTGTGAAACTTTCATTGCATAACCTAAATCCTCTGTGTGTGTGTGTGTGTGTGTGTGTGTGTGTGTGTAAAGATATAGATAGATATCACAGTCAAAATTATATTATTAATGAAAAATAAAATATTTGTTAACAATTCTTTGACTTCAGTAAATAATTTAACATTATCCAATTTCCCTTCCCTTTCTTCAGATGCATGGTTTCACTTCACTTTTTTTCCCCTTAGGATTTTATTTATTTATTTGTCAGAGAGAGAGAGCACAAGCAGGCAGAGTGGCAGGCAGAGGCAGAGAGAGAAGCAGGCTCCCCACTGAGCAAGGAGCCCAGTGTGGGACTTGATCCCAGGACCCTGGGATCATGACCTGAACTAAAGGCAATGCTTAACCTACTGAGCCACCCAAGCATCCCAGAAAGACTCATTTCTGGAGCACCTGGGTGGCTTTGTGGGTTGAGCATCTGTTTTCTGCTCAGGTCATGATCCCAGGGTCCTGGGATAGAACCTGGCATGAGGCTCCCTGCTCAGTCGGGGGCCTGCTTCTCCCTCTGCCTCTGCCCCTCCCACGCATCAAGCTCTCTCCTGCTCACTCTCTCTCTCAAATAAATATATAAAATCTTTTAAAAAGACTCATTACTTACACACAATGTAGTATTTGATTTTTTAAAAAACTTCCATGAAAAATACTAAAACTATTACACATTAAATAATTTAATATTCAGTATTCCACAAAGAAGGCATTAATACTCTCCATTTTATCTGTTCAAAAATACAGACTCCAGAGAGATTAGTTAAGTAGCTCGTCCAAGTTTACAAGTGAGAAATAGCAAAGGATTCAGACTCAAGTTTATGACTTTTCTACTGAATTTCATTTCCTCTATGTCTCATAACATAAGCTTATCTCGTATCTCTGGTGAAAACTGTCTGAGATGCTCCAGTTTCGATCATTTTCATTTTAAGTCTACAAGTTTTCTTCTTGGTGAATACACTTAACTATAACTGAATGGTCTAAGGTGCGCATTTTATTTTATTTTATTTTAAGATTTTTATTTATTTCTCAGAGAAAAAAAGCACAAGCTGGGGGGTGGCAGGCAGAGCAGGCAGAGGGAGAAGCAGACTCCCTGATGAACAAGGAGCCCAGTGTGGGACTCCATCCCAGGACCCTAGGATCATGACCTGAGCTGAAGCAGACACTTAACTGACTGAGCCCCCAAGATGTCCCAAAGGTGCACATTTCAAAAACACTGTAACATCTCTTAGATGAGGCTGCATCTCATGGTCAAGGGCAGCTGACACTCGCTGTTGATCCAGCAGCAACAGGGACCCTTGTCATTGCCCCAGAGGAGCCAAGAGATACATTCCAGTGACACAACAGGATAGCTGTAACTTCTCGATGCTAGGTCACACACAACAGAAGAGGCACTGGAGGAGAGAATAGGAGTCCTGGCACTGAGAATCTTTTGTTAACATATTCTAGGACCAAGAAGCCATTAGCCTCAAAATGCGCCATAATAGGAATGGGCATCTTGGAAGAAAATCCCAGCAATGACTGCAGAGCTCTAACGAGAAATGCTCTATCACTAATGTTCTCTGTGGCATGAAGATTTATGGAAAACATGGACTTTGATGACTCAGAATTGAGAAATTGAAAACTCAGAAAAATTGGACTCTGTATGAGAGAAATTTCAAGAATACTTTTTTAATTATGGGGCGCCTGGGTGGCTCAGTCGGTTGGGTGTCCAACTCTTGATTTCAGCCCAGAGTCATGATCTCAGGGTAGTGAGATCAAGCCCCGTGTGGGGCTCTATGCTGGGCATGGAGCCTGCTTGCAATCTCCTCTTCTCTCCCCCCCACCCCCCCCTCCCGCTCATGCATGCACGTGCTCTCTCTCTCTCTCATATTTTTAAAAAGAAAAATGTAATTATTTCACTTACATTTTTCATTTTATATATGCACAAAGTCACAAAAATACATGATAAAATTTATGTTGAAATACCCTAAAAAGATCTTTCAGTATATGTTATTGCTTAATTAGCAGTGCTTCTTTTTTTTCTCAGTAGTGTGTTTTATAATGGATGCCATCTTCGAGGTGATAAAATGTGGGTAATTTATTTAGAGTGCCTTTGCTTATCGGGTAATCCTGCTATTTGCGGATCTTTGCTATTAAGATAAATAGTGTTTTAATAAACCTCCTTATATATTTATAGTTCCTCTCTTTTGTACTCTATTCATGAGAAAATACACAGAGGGAGGATTATAGAATGAGAAGAAATGAGTATTTTTATAGTTCTTTTGTTAATAAAATCAAATTACACAGCGACCAGCAGAGTATTCTAGTTTTCCAATGGAATTAACATGTTATTAACACTTTTAAATATTTTTAATGTAAAAGATTAGAATTTGTAATTATCTTAATCAGCACTACTCTGATGACAACTAAAGTTCTGTATTTTCCTACATGCTTATTTGCCAATCACATTTTCTCCGGCTAAAACAGTCTTGTTTCTCTTCCTCATTTATTACTCTTTCAATATGAAGAGTTGTATCAGTAATTTGTATGATTCTGTATATATTTTTGATAGAAATCTTTTATCTATTATATTTCTATAAATATTATCTAGTCTATTTTACTTTTCTATTTTTGTTTCTATTCTCGTGTTTCGAAGTTATAAAATTTTAGATAAATGTCTTTGTGATTTCTTCTATTTTTGCCAAGTTTGATAAATATGAACTTTTGTTTTTAAGACTTGTTAATTTGAAACTTGCTATACATATGAAATGTAAATCTAAATGATTTGTTTTTCAAACAGCTAATTTTGTATCTTCTTTATCAATATATGTATTTTTTAAAGATTTTATTTATTTATTTATTTGAAAGAGAGAGAGAGAGCATGAGCACAAGCAGGGAGAGGGGGAGGGGAAGACAAAGAGGGAGAGCAGACTTCCTGCTGAGCAGGGAGCCTGATTCTGGGCTCCATCCCAGGACCCTGAGATCATGACCTGAGCTGAAGGCAGACACTTAACGGACTGAGCCACCGAAGTGCTCCTGCCTATTTATTAAATAGTACTTTCAGTAAGTTGTTTTTCTCTCCCTAATTGTTTTGAGATACTATATATACCATATGTTTTTCTTATATGTATTATAGATTATTTCTTGGTTGTATTTCCCTTGACCCTTTTGTTACAAAATATGCCCTGCCTTTCTTCATAAAGGATTTCGTGCATTAAAAATATGAGAAAAGAGCATGAAATTGAAATAGATTTAAGGAAAGGGAAACTATAACAATCAAGTAAAAAAATAAACAAGCCAAGGATGGGAATAAAATGAAGCCATGAATGAGGTTGGACTGCCTATCAGTGTCTTCTCACAGGTGCTATGGGCAGGTGACGCACTTGGCTCAGCTTTGTAGTAGCCAGTGCAGAAAAGAGATCCTTATCAGTTATGGAAACAGCATAGCTGTTTAGAAGTCATGCAGATAGTCCACATCCTGAGCTCAGGGTGGGTATTTCTGCCCTGGCTCCACACAATGAAGGTATTCTAGGACGGACAAGAGCCTGGCAACTGATGGGACAACGGTTCCATGAGGTTTGGTATAAGCTTGTGTTTCCCAACAAAATTAAAAAGCAAAAATCCAGGGGGATGTTTCAGGCAGTCCTATTTATCTTGTTCACTGTTGCTCCCTCACTGCTTGGCACAGTCTTGACACACAGTAGATGCTCAGTGAGTATCTTCTGAATGAATGCGAGAGTATAAGGTAGAGCGGCACCATCTACAGAGTTTGCTCCCTGTGAAATGCTCACAGTATGGTTGTACCACGTAGCTGGTTCAGGTGAGTCCCCCGTGTCTCAGCATCTCAGGGATCTGGGAATAAGTCTAACAGCTTTCATGGAAGCCTGGGAGATGGGGACAAATATGTACTAAAACCACATTGTTTAATTTACTGTTGCTCTATAACACATGTTTTTAAATCTGACTGGGCTAATCCTCTTTCATTTTCTACTCTCCAAATACTTCTCCCTATTATTTCATCTCACCCTTTAAGTTCAGTTAGACGAAAATGGTCTGTTCTATTATTATCTCCATGTGTGGTATCCTTAAGTCCTGCTTTGCCAGGGTAGTCCAGTCCGCCCATTGTCCCAGCATCATATTTCACTCTCGAGAATGTCCATATTTGGATGATAAATTATGGGGTCACCTTACTTATCTATTTCTCAATCCCGTCCTTTTTATCCATTCCTACTGCTATCACCATGGTCTGAACTTGTCCCCCACCGGGTAGCCGCACGGCCCCCTTAGTTATTCCATCCGTTCTCCTGCTTTCATTCTCGCCCTCCCCCCACCCTGTTATTCTCCACCCTGCAGCCCTCGTGGACACCCCTGTTGTGCTTTAAATATTTAAAAGCAGGTATCCTGAATAAATTAACTAGTAAATTCTCATACATGTTCCCCCAAAGTGTATTATATTTATTTTGTCAGATTTCAAGAAAAAATGTTTTTTTGAGAGTGTTGCTTTAGTTGGTTTGAATATTAGTATACTTGGTATACTGTTCTCAATCATTTAATGATTCTTATTGTATTTAATGAAGAATTGTTTCTCTTTCCCCCAAAACTTAATGTTTCCTTTTTATGGAAGACTCAGAAGCCTATACAGTAAGTCTATAGTGAGAGCTATGTTGTTTGTGAACTTCACCATGAGGGTACATTAAGAATAAGAGCTTTGATTTTCCACCTTCAGTCCTAGATCCAAGAATTGCTTGCTGTGGCAAATTGTTGGTGTGCTCCTTACATACTTTACAATAGAGCTAACATAGTGTAATACGTTTATTCTTAAAAAGCCTTCCACCTAGGGGCATCAGGGTGGCTCAGTGGGTTAAACCTCTGCCTTTGGCTCAGGTCATGATCCAAGGGTCCTGGGATCGAGCCCTGCATCCAGCTCTCTGCTCAGCAGGGGGCCTGGTTCCCCCCCCTCCCCTTCTGCCTGCTTCTCTCTCTCTCTCTCTCTCTCTGTCAAATAAATAAATAAAATATTTTTTTTAAAAAAGCCTTCCACCTAAACTCATATTTTCATTCTTACAACATGTCTACTGGCAGGCATTTTATCCTGAAAAAACAGTTGAGAAAGATGAAGAGCATAGGTATTGGTCAAACACAAGTATAAGAGAAGAGAAATGTAGAACATTTTGTCTCATTTCCCATTCACTTAATTTCTTCACAAGACAGAACAAATTAATAAGGAAATAAAATTTGACATTATTAACTATACAGAGTTATCTTCTTATTTCTCAAAAAGCCCTGTCACAAAGGGGCATGTGTACCCAAATGTTTATAGCAGCAATGTCCACAATAGCCAAATCATGGAAAGAACCTAGATGTCCATCAACAGATGAATGGATAAAGAAG
This sequence comes from Lutra lutra, assembly GCF_902655055.1. Lineage (NCBI taxonomy): Eukaryota > Metazoa > Chordata > Mammalia > Carnivora > Mustelidae > Lutra > Lutra lutra. The sequence goes on from NC_062279.1 coordinate 16,707,369, forward strand.
ATGTGGTATCTATATACAGTGGAATACTATGCAGTCATCAAAAGAAATGAAACTTGCCATTTGCAATGCCATGAATGGAACTAGATGGTATTATGCTGAGCAAATAAGTCAATCAGAGAAAGACAATTATCATATGATCTCATTGATACGAGGAATTTGAGAGGCAGGGTGGGGGGTTTGGGGGGTAGGGAAGGAAAAAATGAAACAAGATGGGATAGGGAGGGAGGCAAACCATAAGAGACTCTTCATCTTTCAAAACAAACAAGGGTTGCTGGGGGGTGGGGGAGTATGGAGAGGGTGGTTGGGTTATGAACATTGGGGAGGGTATGTGATATGGTGAGTGCTGTGTAAGCCTGACAATTCACAGACCTGTACCCCTGGGGCAAATAATACATTATATGTTAATAAAAATAAATTTTTAAAAAGTCCTGTCATTCTTTTAAAGAGCTGGTTTTGTTTTTACTTAGAGATTATGTGTATCAATGTAGGAAAATTGGTAGTCAGTAACATGGGTATGAAAATATTTTATATACTTTTCTCAACCGGGATAAGGAATAAGGTGATTTAAGTAGGACAAATTCTCTAGGTTATGCTAAAATAGAACGTTAAAATATAAGTACCATTCATACATCCGAATAGTCAGGAAGGATTTTATGTACTGTTATAGAATGTAAGTATTCTGCAATGCAGTTTAGTTAATATACTTTATAGATACTCAGAGATGGGTACTTTCCATCCCAAGTTTTTACTTGGTCAAACAGAAAAGAAGGAAGAGTATCCAAAATGAGACGCTGAACCTAGATGGGAAAAACATCATTGCCCCTGGGATCCTGGCAGCTGTTCTTTTAAAGTCCTCCATTTCAACATGCTGAATATAAAAAAAAATAAACTTATATTTTTTGATCTGGAGAATATCAAGGGAAAAACTGACCCACTGTCTAAGCCCTTGATTGCATGAACAATTTGAAATGTTAGACAACAAACAGCAGCAGTAAGTCCTAACCTTTCAGTATTGAATGTTACCAAATAAATAGCCGGATACTGATGACATTAACACCTATTACTGGGCTGGATTAGTTTTATGGGTACAATAAACCCTCCTGGATGATGAACATTTTGTAATTCAAAGAATGACTCATGGAAAATATAGTTTTCATTTGCTAAAATGCTGTAGGATTGAATTTAGAAATGTCTTGCTGTGTTGAAATTGATTCCATTTGAATGGCAATCCAAAAGCTACAATAAACTTTAAAAATGTACAAGTGTGCTTTGCTTCTTTCATATATTGGGAAAACAGAAGCAAACAAATATAATAATGTTCCTGGGATCCATTGCACAATTATATCCTATTACATAAACTAGCATTATATAAAACAGAGGCATGATTATCACATCTATTTATGGAACAAATAAACATAAACCAAACTACATCAGTTTTTAAAAGATGTGAAATGGCCTTCAACAAAACATTGTAATTGAACCTCATTCTGTCCAAAACTTTTTTTTGTACCTTGATTTCGATTGACCTGATAGGCCACGATCTGGATTTTTAAAAAGTATATGCTAAAGCTATACCAAAGAATTCACCAAATGATTCTTTTAAGACAAGTCTAAGCCAATACAGTTAAGACGGAATTCAATTTAAACTTGTAATCTGTACTCTGCTTCCCTCTTATCTCAATTATTATGTTAAAAGGCTTAAGCAGTTACCGATCGCTAATATTTTTCTTATTTCTTCTTAAGGATTTAATTAGATCAGACTCTAAGGAACGTTGATGACTGGGTCATTCCAGCAAGATAGCGGTTAGAGGAAATAATTTCTTAACAGCAAGATGTGTCTTTCTTTGGGATCTTAAAACTGGAGTAGATTCTCATCATTCTGGATTTTAGGATGTATGAATGACTTTTCAAAGACCCATTCATGGCACTGATTTACTTTGAATACATTCCCAGAAAAATAAAATTTTTTGAGCTTTGAAGGTTCCATTAAAAAAAAAAAAGTTTCTGAAGAGAGCATAACTTAATCTTTGTAATATCCCCTTCCGGGACACAGTTAACTCTAGGTCACACTGAATTTAATTGCAGTGGCTCCTCGTAAAACCATAGACCTTTCTTAAGGTTTTCAGCACATGCACCTTTGGATAAGCACAAATGTGACACACATACCTTTTAAAAAGGAGAGAGAGAGAAATTTCAGAGACCCAGAATAGGTGTGCCTCAAAGTATTCCCTTTCCAGTCTGAAATTCCATGGTTCTGTCCCTGAGTTTGTTTTTAATGCAGACAAGAAGAAGCTTGGTCTAGCTTTGCCAAAGTTGCAACACCCTGTTAGAAACAAGCAAACACTACAAAACACAAAGATAAAGCACTCTAGAGCATCCATTTTTCTCCAGGCAATTTAGAAATGAGTATATTTTCTCCCCCTTTCCACTTTTGAAAAAGAAAAGTAATCTTGTCTAATTGCACTGATTGTTGTCTCAGTAAATCTCAGTTGAAAAATCTGTGGCAGGCTCATTTCTCCATCCCAGTGTCATTTCTATGTACAAAATGTTTCATTAGTTCATCCTTTCTTTAAAATATGCTTTTATAATCCAGTCTACAGAGTTGCCATTCTACTATATTACCTTCGAGAAGCCACTCAATAGCCTTGTTTCATAACAAGTTACATAGGCACAGAGGGGAATGTCATGCACCAGCTGGTTCTGAAGTTCTTAGTTTATAACTGTGCAAATATCAGAGATGTGGGATGAAAGGTACTATTATGTTATTACTGTGAATGTACTATTACTGTAAATACTCTGGTAACCCAGGTCTGAAAGAATCTATTAAGTTAACATTATGCATTCTTTGGGTTTTGAGGTTTCTGAAACTCATCCATCATTCAGTGCCAATGACATTTATAAATACCACAAAGCCTGATCAGGCAGCTCGGTTTCATTTCTCTGCCTCTCCTTTTCCCTCTTCCTGTCCCACCATCTTTATCTAACCTCTGTAACCAGTCAAGCCTTGTTTATTATCATTTGAAAAACAGTATTGAAGTGTTCCTACACAATCAATTTGTAATTAATAGGAAATGACTTGATGGGGTTGTCTGATCCCCACTGGTAGGAAAAAGCCTGGGTTATGGCTAATGGATGTTTTCCATCTCTCCGGTGGTGATGTGTGGCAAAGGGATTATAAATGCCGATGGTCTGTGTAATGAATCGTGGCACTCAAGACTGATGTGAAGGGCAGCTGGGGAAAACGAGGCTTTCATCTGAAAGGATGTTCTGTGGGACAAGGTCACTGATATCACTCTTCAATTTTTCATATTATTTAAAAATATTTTTTGGCCTTTCTACTGCTTTCAACAGCTTTTCAGTGTAAGCAAATGAACCAAGTGAACGATGGCTTTAAGAGAGAGATTGAACAGCTCTGAATGGAGCATTTGGTTTTGAAGCAACTTTGGCTATGCTGTTTCGTCTCACAAGAGTCTTCCTCTAACGGTGTTGTTACGATAGACTCGCGTGTTTTATCTAACACCTTGCAAAGCATTTTCTTAAAATGTAAGACTTGGGAGTCTTGGGAACATTTTGCCTATTGGCTAGAAGCCTAAATGGTAATCAACTCAAGAGATCGTTATGATAGCATGAAAAAATTACTGTGCATTGAAAAACACAAAGCCATCCACTGAGTCAGACAGAGTAGGACCAGGAGGGTAAAGAGAGACAGGCTAGACTGCAGTCACACACACTGACATTTGATATTTAATGCTTCTTTTTCTACATTTCTCCTCTTCCCTTGTATCTTATTTTCTTCTAGAAATATTTACTAAGACTTTCCTATGTGCTAGACATGTACTAGTGAGATAAAAATTAACAGGGCCTAAATCCACAAGCTTTAGGTCTAATGGTAGAGGGACAAACAATCACTCTACTGAATGCATAATTGCCAAACAAGATGAAAGCTCTGGATGAAAGGGGCAGCTCTATAATAAGAGAGTTAAGCAGGAAACCGAACACTGATAATTTGGAGGGTTTGACATCTTGCAGTCAGAAAGGCTTGTATGTGGGCAACACTGGAGCTGGAATGTGAGGAACTGGAGTTGATCACACCAAAGGAGGGTGGAGGAAGAAGGAGCTTATGCAAAGACTCAGTGATGGGAGGTCTCTATGGGCCCATCACGCTTCTGCTACGCGACTCTGCTTATGAGATCTATATGAACTCGGGTAGTAGCAGAGAGTAAAATGCTGGTCATTTGCAATGAGGTTGTGTAAGGTATATGAAAAAGTGCTAATCATAAGAGAAATGCAGATCAAACCACGAGGAGGCATCACCTTATACCCAGTAGGATGGCTGTTATAAAAAAAAAAAAAGATATGAGTTGGTAAGTAGGTAGAAAAGCTAGAACACGTGTGCCCTGTTGGTGGGAACTTAAAATGGTGCAGGCCTTTTCGAAAACAATACAGGGGATTCCTCACAAAATTAAAAATAGAACTACAAGCGACCCCTCAATCCCACTTGTGGGCATATATCTAAAATAATGGAGATCAAGGTCTCAAGTAGATATCTGAACAACCCACATCACTAAAGCACTATTCACAATAGCCAAGGTATGAAAATAACCTAAATGTCCATTGATGGATAAAAGGATAAAGAAAATGTGGTATATAGGTACAATGGGATACTGTTCAGCCTTAAAAAAAAAAAAAAAAAAAAAAGGAAATCCTACCATTTGCAGTGACATAGATGATGGATGACTCTAGGGACTTTTTGCTAAGTGAAATAAGCCACTCGCAGAAAGACAATCATTACATGATTCCAATTACATGAGATAAGGCATTTTTTTTGCAGAATTAAATTTGTAACTGATTTCCTAAAGTTGACATGTAATTAGATTCTGTTAGCAGATAATGCAATTTGTTTTAAAACACAGTATGAATAATCAAGTGATTTTATCATCTTAACATTTAATAATTTTGGATTAAATTCTGCTTGTAATTTCTTTTATATTTATGTCCTGGGCATCTTCTGTCTGCCCTTCCAGATAACACTCTCCACCCTTCTCCATCTATGTCCAAATGATCTTTGTAGACTATGTCGACAGTTGCACCTGACCTGTGGCTTTAACTTGGGTTGAACAATTAGGGGTTGGGAGAGGAAAGTGAGGTGGGTGTCATTATTCCCCCAGCCCTTCCCTGAGAGGTCACCCTAGCCTGGTGGTGTCCACTACAGTACATAGCAGACAGTCCTTTGCACAGCTCTGTCTTCACTCACTTCCTTCAACCTAGAGTTAGAAACAGAGTCCTCATACATTACAATATCTCTTGTATTTTCCCTACACTGTGGTCACACCATTACAAATAATCTTAGGATAAAACTTTCATTGTGGTATCCTAATTTAATTGTGCTATTTTCTGTTGATATCCTGGTTAATATGGCTTATATTATTATGGTTTAAAGGTTCATAAAGAGGCGTGCCTGGGTGTCTTAGTGTGCTAAAGCCTCATTTTCAGCTTAGGTTATGATCGCGGGGTCCTGGGGAACCTGCTTCCCCCTCTGTCTCTCTGTCTGCCTCTCTGCCTACTTGTGATCTCTGTCTGTCAAATAAATAAATAAATAAATCTTTAAAAAAAATAAAGGTTTGTAAAGATTGATGAAGATTCCCTAAAAGTCTCCACAGATTTGTATGTATATATATATTATATATCTGAATGTGTGTGTATATATATATATAATATACAATATATATATGAATATATAGTATATCCATGTAAATTGGAATAAGTCCATAGATATAGTACTTTATACCCAAAATTCTAAATAAAAACAAGGCATAGGCAGGGAGAAAACCTTTGTAACGCCTTAGTTGATTCCAACTGGCAGCAAAGTATTTGCACAGCCTCTTAAAATGAGGGACATTGGGGGAAATGATGAAAAATTACAATTCTTACATGAGCTTCTGTGGTGCAGTCAAGTCCCTTCTCTTATGACCAATATAGTCACCCCATCTCCTGAAGCATGGGTTTATTATCATTTAGTTCAATCTCCAGCTTCCTTGGAGACTGAAAAATACCACTCAGATACTTTATTCCATAAGTATTCTGCCTCACAATCTGTCTAAGTTTTACTCACTCCACTCTCACAGGACGCACTGCTGAGAGCAGATGGTATTTGTGGTTGTGTGCAGCTCTGTAAGTGGAGACGGACACAGACTCCACATCCAGACAAACTCTGGTTCAAATCTCATCTCAGCTAATTCTCAGATCTGTGATTATGAATAAACTCTTTAACCTTTTTGAGCCTTGGTTCTTGATCTGTGCAACGAAGTTAATATTGTATCTTCTTAAGCATTTGATAATAACTAAACGAGATAATATAATGTGCGTAGGCCAATGCTTATTTATATAGAGGTTGGTTTTGGTTTTGGTTTTTTTAATCCATTCTAATTTCTGGTCTGCAAAACAGTCAAAATGAGAGAAGTTACACATATATCATACAAGAAGAAATTTGACACATATATGTTAAACCACTTCACAGAATCATGTTACTAGATTGAAATAGCTAGAAATAGTTGCTACAATGGGCTTGCTCCCCTGTTGATTAGTAGTCTTCTCTTTATATTCTTTTTAATTTTTATTTCAGTGATGGCTTATTTTTTTCATTCACGTTTCCATGTAGTGCCTCCCTGGGAAACCTAGCCTGAGGTGACACATATCTGATACTTGATAATATATGGCGAATTACATAAGTGAGGTGTTGGCTTTGGCTTTTGCCCCAGTGACATCTACTACTCATATTACAATGTTTCTAGGGACACCTCAAATCCTTTTTACATGCTATAATTCAACAATCAGCTTCATTTTAACTCGGAAAATAGGTAAATGATTCTTGACAGTAGAAACATATATTTCAGATTCTACTACAATGCAAAAACAAAAACAAAACCCCCCAAAACCAAAAAAAGTCCATTGAACTATCACACCAAGAAATGAATTAACTTTAGGATGCCCCCTTCCTCATGCATCTTCCTCAATAATACTAACAGTCTTAGTATTTCCATTTAAGGACAATACAAACTATATGTCACTCACATTGGGAAAAAAGTGACTCTAAGAGAAAACATTAAGAAATCAATTAAATGTAGTGATAGGCAAATTAAATATTTATGTCAAACCATTTTAAATATTAAGGGAGCATAATCTTAGACCCATAGTTCTAAATTCAGGGTATTGAAATGACCTTCATAGTTTCTACAAAGGAGGACTTCTTAATTCAGTCCTTTAAAAGATCTTGAATGGCCAGATAAAAATCAGAAACAAACCCATTCCCACCAAGTCTGATGTGAGCTCCCATTTTGTGTGCTGGATGACTTAATGGAAGCCTGGGGCAGATCAGTTTACTGTAGCACAAGGTGTCTCTGTCCCAGGGTTTGCGTACCTACATTAGCGGCAAGTCCAGTCGTGTATTACACACCTACTTTGGCTGTAACTGGAGACAGCTGATGTACAATAGCGCTGAAAGAAGTGTCCTTTTTCAGCCAGGGAACTTGTAACAGATCCTGCCTCGTCTACCGTTGCCACACAAAGTATCCCCATTCTGTCCTCTCCTAACAGTGCTCGAGGGACTGAAGGTAGAAAAAGTAGAGCAGAATAGAACGTGTATGTCTGAGTCCATCCACTCCGTATTCTAAATGGGATGTAACCTAAATCCTGAATGTTTTTATTTTTAGTTTTTTTAACTGGTAACTTGAATGAAATTTATTTTTTTTTTATGTATTTATGAGTTTTTGCTAGTTTCTTTTCCTCAAGAACCTAGGATGTTTCAAAGACTCAATGCATCAAATCTCGGCATTTGGTAAAATTCATCTTGCTGATAAAAAGGGAAAGAGAGAACAGACAAGAGAGAATGTTACTATTTTCTCTTTTACTGATAAAATTATAACAAAAATCACCCGCACAAATTCACGGACTATGAGAACCACAAAGATGGGTCCTCAGAATGTCTTTTCAGGGATCAGTTTGATAAGACATCCTGTTGTGAGGGTTTGGATATTAAATACGAAAGAGCAGTGAGACTTTCTCCTCTGAGAGGAGGCAGGGGGCTGGAAAAATGCTGCTGCCCTCATTGGCGACCTGATTTCCTCTCCACCAACGGAGTGGAAGATCAGGGAGAAGGAAGAAGGCAAACTAGATAGCTCTTGGCTTAAGTCGTATTTCTGTGTGATCTGTGGGCTTCAATTTTCCATGGGTCTCCTTCTCAAAGACATTAGACAGCTACCCTTTAATCTTTTCTGGGGCAGCTTTAATCTCTCCCCACTTAGCCATTTCTAAATTGGGGATCACAGCAATACCACAAGGATTAGCTGAGCATATTTGTAGGTACTTGACAATCACTGGAAGGTTGTCTTTTTTTCCTTCTTTTTAATGTGACTTCAAAATTGCATCTCATCTTTTATGGATCTGCTCAAATTAACTTCCTCTTAATCATGAGCTGTTTACGAAGAGAAGAGGAATGACTCCCGTGCTTTGGAATAGTGGCTTTGGAAGAGTATTTTATGAAATGACTGACTACTATCTTGAAAGAATATGTTTCACGGCAAAGCTTGGAGACGGAGGAAGAGAAAAAAGGGTGGAATATGTTTTAGTTGGTCTGATAAGAAGTAGAGAGTATATCCATGAGAAGACAGAGCTCATGGGCTACTATGAAGGACTGATGTTTACAAGTCCATAATACAAGTCCTACCAGCCTACCACCAAGCCGGCTGCTATTTTTAGCTAATTCTTTTATGCAGGATGTTTGCAAGCCTGTGAGGATCTCACAGCGATGCTTTGGGTTCTCAGCCCTTCAAGGAGTATCCTTCTTTGGGAGCCTTCACTCCCAGAGATTAGCTTACTGAGCCTACACTACTATTCAATCTCTCTGTTACAGAAACATCACCGATTGCCTTAAGGCACTCAGTTGCTCAAAACACTAGTTACCATTGGGAAAATAAGAGTCAGTCACATTACAAAAAACGTTCTCCATCTTATGAACGATTCAATTACCCACATAGTCCCTTAATTCATGAGCTGTTGATTCAGCTGGCAGTCGCCACAACCCTAATCAGACACGTGATGGCTACATACAGGGAAGTTTGCCTCTCTGGGGAGCTTATGAACTTAGCATTAAAGATCATGTCAGCACTACTGTGGGATGATTCTTTGTTATAAATAAAATTTCTAAGACATCAGTTTCATTTTTTTCAGGCAGGTTGTTGATAATAGTGGCTCTTACCAACCCCACTCACTGCTCCAGCCCCCATCACCGTCCATTACTTGAAATGATCTATAGCATACTGATGGTTGGGAGACCACAAAGCATGGAGCTGCCTGGGGTCTTGGTTCTGCCTCTGGCTCTGAGAAAGGCCCCCAGCCTCCCCTGACCCTAGGTCCTTCATCAAATTTTCCTTCTATCCCTTACATCTTGAATTCCTACGAATGAATCGTGGAACAGAGTCCCAGAAATGAATCATATTGTGGTGATTTTCTTATTTTTTCTGGAACTTGTCATGACCTGTATTTTTTTTATTATGAGTGATATAACATTTCCACTGCTTTCCTTCTTATGCCATCATTTGTAATTAATGACAGCGATTGACCTCTCTTTCCTCCATCAATATAGTTATTTATCATTTCTTCTCTATTTTTTTTCAGAAAAAATAGACTTTCCATATTTCTTAATATCTAGTAAATTGTTATATCTCAAGAGTACTTTAAGGATAAAAAACGGGTTCAGACAGCTTGTCCTTTAAAAATAGACACCCTCGGGGCGCCTGGGTGGCTCAGTGGGTTAAGCCTCTGCCTTCGGCTCAGGTCATGATCTCAGGGTCCTGGGATCGAGCCCCGAATCGGGCTCTCTGCTCAGCAGGGAGCCTGCTTCCTCCTCTCTCTCTGCCTGCCTCTCTGCCTGCTTGTGATCTCTCTCTGTCAGATAAATAAATAAAATCTTTTAAAAAAAATAAATAAAAATAAAAATAGACATCCTCATACGAAATAGATGATATTCTCATTTATAGATCAGGAAGGAAATATCTGTGCGGTAAACTGCTTTAAAGTTTCAAGCTAGTTAACTGAGGGAACAGAAACTTAAAATTCCTATTATCTGACTCCTAAATCAAGGAGTTAGAACCTGAAGTTTGAAGCTTTGGTTGAAGCTTTCTCATAAGGGCAACAGGTGTTTGGGAAAGCTGCACAGTCTCTCAGAGCTTCAGTTTTCCCCTATGTTAAATGCCAACCATCATGGTTAACTCTCAGTGAGGTTGCGAGGATTAAAGGAAATGACCTTTCAATGAGGGTGGTTAAGAGAATCTTAAGATGCTAAGTATATACTTAATAAGTATATAGTTAATATGCTAAGTATATACTTAATAAAGTCTAGCACACCTTCCTATATTCTTCTGTACTCTTGGTTGGCTCTATTCTGGCCAACTTGGATCTCCTTGGCTTATGGAGTTAGTACAGGATGTCCCGCATCCTTTCCTGAGTAGCTCATTCTTACAGACCAGTGGCAATACTTTTTATGTAAGCCTTCTTATAAAACATTTATGAAACTTCAGTTGAGATCTGATTGGCAGTGAATACTTATTTCCATGGTGATGATTACTGTGGAATGTAGGCTTCATAACACATCACATTTATAAATAAAAAAGGCACAAAAGGAGACAAAAACCTCTCCACTACCTTTTCTTTTAGATATGGTATTAGGGTTCTAAACTTAGTTCTTAAATTAAAAAAAAAGAAAGAAAGAAAAGAAAAGAAATTTTGTTTTCAAAAGCCAAGAAAGAAAAAAATGTCTCTTATTTTCTTAGATATTTTCTTAAATCCTTAAAGCAGTTGATTCTCAGGACAAGAATTTCAAACAGAAGCTCAATCAAGAAATTGCCACGTATGGGACGCCTGGGTGGCTCAGTTGGTTAAGCCGCTGCCTTCGGCTCAGGTCATGATCCCAGCGTCCTGGGATTGAGTCCCACATCGGGCTCCTTGTTCTGTGGGGAGCCTGCTTCTCCCTCTGCCTCTGCCTGCCACTCTGTCTGCCTGTGCTCGCTCTCTCTCTCTCTCTCTCTGACAAATAAATAAAATCTTTAAAAAAAAAAAAAAGAAATTGCCACGTATTAATTTATTCCATCGTAATGTGTAGTATCCCACTAGAATGGAAACAGCATGAAAGAAGGGACCTGGTCAGTGTTGTTCTTTATTTCCAGAGCCTAGAGCAAAGCCACAAATCTAGTAGGTCTCAAAAACATTTGTGAAATGAAGGAATGAATGAAATGAATGTGTGAATGGGTTGAGCACTTCTGTGCTGAGGAGAGATGCACACAGTTATAGAAGATGCTCTCCTGCCCATGTAGATCTTGCTGTCCACCTCAGCAGACATGGCTGACCGAGAAGAGAGGACATTACTTCCAATGAGTATAGGAGTGGTGTCCCTGAATGGTTAGGGCAGGTAGGTAGCTTAGTAGTTCAGGGAAGCAAAGGTTCACTGTCGAGATGGAAAAATCACTGCTCTTATTATAGTAATCAGTCTGACAAGGCTTCTAAATGGATACACATGGCATTAAACCAATGACTCTCTTCATGCCCCAAAGATGCTACCACTTCAGTTAATGTGAATGATGAAACAAACACAAAAGGGAAAACAAAAATAAAAAGAAAACTTGCCATGATATAAAAACATGGTTCTACTTGCATTTATGATATTCTAATTGTCCTATTATTAGTTTAATTTTCTGGTACACTGTGTGATTTGCTGAGACTATCTTTGGACTTTCTCCAAAAGCAGTAATTAGACTTTCTGAGAATTAACACATCTTCTAATGTCACCTGTCCTTAAGTATGTCCATGTGCAGGTACATGTCTTGAAGGTCTAGCCCCAGCTATAGAGTAGGATAATGTGAGTGGTCAGAATTCAGATTAGTACAAGAAAGGGACACACTTTAAAAAATAGAACATTGTTACTAATTTTAAAGATGAAAGTAGTCAATGGATAACTGGAAAACAGAAAAATACATTTTTAAATGCCTAACACTGCTCAGATTACTTTCATAATAACTTCTGTTGCATTCTTAAAATCATAGTCACATATTCAAAATCAGTATAAAATATGTATATTTGTCAAGGTGTATTTGAAAAATATACATTTTGTCAATATATTATGAAAAATTTTAAATGTCAAACATTATTTACCCATTTTACACGTATTTTTGAGTGATGATTGTCAGGCTCTGTACTGTATCTGTAAGTTCAGGGTAGATAGTCTGGGGAAAAAGCAGATTGACCCCATCCTTAAAGGGTTCAGATCTAATGAGTGAAGCAAAAAATAAGCTCCACTGATACTTTATTTGCCAAATATACAAGCAATATTGAGTCCAAATACAGGAATACATGGTACTATAAGAAAGAACAAATCAGGGACCTAATCCCCCCAAGTATCGCAAAGCACAGAAGCTTCCTCTGACCATGCAGGATTTAAGTTGGGAAGTCAAGGATAAGGAAACAACTCCTTGGTGGAAAGGAGAAGTGGCATATGGGAGGGGAGGATCCAGGCACAGAGAACAACATACATGAAGATTTTGAAGAACTAACAAGACATGCTGGAATACAGAGAGTAAGATGGAGAGCAGTGTGAAATGGGATTGGAGAGCCAGGCATGGACTCCATTACTCTGGAGTGTATGCCTTCTGTGGAATTTTGTGGGAGGCAAATGGAAGATCATGGATGGCTTTAAGCACAAGAGTGGGTGGGATCTGATTGACATTTTAAAAATGATTATCCTGGCTGCAATATCAAGAGGATACTGGTAAGAGACTACATCATAGTTTCCAGGGAAGAAGTCAACAGTATCTTGGACTAGGGTGGTAGTTGTGGAGTTAGGGGAAAATGGATGAATTCAGGATAGGTCTTGGAGGAAGTGCCTTGGTGCCAGCAGGATTTGCTGCTATACTGGGTGTGGGAGATGACCACTAAGGGAGAGACAATTTTTAGGTTTCTGGAATGATCATTTCAGGGGTGGTGGAAACCTTTACTCACTTAGTAGTTTGGTTGGAAAGAATTTATTTTTGGACATGTTGAGTTTGAAATATCTACATGACATTTGTTATAACCACACAGATTTCTAGTATGTGAGTCAATTTTTATAAAAATGTGTCCGTTAATTTTAGAGCATAGTTTGCTTCTATTTTATATTAGTTCAGTTTAAATATCTGGTGACCATCCTTATACATTTATCTTTCTCCATATCTCTGTTTCCTTAGGAAACATGCTAGCTTAACTGGTACATTTAAAAGCTTCTTGATGTATCACAAGGATTTTTCTTTATTTCTAACTGAGGAACTTCTACAATCACATTTGAATACAATATGGGCTCTCCTTACAGACTCACCTACTGCTGCCCTGTCATTAATTCTATCAGTGAAACCTCATCACAAATAAAGTAATCTTCAAACAGCAGAGAAAATTTGGGGGACCTATGCAAGCCCAAAAGCCAAGGAAAAGTCTAATAGAAATGCTTATACAGTTTCTTTCCTTTCTTCCACTGAATCTGTCATGCCGTTTTAAAATCATGTTAATTTATGTATATATATATATACATACATACAAATATACTAAACAAATAACCGTATCTATATATATATATACATATATATATAATTTGTTTAGTTTTCTTATCTTATTTTAAAAACATTTTTCAGCACTCAGTGCTTTGCTAAAGGCTCCTAATTAAGTAAGTAAAACATTCATCAAAATTCCATTAGCTCTTTGGGCTCCACGCTCAGTGCAGAGTCTGCTTAAGACTCTCTCTCTCTCCCTCTGCCCTCCCCACCCCCCCAAATAAATAAATATTTTTAAAAATTCCATTAGGTCTTAATTTTTAAAGCTACACATATTTAGCTAGAAAATAAAAATCAAACTACCTATAATTACCTCTCCCGATCAAATAAAGTTAAGGTTGTGTGTCATTTCTATTATTTTTTCCCTTTAGATTGTTTTTAATTCATTGACTAGCTAATCTTTTCTCCCAAATGTGTCTTGATTAATTTTAACCCAGCTCTTCTTTCCAAAGCCATTGTGTGCATGGTTCTTACACTCTGAACACTGAAGGGATACAGAATTCCTAGAATTTTTATAATCAAATGTTGCTGAAGTCTGATCCATTTTACTTGATATGCTGTCTTCTCAGTTTGATATGGATTTGTTTCTCTTTTCCTAGTTTCTGAAAAATATTCATATTTCTAGCTTATTCTTCTTTATTCTTTCCCTTTGCCTTTATTAAAAAGAGTTGAGCTTTTTTGACATATGACTTACAAAGATACACTTTGATTCATTTATTGAGGGTCAGAAGAAATGAAGAAAAAAATTCTTTCCTTTTCCAATCCCATGACCAAAGAGAAAAAACTATGTACGTAAGTCGAGAGCATTTTGGGAGAGCCAGGCATACAGGGTCTGAGAAAGTACATCATTTATCCCAGTGGCTCATGGATTCCATTTAAAAGAATGTTCTTTTTCACCTGTCTTCTGGGATCAGTCTGGTGTTTACAGGTGTGGCATGCTAGGAAGTCATGGGCAGGACAGTGAAGCCGGGGTGAATACCCTTTGTGCAGGCATTTAAGCCCCCTTTAAGAAAAAACACCAAAAAGCTTACCAAACTGAATCTACTGCCATTCGGGCCACTAGTTTTTAACTCTAAGAATTATCATAATTATAGTGATTTTCTTTTAAACATAAACATTTAAATGAAATCTCTTCCTTTCTATAAAAAGAAAGAAATCATGCTTAAAACAATGGTTTGGAAACGTCAGTTTACATAAGAGTCCCAGCGGGAGCCTGTTACCAAGTTGGGTTCCTGAGGACCAGGATTTCTGATTTCTGATTCTACAGAGCTGAAGAGAAGGCCTCTGAGGAAGGTGGCTCAGGCTTCCATAAGCAACTCCCGAATCACTGTGGCTCCATTTGACCCCATTCAGTTCACACTCTAACCACTAAGTCATTGTCCCACTCGCTTCCCAAGTCTCTTGTACTTGAGTTTGAATTAGTGTCCAAACACTTCATCATTTTTTTAAATTAAGTTATAGTTGACACACGTTATGTTAGTTTCAGATGTACAACTTAGTGATTCAGCAATTCTGTAGGCTATGCTGGGCTCACCACAAGTGTGGCTACCGTCTGTCACCACACAATACTACTACAGTACCACTGATTATATTCCCTAGGCTGTTCCTTTCATCCCTGTGGATTACCAATTCCATTACTTGAAGCCTGTGTCTCCCACTCCCCTCACCCATTTTTCCCATCCCTTCACCCTCTGGCAACCATCAGTTTGTTCTCTGTATTCATGGGTCTATTTTTGCTTGTTTGTTCGTTTGTATCACTTCTTAGATTCCACATATAAGTAAAATCATATGGCATTTGTCTATCTCCATCTGACTTATTTCACTTAGCATAATACCCCTACAGGCCTATCCATGTTGTCACAGATGGTAAGATCGCATTCTTTTTTATTTCTGTTGTATATACATATATATATCCCACCTTCTTTATCCACTCATCTATCGATGGATGATATTTGGGTTGCTTCCATATCTTGAATATTATAAATGCTGCTGCAATAAACATAGGGGTGCATTTATTTTTTTCAAATAGTGCTCTTGGGTTTTTTAGTGGAATTGTTAAATCATACAGTATTTCTATTTTTAATTTTTTGAGTAACCTCCATATAGTTTTCCACAGTGGTTGCACCAATTTACATCCCTTCCAACAGTGCATAAGTGTTCCTTTTTCTCCACATCTTCACCAACATTTGATATTTCTTGTCTTTTTGATCCCAGCCATTCTGAGAGGTCTGAGGTGATAACTTATCGTGGTTTTGATTTGCATTTCCCTGGTAATGAGTGATCCTGAGCATTTTTTCATGTCAAATACCTCACCTTTATGTTCTATCAAAGTCATTTTTTTTTTAAGCAAAGAGATTTTTTAAAAGCCTAACTTTTGGTGTTAGGGAAGCTGGCATTTGACTTCCATATTATGCTGTTTGAAGGAGGCTGAATTTGGGTATGTTACTTTACCTCCGGGCTTCGTTTTTGTCATCTCTAAAATGGAGATAATAAGGGCGCTGAGCTCATGGTATGGTTGTGAAGAGTAAATGAGACAACCTACGTGAAGTACTTAACACCGTATCCACCACACAGAGTACAGAATCCATGCTTGTTGCTGCTATGATCGTTACTCTTCTATATACTCTTCTATAATCAAAGCATTATGCTGAAAATTTATGAAACTAGTTAAGTCTGCACTGGTTTACTAGGATGTTTTACATATCCAACTCCCCATCCTCAAAACATGACAAAATAAGGCAACGTTGTCATTTTTACTATTGTACGCCAGCGAGGATTAAGTGTATCTCTATTATAACTTTAGGATATAATTTTAAATTGGGAGATTTCAAATCTCTTGAGTTTCTCTGTTTTGATGAAATATATTTTCTCAGCATGGTCACACATCATTCTGAGTATACAACCCATGAAATAGGATCTGTTCCCATAATTGCTATACTCCAGTTTCCAAACAATGTGAAAAATCACAGTTTCTACATTCTTCCTATAAAACAAAAAGAAGGAGAGTTCTATAATGGGTAAAGTAGCAATGACGGGTATAAGAAATTCTGTGCATTTTGGCCTCTCCCTTTATTAATTAAGGCATGGGTACAGCACATTTTTATAAAAGTCCAAGGGCCTGTGAAATATTAAGGACCTCTAAATTCTCAGAGCCTTAATATGCGTACCTAATTGAAACAGATGATTTCATTAATAGTGAAGTCAGAGACATACTGACTAAATGACTGTATCTAAATTGATAAGACATATTCACTTTTATGGCCTAATTATGTGAACACTTCTATGCAAAAATACATAAATGATGAACCACTAAAGAGTGTAGCATGATGCTGTTTTGTTCTTATTCAAAATAAAGGAGGAAGTAGGAAGCAGGGGAATGAGGGGGAAGTGGGGGAAAGTAGGAAAGGAGAAAAAAATGATAATAAATGTTTGTTGAGCATCTAACTACCAAACTCAGTACTATTTCAGAAGTGAAGGAGAAAATTTTTATCCTGGTAGAGCTTATAGTCTGATTATAAGAAAAATGCTTATACAAAAAAAAAAAAAAAAAAGAAAAGAAAAGAAAAAGAAAAAGAAAAGGGAAAGAAAAAAAGAGAGAAAGAAAAATCACAATGATATGGAAATAAATATCTGGCCTCTAAGTTTGCAGGCATTTAGGATAAACCAGTAAAAGTGACTGAAAAAAAAACTTCCCGTGTGAGCTTGCCCCCATGTGCCTCTTAGGGAGGAAACGTTCTTTAAGTACTAATTAATAAACAAGCATTTAGTAAACCGTTTGGAAGGCAGGGTCCCAGGACCACGAGGCAATGAGATTACTAAGAGGTACTACACAACTCTGCTTCTGGGATGAAGAGGACTTTATCTGAGGGAGAGCAGAGAAGGCAGTAAATAAAGGAGAAAAAGGAGATTGATCCCCTAGAATCTAGAGGAATCATGTAAAGACATTAAAGGGTTTACAAGAGAGAGCTAAGTCATCCTTTAATAACCCACACATAATTTTAACAGGGTTGGCTACCATTGCCAACAAGTAGAAGGGCTGTGGTTCCCTGCACTTCACTCTACAGGGCAGGGATGATGATGTGTACTTTGGCCAGGGACTGTTGTTGCCTTGAAAAAAAAAAATCCCCACACATTAAGTAGAAGGTTGGCTAAAAATAGACCTATAAACCTCTACCAGAGCAACACCATTGAGGATAGAAACCAACTGCATGGCTTTTTCTCTCTCTTTGGAGCCAAATTTTTATTCGAAAAAGTGAAGAAAACAGGGAGTCACCTGAAAGTAATGTCACTGCATTGCAGGTTTGAATTCATTGGCAAGTGTCTGAGACCAGCATCTGTGTAAACTGCCTGGGGTGGATGGGGCCATCCATGCTGCATCCTCCTGGCCAGCCACGATCTCCATCTATGACTTATCCCCTGAAGGGAACACACCTTTTTCTACCAGCTCATAAAAAGCTTCTTGAGACTTTTATTATCCATTTTAAGTGCAGCTATTTCAAGATCACAAAGTGATCCTTAAATTAATTATCCTTCGATGAGGTTTTCAACTCTAGTCAACAACACGTTGGCACTCATAAGAAAAACAGAATTCTTCTTAAGGCTTTTGCTTCTAAATGCTTCTCTCAAAATATCTTCTTCTGCTAATTAAGTGTTTGTTTAAATCATTTACAACATGGAGAAAACATGTAGATTCCATGCATTCTACCCTATGATGAGTACTTTTAGCCTCTCAGAAACACAAATTTGATTAAGCATCACTGTGACTACTAATGGCCAGTTTCCTCATGGAAAGTCTGAATCACTAACACCAGCAGCATCTTCAAAGGCACTACAGTGGTCATGGGTAATTATATTTTCATGTCTTGATAAAAACACTATCCACCCAATGATCTTATGTCTCCTTTAAAGTTATAACACGTCAGTGGTATTATTATAGAATTATTGCAACTGTGGTATTTAGCAGTCGCCGCTAACACGGTAGGGCAGTGATTGAATACTTTCTGTGGATTAGTTGGGCTGCAATAACAAAATACCACAAATTGGGTGACTTAAACAACAGAAATGTATTATCTCACGGTTCTGGAAGCCCAAGGTGTCAGTGGGGTTAGTTGTGGTTGGTTCCTTCTGAGGGTTGTGCAGAGGAACTTGTTCTATGCCTCTCCTCAGGCTTCTAGTGGGTTTGTTGGCCATCTTAGGCATCCGTTAGATTGTGGATGCATCTGAAATCAATATCTTCTTGTGTCTTCACGTTGTGTTTTCCATATGTATACATGTCTGTATCCAAATTTCCTTTTTATGAGGACACCAGTCACACTGGATCAGGAGACCACCCTGCTCTGGTACGACCTCCTCTTAACTAATTAATTGGCCAATGACCTATTTCCAAATAAGGCCATATTCTGGAGTGCTGGGGAGTGGGAACTTCAAAATATGAATTCTGGAGGACACAGTTTAACTCATAGTGGTATTATGGTGAAAGTAGGCCACCTGAAATTAGAATCTTTCTTGAAAAGATGATAAAGCTTAGGTGTCGACGTTGACCTTTGACTGGCTCTTAACGCTCTCTATATCTAGCCTACCAAACTACACACTTTCCAGAGATTCTAGTTTTGTTCTAAATCAAAAGTTTCATCTTTAAAGCATTTTTGCACATGGGAGAAAATAAAATCTTTAGGGAAGACACATACTCAAACTTTTCCCAGTGGATTTCAGTAGAAGCCCCACCTCTAGCTGGCAATTTTGCTGCCTGATTTATCTCTTCACCCTTGTGTCTTCTCCCTCCTGCCCTCTTTGGATAACATAGCAACTCGAAAACTATTTGAATGAGGGTCTAAAGGCCAAAATGACTCTCCTTCTTTCCCTCAGTTATTCATTCCACAAATGGTTTTGAGTGCCATTCTTGATGGTACTGTAGGCCCTTAAAATAAGAGCATGAATAAGGCACCCTCCTCGATAGCCAGGGGCTGGATACTAGTGGTAAAGCCAAATAAAGACACTTTTCTTGAATAAAGGCATCCGACTTGCTTTCCTTTTGAACATTTTTAGCATTGTGAGTTTTCCATAATGATGAAAAAAATTTTGAAGAGAGAAAACAAGGCAGTTGATAACATTCCAGTTTGGTCACATACTCAAAAGTAGATCCTTTTTCCTGAAAATTGTTCCATGTTCCTCAGCAGCATCCCTAGACTCATCTAAGTCTAAGGTTCTTGATCAAGACTCTTGCAGATAGTTTGTCACAGAATCAAGCAGCTTTTGCATTATTTGCATTTTAGGTGTTTTGGTAGCGTCTTCTATGTATCAAATATATTGTATATTTCTATCTCAGATCAAATAGTTAAAGGTATCAAAATAAACCAACAACCAAAGGCTATTGTTCTTTCTCCAGTTCTTAAGAAAACACAAAGAAATACAGTTTATACCCACAAACCAATGGGCAAAATGCCAATCACCCAGTGGGCTGTGTAACGAAACCTAAGCCAAATTCAATAATTGAGAAGCTTCTCTGATCTTAAAGGCACAAGGGGCTTAATCCAATTTATCTTCTATCCCCATGTCCCACCATATAGACCTGTCAATACAAAATTTCTCATTTATGATTTCGTCCTTAAACATCACTTGTGTGTAGTGAGAAATTCTAATAAAAGCTATGGGAGACTATGTGTTTAAGAGATTCCTTGACTTTTGTACCAATTTTCTTTGCCCTCATATGCTTATTGAAAACTATACAAAACAAAATAATAGCAAACACATAAATGGAGTTCAGTATATAATAGGACCATTCCAAGTACTTCACCAGTAGTAAGATATTTAATAATCAGAACAAATGTCAACAAAAACGGACAGCATTTTTGCCACCGAGTAGCCATGGTCAGTACCCAAGAATGTTTCTTGAGACTTTCTAACTTTAGCTAGGGAACTGCTAGGTTTAATTACCACCAATTTGAAACTACCTGGTTAACTAGGGAAGTGGGCTGATTCTGAGATATGTGTATAGTTGGAAAACATGATTTACCTTCTATTAGAGATACCAACAATCAAATTGAAATATAATGCAAGGCATTATGGGATAACAGGGAAAGAGACATAGGTTATCGCTGAGAATTAAGTGGGAAGGTTGTGCCCAGGTAAGTTTTCCAATGAGGGGACCACTTGTATTCAAAGTGTTCCAGATTCAGATACACCTAAAGAGTAAGCATGAAGCTTTCACAGGAAGAGTAGCAAGGACTGTGGCTTATCCTGGCTCTGGTTGGCTCCATGTTCAGCCATCCTCCATGCCTTCAAAAGACATTCACAGAAGGCCTATTGAGTGTGGGCACTCTACCAGGCACCAGGATTATGAAGACTTCCTAAAGAGTTTGGCATAGGCAATGGGAATATTATAAAATCACTGCTCAATGATACAGGGGCACTGAAAGCATACCCTGCAGGTACAGGAACTCAGAAAGTGGAGGTTTAGTAGATGTTAGCAGTAGGCTTTTGAGACCGCATTAAATGTTCACAAGTATAACATAGTCATAAATTAATTTTCAGTTCAATCTCCTCAAATGCAATCCAAGTCGTAAGCCTGGGTTTTCCAAGTTGACTCCTCTCAACCCTATTAATCGTGTAACAACTATAAATCCCTCTTCCTCTGATAATCCTAATTTTGAATAGTCTGTCTCTTTGTCAGGCCACATGTCCCAGTTTCAGGGCCAGGAAATATGGTCACTGTGGTTGATAGAGATGTAATTTATAGCAAATTTCCCTTGCTCTCCAGGGCCCAGAATGTAGAAGGGCCTTCTTTTCCTTCCCCACTCCCTATTTTCTGTTCTTGCTAATAGCACAGCAAAGTTACCCATTTCACTAAAGGTGGGACGACCTCAGGAATGTCTAATCAGAATGCTTTAAAAAGCAAATTCAGGGGTGCCTGGGTGGCTTGGTCATTAAGCATCTGCCTTCAGCTCAGGTCATGATCCCAGGGGTCCTGGGACTGAGCCCCGCACCAGGCTTCCCACTCAGCAGGAGGCCTGTTTTTCCCTCTCCCACTCCCCCTGTTTGTGTTCCCTCTCTCACTGTCAAATAAATAAATAAAATTTTTAAAAAAGCAAATTCAATTTCTTAGGGACTGATAGAATTACATTCTGAAACATTCTAGCATGATAATTTTTATTCCAAATTTAATTGAAATTTCTGCTCACAGTTATCTTCTTGAATGATGAATTATTATTTGCTAACATGACATTTCATTGATTTTAATGATGACACAATTTACTGTCTGCTTGTTACTTTAATCCAATTTTCAGGAAAATTCACTAGTCTTGTAATAGTGGGAGAGTGGGTGCTTTAAGAGAATTAAATGCAAGTACTTCCTAAACCTCTGAGAAATGTGTTCCCTGTTCACTGTAATGCCTTTTCAGGAAGCATTCTATGTTCTACAGTGTACTGGCTGTCTACTCATGAGTGAGTTAATGTCTCTCAATTTCTCATTACTCAGTCATACAATAGCGCTGATACAATTTATTAATTTATTGTATTATTAATACAATTTAGGTATTGTAAGGATTAAGTGAAATGGTCTCCTCACCTATGCCTGAATCTAAAACTTCTGCTCCTTAGTGACACGGTAACGCCTTAACCTCACAGGCCATTTGCACTTAGTGATTAACTTCAGAAGTTGGAACCTCGTATATGCTGAGCAGAACAGACACACTAAACCTTTGGTTGAAAGTACCTCCAGGTCTGTCCTCCTGCCCCAACGTGGTAAGAGGTATGGGAGCAAAACTCCATGTCTTTGCTTAACTCCATCTAAAGGCCCCCGATTCAAGAGCTCATCAAGTGATACCTAATTAAAACCACGAAACATAAACCATCCCTTCACTTTAGTAAGAAAAGGAAGGGAAAGGCATCAGGGTGGCTCAGTCAGTTAAGCATCTCTTGATATTGGCTCAGGTCATGATATGAGGGTCATGAGATTGAGCTCCATGTTGGGCTCCGTGCTTGGCAGGGTGTCTGCTTGAGTTTCTCACCCTCTGCCTCTCCCTCTCCTCATGCGTTCTCTCTCTCAAATACATAAATCTTAAAAAAAAAAAAAAAGAAAGAAAGAAAGAAAAGAAAGAGAAAGGAAAAGAAGAGAAGAGGGAATGGAAAGAACAGAGGTGTTGAATGCAACATAGTGTGAGAGAAGGATGCTGCCTCAGGTGGCAATGGAATCCAGTTCTGAATGTCTGTCCCTTTCCCTGTCATGTCAGTGGAGAATTCTTCACTTCTTACATAGAATCTCTCTTTTCTCTAACCCTTCAAATGCTGTTTTACTTTTCTAAATAACGTGTTCTTTATACAGTCCTATTCAGATACTTTCAATGACTGCTCACTTCCTGCATTCTAGAGCAATTAACATCTTATATTCAGATGTGCTTTTTTAAAGATTTATTTATTTATTTTAGAGAAAGACAGAGAGCAGGTGAGGGGCAGAAGGAGAGAGAGAATCCCAAGGCAGACTCCCCATTAAGCAGGGACCCAGACACTGGGCCAGATCCATGACCCTGAAATCATGACCTGCGCCAAAATCAAGAGGTGCTTAACAGACTAAGCCACCCCTATTCAGATATTCTTTTGATAACTGGAGGGAATCTAGGATCCTTTCATACAGAAAATATTATATATACACACAAACACACACTTTTATTCTATCTCAGTGCTTAAAAGCCTGTCCATGAGCTGCATTTTAAGCCACTTACTCAAGGAGATGAGCCTAAACTTCTTGTCCTCAAAGTCAAAAAGCTCTCTACAATCCTACCATTCATTTCCAATGAGTTGACCATTTTTTAAATCTGTAAGTATCCACTCTGATAATTCTCTCATCATTTTAGACAATTTATTCCACCACATACAGTCTGAGAATTTTTTATTTCCCTGAAAATTCTAGGGATTGGTGCTATGAAGTTCTTAGAACCCTTAGGCTCTGCTCTGCCACGTGCTCCTTTCCCATCCAGCCACATGGATTCCATTACTCATTCCATTGGAATATCACCCCCCCGCCCCATATCCTTCCTTAATCCCATTGCCTCTCATTCTCCCTCTGTGTGCTTGTCCAACAACATACTAGTCTAGTTGCACCCAATCTCCAGCTACTTTATGTCTGTTTCAAAGCATGCAAAAAGCACACAAACAATTTCATGGCTCTTACATCATATCTATGATCACAGATATCAAGGAGGTATTTAATATTGCCTGACAATTCTGACAGATGTCTATATAAATAATCTTCTTCATTCTCCTAAAGGAGGACTTGACACATTTTTACTTTCGTTCCAACGGTCCATCCTTTGTTCTCCAGCCACACACTAGGAGCTGATGATCTTGCTTTCCACTTTGTTGAGAGAATAGAAATATTCTGACGAAAATTGTCTTGATTTCCATGCCAAATATACCACTTAGCCTCAATTTCTCTTCTCTCTCATTTTTTGTGGAACTGTTCTTCCCTCTCTCCATGTAAGACAAAGCATTCCTTTGTATACCAGAGGTTTTACCTCTTACGCTACTCTGTAGGTTCTCTAATGTAATTATTTGTAATGTCTCTCAGGACCATCAACATCTTTCTCTTCACTGGAGTAATTTCATCGACATTTGAAGATGCTGTAATGCTTCCCATTTAACAAGAAGGTAGTGTTCTCCTTGGCCCACATCACCCTCTAACTGCTCCCCCACCCCACCATTCCCCCTCCTGGCAGAAGTGCTTACACCTCTGTCTTAACTTTCTCCAGAGAACCTTTCATCTCCATCCTACAGATGGAACCATTCTTGTGATAGTCACCAGCTCTCTCCACCCTGTCAACCCCAAATTAGGAATTCAAGCCCTCTTCCTAATTGACCCTATTAGCATTTGCCCCAGATGCCATTCCTTCTGAAGCATTTCTTTCCTTATCTTCCAGGACACCACCCAAACATGCATCTCCAGTGCCAGCCTCTCACTTCTTCTTTAGACTAGTTTAGTCAATAGCCCAGTTACTGCTTAGAGGACTAGTGGGAGCTTAAACTTACAAGGCCTCAAAGGAATTATTAATTTAGTAAATTCCTTCTCTACAAACTTGCTACTCTCCCATTTACACTTAATTCCTTATATACTTACCCTCTCCTATAGGTACTTCTACCAAAATATATCAGAATGTGATTATATCTCACCACCTCCATGGCCATGACCTCTAACAGCCTCTGTGCAAGCCTGTCAGCTCTCAATGGACCATGTATTCATTGCCTCACTGGTCTCCCTGCTTCTGTGTCTGCCCTTCTGCAGTTCAAGAGTAAACTTATAAAACAGAAATCAACTCAAACCATTCTTTTGCTTAAAATCCTCTAGTCTTTTCAGCACATAAAGAATAAAGTTTATTACCATGATCTTTCTTGATTGCTATATCCTGACTCAACCTAACTCTCTGACATTACCTTCACCCCTGGCCACCCAAGCTGGCCACACCAACTTGCTCCTGCCCCAGAGCCTTCATCCTTTTGAAGTATGTTCCCGGCACATTCTCCCCTGAGGTCATGGCTCCCCAAAATGTTCTAGTTATTTCTGAGAGTGTAACAGAAGAAATGTGGCTAATATCTAGATGATGAACAGACGGTGGTAAATTTAATAATTAGGACAAGAGAAAAGAAATTCGGGTTAACCAGCGTGACACCATCTATATTTTCTATAATGTGGAGAGTTTAATTTAACAATAATTTTTAGGAGGCTTTTGACATTTCTTCTGATAGAATGGAATTGAATTAATGGTGTTTCTAGTGAAAATAATTCCTTTTGTGTATCACTACTTGAAAACATTCAAGTAAGATATACCCAGGAGAGCTCTTTGGGTTGTTTAAGGCCATTTCAGTGTGGACAAATTTAGTAGATATTTGGAGAACAAGATATTCCACACAGTGATAGATTACCGGCCTTCAGATTACCTAATGATTGTAAAGAGGGAAACCTTTCTTTGTAACGGGACAATCTGTCAGTCACCACCTTAGTCAAAAAATCAAATATAGGGTGCCTGGGTGGCTCAGTGGGTTAAGCCGCTGCCTTCGGCTCAGGTCATGATCTCAGGGACCTGGGATCGAGTCCCGCATTGGGCTCTCTGCTCAGCAGGGAGCCTGCTTCCCTTCCTCTCTCTCTGCCTGCCTCTCTGCCTACTTGTGATCTCTGTCTGTCAAATAAATAAATAAAATCTTTAAAAAAAAATCAAATATAGCATTGTTGACATTTGGCATCATGGAAGTAAACATGTGCCTCCAGATATGATGGCATATAAAACATCATTTAAGGCAAAATATTGCCAAAAACAATATCAATGCAAGCTGTAGGAACCAATTTTCAATTTATAGGAGATAAAGGGAATGAGAAAGAAGGTGAACATCATCATAATGAAATAACAACATGAATTCCGATTGTGGAACAGTTTATAAGACAACTGGCTTGTTCTCAAAAACCTAATGTCACAGGGAAAATAGTTGAGAGGAATGTAATAGATTAATAGAGACTAGATGTGGGGCATCTGGGTGGCTCAGTAGGTTGAGTGGCTGACTCTTGATTTTGGCTCAGGTCATGATCTCAGGATTCTGGGATCAAGCCCCATTGGCTCTTCACTCAGCAGGGAATCTGCTTGACATTCTCTCTCCCTCTACTCCTCCCCCTGCTTGTGCTCTCCCTCTCTCTCAAATAAATAAATCTTTACAAAAAAAAAAGAATTTTAAAAATATAAAATAGAGACTATTTGCATGAGCCTCAAATATAACCTGATATATAAGAACAAAATATAAGAACATAAATATAATATAAATATAAGAACAAAATAACTGAAATATAAGAACAAAAGAATAAAATAACTTAAAAAGGAACAGAGAAGTTTGGAAATGAAACAGACATTAGATAACATTAGGACACTATGAATTTTCTCAGCTGTGTTGTGGAGTTAAGGCTATGTAGAATAATGTCCTATTCTTGGGATATCTAATATCCAGAAGTGAAATCATGACGTCCACAACTGAATTTCAAATGCTTCTTCAAAATGTGCATGTATCTGGATGTAACAATATGGCAAAATGTTGGCAAGTAAATCTAGGTAGTGGATATTTGATGTACCATTCATTCAGCCTTTCTGTTTCTTTGAAATATTGAATGTTTGTTTGAGTATTGGATGTGAAAATGTTGAAACAAAGCTAATGATGGTGTTCTATGGGGCATCTGGGTGGTTCAGTTGGTTGAGCGACCAATTCTTGATTTTGGCTGAGGTCATGAACTCAGTGTCCTGGGATCAAGTCTCAGGTCGGGCTCCATGCTCAGCAGGGAGACTGCTTCTCGCCCTCTCCTTTTGTCCCTTCCTGCCCCCTCCCACTCTCTGTCACAAATAAATAAATAAATCCTTAGAAAAAAGAAAACTAATGTGGTGTTCTAGAAAATCACACATCAGAGCTATGTCCCACTTATATTTGTCAGTCTACCCCCTTTATTAGGAACCATTTTAGGAAAATTCCTTATCCTGTAATATTACTCAAACAACTATCTACTCTCCTTTTCCAAATATGCTGTATATTCTAATAAGTGATTGGCATGAAATGGATTTGAGGGCCCCAAATGGGGATATTAGGTACAAAATTAAAGCCATTGTGCAGGTACTGGCTTGGGGGCATCAAGATCTGGGTTCCAACACTTACATTCCTGTGAATAGGTATATGATGTTGGCCAACCCCTTTAAATGCCTACATAGACTGAGTCTCACTTTCATTCCATTTCAAGAGATCTGGATTGTATGACTTCCATTTCTGACAAATGAGTCCAGGCTATGAATTTGTATAACACAGTAAAATACAACAAAATCATAGCATAAATAATACAATGAAATACAATAAAGACATAGCATGTCTAAAATTTGGATCTGCAATGCATAGTACAGAAATCACATAGCCCTCTTGATGCATTTACACTTTTCATGCTATAGAAAAACTGAAATGTGGCACAAAGTCATAAATATTTAATAAGCAAATGTTGGCATACAAAAGAGTTCTGCAACACATGTGTGTGAAACTTCACTGAAAGCTGTCATTAGACACATCAAGTGACTTTATGTCCTGGAAAATGAAGACAAGTATAAAGAAGTGTGATTCTGTGAATTTCAGGAAAGTTGTTGGTAGGCCAACAAATATTATGGCAAATCCAGCAATCATGAAACAATGTGTTTTCCCTTTAATCCTATGGCTCAGGTAAGTGTAAGATTAGTACCACCATCAACAGTGGTGCCAAACATCTGTTCTAGATCACTCTTTTATTGAATTCTTCAAATGCAGCCAGTAACAATCCATGGGGTAAAGGCCCTGATTTCAAGGCTTTCAACGATGCTTCAACTGTAATTATCATTGGTGCTCTAGGAACCTTTGGAGTTTATGAATCATATTAAACAAAGTGGCCATATATGTCAGTACACTCCACATTTTACTCAAAAGTCAAAAGTTGATTTGCAAAGGAGCCCTGAACATGAAATAAAATATTGATCTCCAGCAATTACCAAGATAAATGCCATGACAGTGCCATAATTGCTTAGAGGCTTAATCTACCTATTTGATTCTGTCCAACTAGTGACTATTGTAGTGAAAAGTTGATCATTTTGAGAATTTTCTGAACCCATCAGTTTTCTTCTAACAGAATAATGCTAGGTAAATGAGGAAACCACACCAAGTGTATATCCAAGATTATCAACACATAAAAGGTATACCATGTTAATTAGCAAAATTTTTTTACACTATGTCTTCAAAATTTTGACCCAGGTTAGGTCAGAGGAACCTAATTTAATGGGCAATGTTTTACAGTGAGAATGAAAATGATGACAATTCAAATCCGAGTTTATTTCCTGTCGTCGCACAATTTTGGCAAATCTTTAAAAGTAGATTTCATTTCATCCACAGATCCTCTTATATTGTTTTATTTATGACATTTTTATAGATTTTTTTTTCTTTTCCACTTTTCATTTTAGAGGATTCTTGCTTTTCTCCTTGTTCATTCATTTATTCAACAAAACCTTACTGAGAACCAGGCAGACATAAATAAAACATGGCCCATATGTTAAGATTATTAATTGGGTGCTAAAGTTAGAGGAAAGACCTCTAATCCATGCTGGGTAAGTATGTGAGCAATGGAAAGAATGAGCAGAGGATAACTATACCAGGTGACATAGCAAGATGGAGGCGTTGGGGGGAGGAGTAGGCAAGGGCAAGATGGAGGTGTGGACAATGCTCCAGGTAGAAGTGGTGGGATCCAGAAAGGCTTGGGTGTTTAAATAACAAAATATATTTGGGAACCTATGAGTAGTTCAAAATCTGTGGAATAGACAGAGGGGGTGCAGAGATAATTAGGAGAAAATCTCACAGGCTGAGAGATGATTAAGAAAGACTGTGTAACCCATGAGGGAAGTTGGACTTTATCCAACTTCCTCTCTCAAAAAGTTGAAGGAAGTTAGTAACATGAGTAAATTTGCATTTTAGAAAGAGAATGCTGGCTTTGAGGAGAGGTTGAAGGGGGTGGGCCCAGAGATCTGCTATAGGGTGTGGCCATAATGTGAACAACAACAAAATCAAGTGTGAATTAAGGCAGTGCCTGAGAATGGAGAAAGAAGAAATAGGTTGAAAAGAGCAATAAACCCACAAATAATTTTGTAAGTTTAGCTCTCTGAAAGAATCCGAAAACGCGTGAGGCATAAAACCCGTGATGAGAGTTAGATATACATATAAGTTGCAGAAAAATCAATGCATGACATTCTTGGAGCAGTTATGTTTCACAATATTTTCCCTTGGTAGATAGTGTTCCAATCAAAATGGCAGCAAAGGGAATATAAACCAAACCAAACAAAATGAAAGGCAAAACAAACTTCCATCTCTTCAACTACTTTATTCTCCCTTCCTGAAATAATTCATTCTTTCAAAAATATATCTGTGGGAGAAATTAAACACTTACTGTACATCTGAACCCAATTTTGTCAACAGGACATATTTCACAACACAAATCTTTAAAATGTGAACTGTATAGTGCTGAATAAGGTAATAAAACCTTCCCAAAAAGGTCAGTTAGCTCTTTACTTTATCAAACAGATAAAATATATGTAATTCAATTACACGAAATGCAGAGTTCTGTCCTGTTGGATTTCTCTGACTCCAGAAATCATCCTTCATCAATGACTGTGTTGCAGGATAAACTCAGACACCTTTCCCCGGGCAGTAACCCAACATGTGGGTCCCTGGGCCGTAACTTGGCACTGTCACTCCCCCAATTTCTACCCAATTCTCCAACAGTCACACATGCATAGTAAAGATGGGATCAAAAGAACAAGGATTTTTGCCTTCAGAGCTCAGGGTCCTGCCATTCATAGCCTTTCCCCTTTGAGTTTTCTTGAATTCCCTTGCTATCCTCTCAATACTCCCTCATCTAAAGGAATGCGATCCATATATGTGGTCAGTCTTCAGTGTCCCCGGGAATGGGACTCTTAGGGAATATGCTCTGTAGGGAGAGAAATCCCACAGAGACAGGATGGAAGACTGTCTCCTCCAGCATCTCAGTTCCCACTGCTTTCAAAAAATCAATTTTTTAAAAAATGTTCCTCTAGTTTCAAACTTTGGGAATGATGCTATGTTTTTTTCTTCCAAAGTAATTCACCTCTTTGCTTGCTTGAGCCATCTCCCACGGTTTACTTGAGGAGCCAGAAGAGCACAGTAATGAGCAGTCTGAGCGCAAGAGTTCGGCAAACTTGGCTTCAAATCCAAGCTTTCTAATGACAAAATCCCTCTTCTCTTGGGTTTTTAAATGTTTAAATAAGCCATTTCATATAATATCCTTAGCATATGACCTAGCACTAAGGAAGTGCTGATCAGAACACATGACAATTAATTCCAGAAATGAATACTTCTTTTCTATCTAGACCTCTCTGGCTAGTTTCTTTGGAAACTGAAATCTATACTTAATGCAGTCCTAAACTCTTTCCTCAGGAATTCCCTGATTCAGTTCTTATTCTTGATGTTTCCTACCAATGACCTGTACTTAACCAGTACTTATCTCTTCAATCCCCATCATCCATTATAGTTTAAGTGTGCTTTGCTTTATTTTGTTTACTTGTTGACACAGTATGTTCTCTAAAATTCCAGGGCTTTATTGTAGTTTTCTCCCTAAAATACTGGCCCATTTCAGGAAATATTTTCATATCCTCCTCCTTTGGACATACAGCATCTCCTCCCTCTCTTCTTCCACTCATTTATCTCACTCTTTATTCATTCATTCGCTCATACAAGATATGAGCGAATGCTTTTCTATACTCAAGTAGTTCAAAATGTAGTGGGGAAGACAAAGCAAATATTGTGATGAGCAGAATAATGAATTTCAGTATTAGATTAGATAACGTGTAAAATGCTTCCTTAAAAGAGCACCTGGCAGATAGAAGGGATCATCAAATATTAGATATCTTATTATAAGGTATAAAGAATATCAATGAGCAGAAGTGAATAGTTCTTGAGCTATGGGTTTAACGATGAAGAAGAGATTCTTGAGAATGAGAGGAGGGAGAAAGGCTGCATCCCATGTCAAGGAACAACACCACGTGTAAGGGCAAACATAATGAAATGCAGACTAACACAGCATAGAGTTTGAGAACTCCTACTGCTGCTAGAGAACAAGTTTAGACATGGAGGCAGTAGACTGGTAGGGGACAGGAGGTGGGGCTGCTAAAGTGGCATGTTCAGATAATAAAAGTCTCCTCTATACTATGCCAAGTATTGCATTTGAATTTAATTCTGGAACAGAAAGTACTATTTCTAAATTATTACATGCCTATTCTGCAACAGATGGCATCATACATACTTGATGTTCATGGTCCTATTTAAACTTCAAGTGAAATACAAGGTAGGTAGACATCAGTTTTATTTCATTGATATGAAAATCAAAGGTTCAACTATAAAAATGGTATAGTCAGGATCTGAACAAAGTCTACTTGATTGCAAATCATACTCTATTATACCACACTTTGGAAAGGGTTGGACTAAGCTAGTGAGGAGTGGCACTCTGCCATGTCATAAGCAAAAGAATAATGTGAACAAATTTGTTTTTTGACATCATAACTTAACAGCAGTGTGGAGAATAGATTGAAGAAAGAAAGCCCGTGAAAAGCAGAAAAGCCCATTAAAATCTAACATAGTAATCTGGTGCAGGTGTAGGAGTCAAAGCAAAAATAATGGGAAATCCAAAGAAATCTGTGGCTCTGAGAGCTATAGGGGAAATATAATTGGGGACATCAGCATTCTCAAAATGCTCACTGACATTGTGTCCCATAAACTCAAGTTAAAGAGGGTCCATCGTCTTACCATAACAATTGAAGAGCAAGGAAAAAGAGGAAGAGAACAGAGTTCTTGCTTCAAATGGTAATCAGAAATATTTTGAGAATAAATATCTTAAAGTAACATCAGTCTATAGCACAAAACTCTACCCATCTTTGATAATGAATTGGAGAAGTAATCCAATCCCCAGGCTGAAGAATAAAATAAAGAGTCAGGTAAAGTATAAATTCTTAGAAGAACTATAATCAAGGGGGAAAGTCTTGGTTTGCCATAATTAGTGGAAGAAGAGAACTGGGTGGGTTATGGAAGCTCTATATTAATGCACAGGCTGAGAGTTTGGTGACAGTTTTTATAAGAAACCTTCCAGAGATTCTTTATTCAACCCAAATATTTACCTAGCATGCCTGTGCGATGCTAGAGTGCTGAGAAAGGTATGGATAAAGAAGAGTGCAAAATAATATAATCATTTTTAGAAATAGTTTTGAGTTACTTCAGATTTTTAGCATTTGCGTAATTTATGACCAAACAATGAAATTCCTAGGTAAGCACTTCAGATAAATTCTGCTATGTGCACCAGGAAACCTACAGAAGAATTGTGATTATAGCCTTGTCAGGAGGTGGGGGGAGAGGAGAAGGAGGGAGTAACCATAAATGGAGTATTAAAAAACCACAAGAAATAACTGAACTGTAAAAAACAATACAGATAAAATTTAGTTTTGTAATAGTCAGTAAAAAAGAAGTCACATGAGGTTTCACTGCATCATAACATATTAATAAAACTCAAGTGCTAAGTGTCCCTTCCAGCAGCCCAGTAATGATTTTAAAATGCATATTTGGAGCCTTAAGAAAGACCGTGGTAGGGGGCACCTAGTTGGCTCAGTCAGTTAAGTGTCTGCCTTTAGCTCAGGTCTTGATCTCAGGGTCCTGGGATCGAGCCCTCTGTTGGGCTCCCTGCTCAGTGTCTGTTTCTCCCTCTTCCTCTCCCTTGCCTCTCCCATGCTTGTGCTCTCTTTCATATAAATAAAATCTTAAAAAAAAAAAAAAGAAAGAAAGAAAGACCACACTAGGAATATTACTTTTAATTTCTAATACACATTTTGACTTATTAGGCATCTGTTTTTTATTAGTGTCGCTTATCTTTCCTTTAAAAACAGACCGAGTGTGCTTCAGAGAGCTGGGTCAGAAATTGTACCATGACATGCACCATGGTGGTCGTTCTCATGGTGCTGGGAGGAGGGAGCTCAAATGACTCAGTAAACAAAATATGAATGGCCTAGTGTCCCCAGAAGGTTCAAGAGGAAGCTGAATGTCCACTGAGTGAACATACAAATGTTTCCCTGTGTCTGCCAGGAGGAACAATTCTAATTCAAAGTAGAGTTCAAAATGGGATAGGAAGGATAACATCTTTGACTGATTGATTCACACGCAGATCATAAACCCAGACCCACCTTCAGATGATTCCTTAATGATATCATAGGAAAACAAAACAAGACATCATTTTCGGTAGCATTCTAGCAAAATAACTGCATTGTTTTCCACAGCCTGCCTTAGATTTCATAATAACACGGTCTTGGTTGTGAGCAGGGAGGTACCATCCCTTCACCACCTCAGGCCTATTAAGGAAAACATGTGCTTGGCTTCCTTTCTCCGTCCATGACATGGATTTCAGAAAGGCCTAACGAAGGCTTACAAAGTTGTGAGGGATGAAAGAGCCCTGCTCCTCCAATGTCTGAGAGTGGCTTTATACGTTCTCTGATGATTAGAGTGGAGCTGCTCACCCCGGCTTCCTCCAGAGCTCCTTTACTGCCTGGTTCATAATGCTGCTCGGTAGACCCTGCCCTTTGTCCCTCTAGAAGCAACCCCCACCTCCCAGCAGAAAGCGATAGTTCTGGTGTCCCTTTGCCGCTGTCCTTGCCAGCCCCCCCGACACTGCACATGCTGGACTTGGCTCCTATACTAATGAGACTGAGCTATTACTTTATCAGTGTGGACATATAGGATTTGCTTGGGCATGAACACAGTTCCCTGGACTCATCAATACCCTGAGGGTTCCAGGATACACTGACCGGAGGCTGCTAAGAGATGCTGAACAAAGTAAATTTTTCCTAATTTACAGGTTTTATTCTGAGGTCAAATTGAGGCTATTCACTTGGCCACTTTATCCTTCATGTAATTCAGGTAGCTTGGTAGTTCCGTGTACATACATCAATGAGCTCCTTGGGAAATGAACTGTGTTAATAAGTTGAACAAATATTTATGTAATATTTTCTATGTGACAGACCTCCTGCTAGGCAATGGTAAAATTTGAAGTCAGATTCTATCTTTTTTCTGGAAGAACTCCAATCTGGTGAAGGAAACAATCATCCCCAAAACTGTAAGAAGGCAGAATATTAAAAGTGGTAGAAGAGAAAAGTGAAAATCGCTTTTCATAGCGTTATTTTTTCCAGAGGTGTTTGCTTCTCAATGACATGAAAGGTACAATTCAAGACACTGACCAGTGGGTGGGGATGGCCTTGGGAACATCAGGACCATCAAATTACCACACAGTCTGGGCCATGTCCTAAATATTGAGTTTCAAGTAGCTAGCATAAAACCTCCTCTAGATTGAATCACTCATGTACAGGTGGAAGCACGGCCATGAATGGGAGTAATTTCAAGTTTGAGAAAATCATGGATGTGCAGTTGCGTGGCCTTGAGTGGGGAGAGGTTGGAAGACTACACAGACGTGAAGAGTGTCCCCGCTCAGAGGCTGTGTTGATGCTCTTTTTGTAGATGGAAGCTGAGCTACATTTTCAACAGTCATCCTTCACATGATCACATGTACCCTGGAAAAGGTTTTTATGCCATAAATATGAAAAATTTGCTCTGTCCCTTAGATTTCGTTTCCTTTTCCCTTTGTTTATTCCTCTTCAAGTCAGTAAATAAGTTCTTCCTTGGAACAACGTGAAATCACTACTTGAACAAACAGCCTCACAGGTGACCAGGAAAAATGACGTCTGTATGCATCATGTTTCCCGCCAAGATTGCTGCCCGGGCTTTATTCTGGACCCACTCTATTTGGACCCACAGCCTAATTCTATGTTCCTATTTGACCTGGTCTCTCTGTAGGCGTTTATTAAGTGATCTTGGAATGATAGGATATGTTTCCCAGCCTTTAGAGCCTCCAATTAGCTCTTCCTCTCTCAATAGCATCCCTTTTGCTGGAACTAGCTTCCCTTCCCTTATCCCCCCACCCCACCCCCTTTTAAAATCTGTCTCCTACTCAGCATTCCTTTATCAGCATCTGCTCTCAGGCCTGCCAGAAGACCAGGGTGTAATAATACCTTAAAGTAGCCTTGCCAAGGCTATTAGCATTTAAATAAGAGTCAAAGCATACACTAAAGGCATTGCTCTCCAGAAGCAGAAGAATAGACATTATTGAAGAGATGGAAGAGAACTGAGGGCATGGAGTGGGGGAGTGGGGGTGGGGGGACAGTGATGAACTAATGCAGCCTTTTCTCCGGATTCCAACTATGATCAATCCCCTCTTCTAAGTGGAAGGAGTAATCTTGTCTACACCCGGCCAGCCCCAATGAGGTTCAGAATCAACTTTGATACCATATCTTTTTAATTACATCCTTCTCATACTGACACAAACTACTTACAGTTATGGGGACTCCTAACTCGCAAACCAGCCAGGTAGGGCTAATTTCCCGTGTTCTGCAAGGAGGAGGTGGTAGGGCTGGGATTTCAGCCAGTCTCACCTGGTTATTTTACCCCTGCACTGCCTCAGAGGGAAAGATCCCTTCTTTTGCTTTAATTCATTCCTCTTAACCAGTATCTAGCTGTCCCAAAACGCTTTATTGACTCTAACCAGATTTTCTACAATTATAGTTCATAGAAATAAATTTTACATCTCAGGTGTAAGAATACTTCTTATGGTTCACGTATAAGATACTATCCTTCCGTATTCTCTTTTGCAGAATAATATTAATCCCTATATTCCCGTTACCATTCATCAAAGTTGCAAATGAACTCCCTATGTCCAACTGATTAATTGGTTAGTTTTACGGTCTCTGAAACAATGTCTTTTAGATATAGCTAGAAGGCAATAATTACACATATATGAAAAAAATCTTATTTTGATTTTGTAGTTGATTTTTAAATTGTAAAGCTAAGATTTTAATTTTTGTATTACTTTATTATAATGACTTACATTACATATAACTATTGACTTTTCACATTTAAATAGTGATTTTCAAATATTAGCTCTATGTATTACTTTTGCTTATCTATCTTAAAAATAAAATGCACTTATAAATATTTAAAGAGGGGCGCCTGGGTGGCTCAGTGGGTTAAGCCGCTGCCTTCGGCTCAGGTCATGATCTCAGGGTCCTGGGATCGAGCCCCGCATCGGGCTCTCTGCTCAGCAGGGAGCCTGCTTCCTCCTCTCTCTCTGCCTGCCTCTCTGCCTGCTTGTGATCTCTCTCTGTCAAATAAATAAATAATAAAAAAATCTTTAAAAAAAAATAAAAATAAATAAATATTTAAAGAAACTGAAAATCACAAATTGTATCATAATATAAATTGATGATGTTACACAGGCAAGGTTATTTAGCTCTACAGTCCATAATTGATAAATAAATGACCTGGCAATTTAGAAACTATGATCAATGCTTTAAAATTTCCCCTCTTTTAAGAAATGATGACATAAAGATTCTGCATTAGTTAGAGACCTTTCAGAGATGTAATATTAAAAAGTTACACTTGACCGTGCACTATGAAGATTAGAATTGTAATTGCTTCTGAAGAAGAACTGGAAAATGAAGCAGAGAACATCTTGCAATCATTTCTGCTCCCTGGGACAACAGTTTACTTGACTTCATTCAGGCCACCGTTGATAGCCCACCGATGTGTGATTTCAAATGTCCCATGGAGGATAATAAACAACTTACCAGCAAAACCTTTCCATATGACTAGCAATTTAATGTCTTAGACATAAATTCAGTCTTGCCTAATATACAGAATAAATAATAATGTTAGTCTAAATATATGGTACGTGATGAAAGTCCTGGTTTGATCCATTCCTTCCAACAGATAATCGAGCCAGGGGAGAGACAAAAGAAGGGACTCACTCTAAAAAATAAATGCCCCGCAAAGCAATCTCATGCCTCACCTAATGCAATATGTTTCTCATGAGTCTTTTGTTACTCTGTAACATATTAAATTATCCTTTCAATTACCTTGGCAACTAAAACAAGAGCTCCTAATATGCGGATGACTTCTGGACAATTACACCAGCTGTCAGTAATAAATGATAATTAAGGTGTTTTAATCATTAAGCACGAGGAGAATATGCAAAGTATTCAGTTTTTATAAAACTTGTGTCTAAAGCATACAGGAATCTTCATACCAACAAAATTCTTTTTCTTTATCTTAGATCAGGAACTGTGGCCCTTTTTCTCTCTGAGTCTGGTAGATTGCTAGAAAAATTGCAGTAACCTTTACAATATGTAGCCTCCCCTACCCTCTGTCCCCCTCACCCCCCACCCCAGTTCTTTCCCTGGGTCTCTTTAGTTATCTGTGTAGCAGAATGTGATGGTTTGAAGCTCATTTTTAGCCAGCTTACCTTCAGAACAATAGCAACAGTAACAAAGAGGCTGTCCTAATAAAGGGTCTGTGCACAGTCAGCTTAAGCAATGTAAAGTGTTCCTTTATTCTGTTTATTACTGGCTCTCCCAGAGGTTAACCATCTTAAAAGGCTGGCATTTAGACTGAGAAGAGGAACAAAGCATTACTAGAAAGCAGAGATTTTTCTCCAGCACCAGCATCTCTGCTGTCCGAAATTCGTAAGAAATATAGCAACTCAATGGAAAAGAACCAATACCTTTGAATGAGAACATTCCAGCACAGGAATCCTTGTCTTGTCAGCCGCTGTACAGAATGAGTTGCTTAGGCATATATCCCACTCTTCTTAGCTACGGGGTCTGCTTGGTGGCTGCTGCCAACATAGGGAGCATTTACGACATGTGTGTGGTGTTCGTCGGCAATAAAAGGAGACTAACCAGCTCCGCTGGGTGCTGCTTGCCTGGAGGCATCAGATCTTCAGACCCTCGCCGTCTGATTGGCTGCTTCCTCGTCTCACTGTACTCCTCTGCCTTAACCTTCGGCTGTGTTCAATATATTTCCCCTAGGGATGGAGTCAGAGAATTGCCAGTTAGGGAATTAGCAGCAGGTTAAACTGAACTGGTTTTTAAAAAGCCATGATGTGATTTCCTATGAACATGTCTAATGCTTAATTTTCTGAAGTCTTACCTAAGCTGCCCAGGAGAAAACTAGTAAACTGGATATAATTAAATAACAGCAGTTTTATGTGTCCTCTCTGAAAATACCTTGAGTTGGATGCACACGTAACACAGGACTGGAGTGATCAGGTGGCTTCCCACCGCAGAACGTGCCTTGATCATCGACATTAAATCAGAACAGATGGGGATGACAGAATGTATTAAGAGGGTTATTAAAAATGCCAGGAGATGCGGCTGAATAAGGCTACTGAAGCCATCTCAAGAAAGTGTTATAAATCACTTCCACAAAGTGCTCTTACAATATTTATGGTTGCTTTTCTATGGCTATGATAATGAAAACATAAAGATCAACGACAGACAAATGATAAAGCCTTTTGTTGACAGCCCTAGAAGAAAAGTAACAGAAAGAAACATCAAATCTTTTACTCTGTGAAAGCAGGCAAACTAAGAACAAAAAAAAAAGTATAGCTTTCTCAGCTCCTATCCATATGTTAGATTGAATTTTATACTTTACTTTGGTTAAGGATCT
The DNA here is from genome assembly GCF_902655055.1 of Lutra lutra. Classification (NCBI taxonomy): domain Eukaryota; kingdom Metazoa; phylum Chordata; class Mammalia; order Carnivora; family Mustelidae; genus Lutra; species Lutra lutra. The sequence continues at coordinate 16,746,131 of NC_062279.1, forward strand.
AGTACAGGATATTAACAAGTACCCACTGGTATATTTTTTTAAATGAGAGGCTTCAAATGGAAGGGGAATTGACTATATACCTTTAAGCTTCTCTCCCTCATAAAAACTAAAATGACAATAAGGTTTCTAACTTAAGAACCATAAACCTACAAGGCCAAAGAAACAGGGGAAAAATTACAACCACATTTAGAAAACTAGAAAGTAGATAGGCAATAAATGAATGGGAAAAGCTGAATCCTAAACTAGCAACAGGGAAAGTCAAGAAGGGACACAATTTATAGCATGAGTTAGCTCTGGAACTGGGGATGTGAAGGACTTTTGGAAGAAGAAGGAAGATGGGGTTAAAAAGAGCAGTCATCTGACTGCCCATCCTTCGCCCTGGGAGAACATTTTCTCTGGAGAGACTAAAACACAGTGTCTCTGGTCTGGCCTGGTTGATGCTAAAGGCACAAAGATGAAAATACAGGAATAAGCAGAAAATAGGCCTTCTGGACTGCACTAAACTTTTAGGAGACAGGTAGCAAGGTGTATACTCTTCAGAAAGGACATGTGAAGAGTATTCTCTGGGGATTCTGACCATACCAAAAGATAAGACTTAAAAACATAAAAACTACCTACTCTCTAAGGAATGGCCTGCCCAGATCACCCAGCGGGGAAGGCCACATTAATAAGCTCTACGGCTGAGATTTCAGTGCCTACTCTTACATATGAGTAGGTCAGATAAGGCTCTAAAATCAAAGCAGAAAACAGAATAAAAAAGAAACAGGCAAATAACAGAGAGACAAACTAATACAGAAAAAAGTAAACTGGAGGAAACAAATGTACAGGGAGCGCAGTTTAAATACTATCATTAACTCCCTTCTGAATGAAGAGATGGACGGGTAGTTCATATCACTTTGTTCAAAGTCTATCGGCGATTTGTCACTGCAAGCCTATTAGTTCATGCACAGACACCAAAGTATGTAGTTATGTGGCCTCCTTGTCTCCCATTGATAAACAGATGCAACATTTCCAGAACAGATAATGAAGAGGGAACTGGCCAACAAAGTTGTAAGGCAGCAATAAAATGAAAGACAGTAAGATAGGAATTGCATATAAGAAAATGGTGATACCAAACCAAGGTAGGAAGGGTCTGTAGAAACCATACTGAGAAAGACTAATGAATATAAAAAGTAAGGTAAAGTTGCTTCCACATCTTTCACTTTAAATTGCACTGAGAGCAGAAAGAGGTTTATGGTTGGACTGAAGACTGCAATTAAAGAAAATTAGTTTGGCTAACATTCAGGTAAGTGTTGGTGTTGGTTGCCATATTTTTTTAAAAGGTAATTACAAAGGAATGGAAGAATAAACTTTTATTGCCAGTAAATGCTAGCTTGATTGTTTCTAAAGTTGGCATGAATTGATGAATGCTATGCTGTCTTGTGAAATTGATAGAGCAGAAGAGGAGGCTGCCATAAAATTTGCATCTAGATTCCAAGGGTTGGTTAAGGCAACTGGATATGATTATTAGAAGTATTTTATATGACTGTAAGGGTTTGTTATGAAAAGGATGAAGATATCTGAAAGGAAGTGATACCAGCAAAATAATCACTTCGAAGGGCTGTTGGAGATATTTCATGACACTAAAAGCACAAAAGATAAATGTAGGGAAGCTCATCCAAACTTAAAAAGGAGTATGACAATTCACCAGGACATAGAAAAGATCTTCATTTCATTCTGTAAGTTATACCATGAGAAGGCAGCAAACATTGCATCCAGAAAGAAAACACTTTGGTTTTCAATGTTTGTATAATGCTTTAAATCACAGTATCCTAAAGAAGTTATTAGTTTTACTGTTTTTTTAAGGTCCTATGCATGTAAAACTTATAGTAAGAGTTTTAATATTTTGAACAAGTTGTTAAAGTTTACAGAACAACTGTCATTCCACACACTGATCAGTAAGAAGGCTTTGCATTATTTTTGCTTCTCTGGTCATTTTTATAATCCTGTATTACCATGAAAACTAAAAACTGACTATACTGTGTCTGAGAAACAAGAACAGGAAGCTATAAGAAAGAAATACATAGTGGGGCACCTAGGCAGCTCAATCAGTTAAGCATCTGACTTTGGCTTGGGTCATGATCCCAGGGTCCTGGGATTGAGTCCTACATTGGGCTCCCTGCTCAACAGGGAGTCTGCTTCTCCCTCTGTCTATGCTGCTTGCCACTTCTCCTGCTTGTGCACTCTCTTTCTCCTAAATAAATTTTTAAAATCTTTAAAAAAAAAAAGATTAAAGGAAAGAAATAAATGAAACATAAAAAGCCCTTGGAAAACTCAACAGGAAGATTGGAAGATAAAGATGAGTATGTGAAAAGTGAGTAAAAAAGCAAAAAGAAAAAGGAAAATTATGTAAAAAAAAAAAAAAAAAAACATAAGAAAATTAGAATTATAGTCTAGGAATCCAGAATCTGAATAACAGGAAATGTAGCAAGAGAGAGTGAAGAAAACACCAGGAAGAAAACCATCAAAAAAGTAACTCAAGAAAAACTCCCATGAGTTTCCAGATTTGAAGTATGCCATTAAGGCATATGACTGGCTCATCACTGTAGAATTTCAGAAAGGAAAAGACAAAGAAGGTTCTTTAAACTTTTAGAAAGAAAACCATAAATTTCATTAAAAACATCAAGAACTAGGATGCTATTATTCTTCTTGGTTGCAACATTAGAAGCTGAAAAACAATGGAAAATTGTCTTTAAAATTCAGAGGAAAAATAATTTCCAACCCTAAATTCTATACCTAGCCAAAGTAGCTCTAAGAGTTCAGATAGAATAAGATGTATTATTTGGGTACAAAAGGTTTTTGAAATTTCCATCTCAAGAACCTTTTCTCAGGAGTTTACTGGTGAGTGTACCCCACCAAAATAAGAGAATTGAAAAAAACAAACAAAAAACATTGTGATCCAACACAATAAAAAGGTAAAGAAGCCACCCATCCACTAGAATGCTGCTGGAGTGAGATTTCAAAATAAATACAGTGTAGCCAAACTAGGGAGCAACCCATCCCAATTAGAACAGGTCAGAAGGTTCCAGGATAGATGTTTCAGGAAGAAAAATTGATAAAATATATATTTAATGTTTTGAGAGAAGATTTATACAATTGGGAGAATGCCTTGGGTTGTATTCATTTTTAAGTACATGAATAATTGAGTAACCAGAAAAAGACAATTTTATTTTCTAGGAAAAGTAACAATAGTATACTGTGTGGTTCAGACTTGAATATTATTTACACAGCTATAGTAATAAAAACACTATTGATACAAGCAAAATTATGATTATTTGATGGATAGCTGACTACAAGTGCAGGGGTGTGGCAGGTGCAGAGTGTTTGAGTGAAAGAGTAGTAAGTCTTATCTTTCAAAGGGAAAAGTTACTATATAATACCTAGAACTGAAGCATCAAGTGGTAGAACTATAAGCATGATATTTAGAGATAAGAAGCTAAATACAAGAATTAACTTAGAATATTTAATATGATTGCCTCTGACAAACAAGAAATGGCGAGGATTGGGGTGCCTGAGTGATTCAGTGGGTTAAAGCCTCTGCCTTCAGCTCAGGTCCTGGTCTCGGAGTCCTGAGATCAAGCCCCGCATCTCCGGGCTTTCTGCTCAGTGGAGAGCCTGCTTTCCCCCGCCTTTCTCTCTACCTGCCTCTCTGCCTACTTGTGATCTCTGTCTGTCAAATAAATAAATAAAATCTTTAAAAAAAAAAAAAGAAAGAAATGGCAAGGATTGCCATTTTTGTAATCAGTGAATCTGATTCATATGCATGCATAACCTTAATGGAAATAAATATTATAGCAGGGTACTGAAAAGAGGTAAATTTGTAACTGATTTACTCACTGATAAGTGGGAAAAAATGTGAGTTTTAAAACAAAGTGGAAAGAAGGAACAGTGCTTTAAAAAGGAAGTATTAAGTGGGAGGAGCAAGATGGCAGAGAAGTAGGAGACCTAGATTTCATCTGGTCCCAGGAGTTCAGCTAGATAGTTAGCAAACCATTCTGAACACCTACAAACTCTACAGGAGATGGAAGAGAAGAAGAGCAGCAATTCTATGAACAGAAAAGTGACCACTTTCTGGAAGGTAAGACTTGCGGAGAAGTGAATCAGAGGCGATATAAGGGAAGATAGAACGCAGTGGGGGGAAGGGAGCCTCCATCAGCCAGCTCCTGTAAAGTGAGAGAGCAACGGAGCACAAAATCAGAACTTTTAGAAGCCTGCTCCACAGAGGGATGTCGCTCCAGGGACTAAACAGAGGGTGGAGCCATTGTGGGGACCGTGTAGGGTCTCAGAACCCTCGCAGGGTTACCTGAGTGTGGCAGAGCTCCCAGGTACAGGAGCAGGGAAGCCAGCGGCAAAGACGGAGCTGAGCAGTGTGCTCTCAGCTCGGGGTTGCCATAAATCATGATTTGCAGCACAGTTGGATGACTACTTTTTGGGCAGGGACCCCACAAGTGGCAGATCTAAGGAGACTCACCTTTCTTCTCTGGGAGAAGCATCACAGCAGCAAACTGCTGGGTTTGGAGACTCTTAATGGGCCGTGCACCAGAGTTAGAAACGCTCGGTCAAAGACCAAGTGAGCTCAGAGCGTGGCCAGAGGCCATGGAGATGGGAAGGATTGAGGGCTTTTCTCTGAAGGCGCATTGAGGAGTGGGGTCCTGGTTCCTCTGGGCGAGGGAATGGGAGGCCACCATCTTCATTCCCATCCTCCAGAGCTCTACGGAAAGTGTTCAGGGAACAAAAGCTCCCGAGCGCGAATTGGAGCAGATTACTTAGCCGGGCTGATGGCAAGGGCAGCGCAATTGAGCCTCCAGCAAAGACATTTGAGAATCCCGGCAAAAGGCGCCTCCTGCAGAAGATCAGCAAGAACATCCAGCCAAGACCAAGTTTACTGATCAATGAGAACTGCAAAACTACAGAGATAGGAGAATACAGCACATAGAATTCATGGCTTTTCCCCCATAATTGTTTAGTCTTTCAAAGTTAAATTCTTTTAATTTTCATTATTTTTTCAATTTTTAAAAAATATTTCTTCTTTCTTATTTCCCCTATTTTAATTATTTTATCTTACCAATACCTTTTAAAACACCTTCTTTAATTTTCATTTTTATACTCATATTCTATCCCTTCATTGTATTTAACCTTATTTTCTTACACATACAACTTTTTCTTTCTTTAAAATTTTGGGATACACTCTCTTCTAACAAACCCAAATATACCTTAAATAAAGCATATGGCTTTGTTCTAGTCTCCAGTCTGATCACATTCTCTCCTCTTTTTTTTTTTTCTTTTTTCAACCACTTATCTTATGAATTCTTTTTGCAAAATCATTTTTAATCTTCATCTTCATAGTCATAGTCCATCCCTTCATCATGTTTACCCATATATGTGTGTGTGTGTGTGTGTGTGTGTGTGTGTGTGTGTGTATTTCCTTTCTTTAAAATTTTGGGAGGCAGTTTCTTCTAACAGACCAAAATACACCCAAATCAAGTGTGTGGCTCTGTTCTATTCACCAGCCTAATCATTTTTTTATATTTTTATTTTTTTCCCTTCTTCTCCCCCCAGTTTCAGGGTTCTTCTGGCTTGATTATATTTTTCTGGGGTTGTTTTTACCCTATTAGCATTTTGTTCTCTCATTCATCTATTCTTCTCAGGACAAAATGACAAGGTGGAAAAACTCACCTCAAAAAAAGAACGAGAGGCAGTACCAACTGCTAGGGACTTAATCAATATGGACATTACTAAGAATGTCAGAAATGGAGTTAAGAAAGATGCTACCTGGGCTTGAAAAAAGCATAGAATATACTAGAGAATCCCTTTCTGAGGAAATAAAATCCCTTTCTGGAGAAATTAAAGAACTAAAATCAAAGCTATTAATGAGGTGTAATAAAAAAAAAAAAATAGAGGCTCTTACTGCTAGGATAAATGAGGCAGAAGAGAGAATTAGTGATATAGAAGACCAAATGATGGAGAATAAAGAAGCTGAGAAAAAGAGAGATAAACAACTTCTGGATCACGAGGGGAGAATTCCAGAGCTAAGTGATATCATAAGATGAGACAATATTAGAATAATTGGGGTCCCAGAAAAAAGAAGAAAGAGAGAGGGGGGCAGAACATATATTGGAGCAAATTATACCAGAGAACTTCCCTAATTTGAGGAAGGAAATAAACATCAAAATCCAGGAGACACAGAGAACCCGCCTAAAAATCAATAAAAATAGGTCAACACCCCGTCACATAATAGTAAAACTTACAAGTCTCAGAGACAAAGAGAAAATTCTGAAAGCAGCTTGGGATAACAGATCTGTAACCTACAATGGTAGAAATATTAGACTGGCAGCAGACCTAGCCACAGAGACCTGGCAGACGAGAAAGGACTAGCATGATATATTCAGAGCACTGAATGAGAAAAATATGCAGCCAAGAATACTATATCCATCTAGGCTGTCAATGAAAATAGAGGAGAAATAAAAAGCTTCTGGGACCAAAAAAAAAAAAAAACAAACAAACCAAAACCTGAAAGAATTTACAAACATCAAACGAGTCCTAGAGGAAATATTGAAAGGGATCCTCTAAGCAGAGAGAGCCTAAAAGTAACAGACCAGAAAGGAACAGAGACAATAAACAGTAACAGTCACCTTAAAGGCAATACAATGGCACTAAATACATATCTTTCAATAGTTACCCTGAATGTAAATGGGCTAAATGCCCCCAATTAAAAGACACGGGGTGGGGCGCCTGGGTGGCTCAGTGGTTAAAGCCTCTGCCTTCAGCTCAGGTCATGATCCCAGGGTCCTGGGATCGAGCCCCACATCGGGCTCTCTGCTTACCGGGGAGCCTACTTCCCCCCCCCCCCCTGTGCTTCTCTGCCCACTTGTGATCTCTCTCTGTCAAATAAAATATTAAAAAAAAAAATAGACACGGGGTATCAGAATGGATTAAAAACAACAACAACAAAAACACACATACACACACACACACAAGACCCATCAATATGCTATCTGCAGGAGACTCATTTTATATCCAAAGACACTTTCAGATTTAAAGTGATGGGGTGGAAAACCATTTACCATGCTAATGGACATCAAAAGAAAGCTGGGGTGGCAATCCTTACATCAGACAAACTAGATTTTAAGCCAAAGACAACAATAAGAGATAAGGAAGGACACTATATCATATATAAAGGGTCTGTCCAACAAGAAGATCTTATAATTTTAAATTATCTAGGCCCCTAACATAGGAACAGCCAATTATATAAACCAATTAATAACAAAATTAAAGAAACAATGGACAATAATACAATAATAGTAGGGGACTATAACACCCACCACACTGAATTGGACAGATCATCTAAGCAAAAGATCAACAAGGAAATAAAGGCTTTAAATGACACACTGGACATGATGGACATCATAGATATGTTTAGAACATTTCATCCAAAGTAACAGAATACACATTCTTCTCTAGTGCACATGGAACATTCTCCAGAAGAGATCACATCCTGGGTCAAAAATCAGGTCTCAGCTGGTTCCAAAAGATTGGGATCATTCCCTGCATATTTTCAGACCACAATGCTTTGAAACTAGAACTCAACCACAAAAGGAAAGTTGGAAAGAATTCAAATGCATGGAAGCTAAAGAGCATCCTTCTAAAGAATGAATGGGTCAACCAGGAAATTAAAGAATTTTTAAAAATCATGGAAACAAATAAAAATGAAAACACAACTTGCAAAATCATTGGGACACAGCAAAGGCAGTCCTGAGAAGAAAGTATATAGCAATACAAGCCTTTCTCAAGAAACGAGAAAGGTCTCAAATACACAACCTAAGCCTACACCTTAAGAAGCTGGAGAAAGAACAACAAAGAAAGCCTAAATTCAGCAGGAGAAGAGAAATAATAAAGATCAGAGCAGAGGGTCGCCTGGGTGGCTCAGTGGGTTAAAGCCTCTGCCTTCGGTTCGGATCGTGGTCTCAGCATCCTGGGATCAAGCCCCGCATCAGGCTCTCTGCTCAGCGGGGAGCCTGCTTCCTCCTCTCTCTCTGCCTGCCTCTCTGCCTACTTGTGATCTCTGTCTGTCAAATAGATAAATAAAATCTTTGAAGAAAAAAAAAAATCAGAGCAGAAAATAATGAAATAGAAACCAAAAGAACAGTAGAACAGGTCAACAAAATGAGGAGCTGGTTCTTTGAAAGAATTAATAAGATTGATAAACCCATGGCCAGACATTCCAAAAAGAAAAGAGAAAGGACCTAAATTAATAAAATCATGAATGAAAGAGGAGAGATGACAACCAACACCAAAGATAGACAATTATAAGAACATATTATGAGCAACTATACACCAGCAAATTTGACATTCTGGAAGAAATGGATGCATTCCTTAAGACATGTAAACTACAAAAACTGAACCAGGAAGAAATAAAAAACCTGAACAGACCCATAACCAGTAAGGAGATTGAAGCAGTCATCAAAAATCTCCCAACAAATAAGAGCCCAGGGCCAGACAGCTTCCCCGTGGAATTCTATCAAATATTTAATGAAGAATTAATACCTATTCTCTGAAACTGTTCCAAAAAAATAGAAATGGAAGGACAACTTCCAAACTCCTTTTCAGAGGCCAGCATTACCTTGATCCCAAAACCAGACAAAGATCCCATCAAAAAGGAGAATTACAGACTAATATCCCTGATGAACACAGATGCAAAAATTCTCACCAAAATAGTAGCTAATAGGTTTCAACAGTACATTAAAAGGATTATTCACCACAACCAAGGAGGATTTATTCCTGGGCTGAAAGGTTGGTTCAACATCTGCAAATCAATCCATGTGATACAATACATTAATAAAAGAAAGAACAAGAACCATATGATACTCTCATTAGATGCAGAAAAAGCATTTGACAAAGTACAGCATTCTTTCTTGATTGAAACCCTTTATAGTATAGGGATAGAGAGAACATACCTCAATATCATAAAAGCCATCTGTGAAAAACCCACAGCAAATATCATTCTCAATGGGGAAAAACTGAGAGCTTTTCCCCTAAGGTCAGGAACATGGCAGAGCTGTCCACTATCACTGCTGCTATTCAGCATAGTATTAGAAATCCTAGCCTCAGCAATCAGACAACAACAACAATAAATAAATAAATAAATAAATAAATGGCATCCAAATTGGTAAAGAAGTCAAACTCTCTCTCTTTGTCGATGATATGATACATTATGTGGAAAACCCAAAAGACTCTACTCCAAAATTGATGGAACTCATATAGTAATACAATAAAGTGTCAGGATATAAAATTAATGCACAGAAATCAGTTTTGTTTCTCTACACCAACAATGAGACAAAAGAAAGAGAAATTAAGGAGTTGATCCCATTCACAATTGCACCCCAAACCATAAGATACCTAGGAATAAATCTAACCAAAGAGGCAAAGAATCTGTACTCAGAAGACTATAGAATACTCATGAAAGAAATTGAAGAAGACACAAAGAAATGGAAAAATGTTCCCTGCTCATGGATTGGAAGAATAAATATTGTGAAAATATCTATGCTACCTAGAGCAATCTACACATTTAATGCAATCCCTATCAAAATACCATCAACTTTTTTCAAGAAATGCAACAAATAATCCTAAAATTTATATGGAATCAGAAAAGACCCCAAATAGACAGAAGAATGTTGAAAAAGAAAACCAAAGCTGGTGGCATCACAATTCCAGACTTCAAGCTCTATTACAAAGCTGTCATCATCAAGACAGTATGGTACTGGCACAAAAACAGACACATAGATCAATGGAGCTAAATAGAGAGCCCAGAAATGGACCCTCAACTCTATGGCCAACTAATCTTTGACAAAGCAGGAAAGAATCTCCAATAGAAAACACAGTCTCTTCAACAAGTGATGTTGGGAAAATTGGACAGCCACATGCAGAAGAATGAAACTGGACCATTTTTCTTACACCACACATGAAAATAGACTCAAAATGGTTGAAGGACCTCAATATAAGAAAGGAATTCATCAAAATCCTTGAGGAGAACACAGGCAGCAACCTCTTCAACTTCAGCCACAGCAACTTCTTCCTAGTAACATCATCAAAAGCAAGGGAAGCAAGGGCAAAAATGAACTCTTGGGACTTCATCAAGATCAAAAGCTTTTGCACAGCAAAAGAAACAGTTAACAAAACCAAAAGACAACCGACAGAATGGGAGAAGATATTTGCAAATGACATATCAGATAAAGGGCTAGTATCCAAAATCTATAAAGAACTTAATCAAACTCAACACCAAAAGAACAAATAGTCCAATCAAGAAATGGGTAGAAGACATGAACAGACATTTCTGCAAAGAAGACATCCACATGGCAAACAGACACATAAAAAAGTACTCAACATCACTCAACATCAGGGAAATACAAATCAAAACCACCTCACACAAGTCAGAATGGCTAAAACTAACAAGTTGGGAAACCACAGGAGTCGATGAGGATGCAGAGAAAGTGGAACCCTCCTACACTGTTGGTAAGAATGCAAGCTGGTGTAGCCACTCTGGAAAACAGTATGGAGATTCCTCAAAAAGTTGAAAAAAGAGCTACCCTATGACCCAGCAATTGCACTCCTGGGTATTTACCCTAAAGATACAAATGTAATGATCCGAAGGGGCTTATGAACACCAATGTTTATAGTAGCAATGTCCACAATAGCCACACTATGGACAGAGCCTAGATGTCCATTGGCAGATGAATGGATAAAGAAAATGTGATTTACATATACAATGGAATACTATACAGCCATCAAAAAAGATATCTTGCCATTTGAAACGATGTGGATGGACTATTATGCTAAGTGAAATAAGTCAATCAGAGAAAGACAATTGTCATATGATCTCACTGTATGAGAAACTTGAGAAACAAGACAGAGGATCACAGGGGAAGGGACGAAAAATGAAAGAAGATGAAACTAAAGAGGGAGATAAACCATAAGAGACTCTTAATCTCAGGAAACAAACTGAGGTTTGCTGGGGGGGGTGGAGGGGGAGGGATGGGGTGGCTGGGTGATGGACATTGGGGAAGTTATGTCCTATGGTGAGTGCTGTGAATTGTGTAAGACTGATGAATCACAGACCTGTACCCCTGAAACAAATAATATGTTATATATTAATAAAAAAGGAAGTATTAATACCAGAGGCATCCATATTCAGTGGATTCATTCCTTATGCATCTTTCTGAAAGTTAATGATACATATCCATTTTACCACCTCACACCTGTCTGAATGGCTAAAATCAACGACACAAGAAACAACAAGTGTCGGTGAGGATGTGGAGAAATGGAAACCCTATTGCACTGTTGGTAGGGATGCAAACTGGTGCAGTCACTCCAGAAAACAGTACGGAAGTTCCTCAAAAATTAAAAATAGAACTGCCCTACAATCCAGCAATTGCACTACTGGGTATTTACTCAATGGATACAAAAATACAGATTTGAGGAGGTACTTGCACCCCAGTTTATAACAGCATTATCAACAATAGCCAAACTATGGAGAAAGCCCAAATGTCCATCAACTGAAGAATGGATGCAGAAAATGTGAGATTATATATACATGAATATTACTAAGCCATCAAAAAAATTCCAAAATCTTGCCATTTGAAACAACGTGAATAAAACTAGAGGGTATTATGCTAAGATAAATTAAGTTAGAGAAAGACAAATACCATATAATTTCACTCATATATGGAATTTAAGAAAAAATACAGATGGACATATGGGAAGAAAGGGAAAGAGAGAGAGGGAAACAAACCATAAGAGACTCTTAACTATAGAGAACAAACCAAGGGTTGATGGAGGGAGGTGAGTAGGTGTTGGGCTAAATGGGTGATGGGGACTTAGAGGGGAGTACTTGTGATGAGCACTGGGTGATGTATGTAAGTGATGAATCATGAAATTCTACTCCTGAAAACAATATTACACTATACGTTAACTACTAGAATTTAAATAAAAATTTGGAAAAAAAATAAACAACCAAAATATATGGGTAGATAGGTGTTCAATCTCTGCAAGAAAAAAATTCAAATTGAAATAATAAATGTTTGGCCACTTATTGGATTATAAAAACAAACAAACTAACTGACTAGAGGGTCCAGGATGAGAAGGGGAACATTGATTTCCTATATATTTTCTATACTATGAAAAAAATAAATCATGAAAGTTTCAATAAAATGAAGTAATTTTTAAATGATGAAATGTCTAAGAGGAAAAAAAGGACACTCTTATCATATAAGTACTTGTACTTCTACTAACTTACTAATTTGGTCTTCATATTGAATTTGCATTCCAGTCTAAAATAATTAAAATTTTGATAGTAATGAAAACCAGAGTAGCATACCAGGCTAAACAAACCTGTATAATGTTACTTACATAATGTCAGAAACACAATTCATTTCAAAAACATATGTAAACTGTCCACCAGCTTCCCTTGTCTTGTGTGTACTGCAGTTGTAAGAAATTCCTTGAAAGCCCTTCATAGCAGAGGTCATTGGTTGTTGTTAGACTGTGAGGATGGAACAGGGCAGATGCTAGTGAGCTGTCTATCAATTCCTCACAATATCCTCAATAAAGTTTCTAAATTTATGTAATATTTTCTGGGAACAGAATTTTCTTTTTTTTTTTTTTAAAGATTTTATTTATTTGTCAGAGAGAGCGAGGGAGAGAGACCGAGCACAGGCAGACAGAATGGCAGGCAGAGGCAGAGGGAGAAGCAGGTTCCCTGACGAGCAAGGAGCCCGATGCGGGACTCGATCCCAGGACGCTGGGATCATGACCTGAGCTGAAGGCAACTGCTTAACCAACTGAGCCACCCAGGCGCCCCAAGGGAACAGAATTTTCTTAGAGGGTGAAGAAGGTAGACTTCTTGTCATTGTTATGGGAAGGATAGAAGCAGGTCTTATCCATAGGGAATCTGAGAGGCAGAGAAAAGATGTTACAGGGACTTCGAGGAATCACATGGGTGCTTTTTGAGGTCACTGGTGTTGGCACTATAGTTGTGACCATTCACTTGACTCCTGCCTGGGTCGTATGAGGAAGTGATGGAGGTGGTATAATTTAGCATTCCAGAATCTTGGTTCTAATGCTTGTTTCACCGTTTACCAGCTGAGTAGCCCCGGAGAAGTCATAAACATTCAGAATCTTAACTGTCTTCAATTTACCTACCACACTACCCACATTTGAATAATCAAATGTCAGCAGATTCTTAAAAATATTTAGTGCTGGGTGGGAGGTTGGGGGATCCAGGTGGTGGGTATTGTAGAGGGCATGGATTGCACGGAGCACTGGGTGTGGTGCAAAAATAATGAATACTGTTATGCTGAAAAAATAAAAAATTTAAAAAAAAAGCAAAAGATTAAAATTGTGAAGTTTAAAAAATAATATTTAGTGCTAAACAAATCTAAGATGACCTTATAGTAGCGCTCTTTACAAAATACAAAAACTATATATAATTCCTTCATTTCTCAAGCTGTAGCCTCTTCTATATTTCTTTTTTAATCTCATATAGGTGTTTTTCCTTCTATATCATCTGTTTTTGTAGGATACTTTGCTTAATATTGAAGATGATGGAAAGTAGTAAAAGCTCCCAGTATCTAAGCCTTTTATTATTGAGTTCCAGCTTTATTCTCAAGTTCATCTCTGGCTTAGAGGTCATTTAGAAAAAATAGCACATCTTAAAATCAATGACAGAACATGCATGTAGTACTGACGTGATGAGGGGCGCAAGTGGTGGCTCAGTAGGTTAAGTGTCCAACTCTTGATTTTGGCTCAGGTCAAGATCATGACTCAGAGTCATCAGATGGAGCCAGACTGTGGAGTCTGCTTAAGATTCTCTCTCTCCCTCTCCCTCTGCCCCTCCTCCCACCACAGGAGCTGGATCTCTCTTAAAAAAATAAATAAATAACTCTGATGTGATGAAACAGTAAAATAAAACAACATTCAAGAGGGGTATACAAATATGTTCAGCATATTTTTCTCCAAAATATTTATAATTACTTATAAGTAAAATTAATCTCATTTAATGAATATGAAAGAGCCTGTAAAATAAAGTGTCCTATTGCTTTCTCCCTGGAAATATATTATGAAATTATAAAACAGGCATAAATTTTACTTCTTAATGACTTTTACTTTTTAAAAGATTTTATTTATTTATTTATCAGAGAGAGAGAGAGAGGGAGAACACAAGCAGGCAGAGCGGTAGGCAGAGGCAGAGAGAGAAGCAGGCTCCCTGCTGAGCAAGGAGCCCCATGCAGAACTCAATCCCAGGACCCTGGGATCATGATCTGAGCCAAAGGCAGTGGCTTAACCAACTGAGCCACCCAGGCATCTCCTTCTTAATGACTTTTAAACAAATGAAAGCAAAGGTAATCAAAAAATTTAAAATACCTGTTTGATCCCTATTGAGGAATTTGGAGAGGGTCAAGGATACTTGTCCCAATTATAGAGATCAACAAGGATTTGACAGCATAATAAACACCTTTTTAAACCAGCATTTTTAAAATTTTATTTATTTATTGACAGAGATCGTAAGTAGGAGAGAGGCAGTCAGAGAGAGGGGAAAGGAAGCAGGCTCCCTGCTGAGCAGAGAGCCCGATGTGGGGCTCCATCCCAGGACCCTAGGATCATGACCGGAGCCAAAAGCAGAGGCTTTAACCCACTGAGCCACCAAGGTGCCCCTAAACCAGCATTTTTGAAAAATATTTTATTTCTTTGACAGAAAGAGAGATCACAAGTAGGCAGAGAGGCAAGCAAAGAGAAGAGGGGGAAGCAGGCTCCCTGCTGAGCAGAGAGCCCCATGTGGGGCTAGATCCCAGGACCCTGAGATCATGACCTGAGCCAAAGGCAGAGGTTTAAACCACTGAGCCACTCAGGTGTCCCTAAACCAGTGTTTTTGTTAGCAAATAAAATAAGTATTCTTTGGGATGGCTGGGTGGCTCAGTGGGCTGGGCAACTGCCTTTAGCTCAGGTCATGATTCCAGGGTCCCAGGATAAAGTGCCATATCAGGATCCCTGCACGGTGGGGAGTCTGCTTTTCCTTCAGCCTGGCCCTCCCTCTGCTTATGGGCGCTCTCTCTCTCCAACAAATAAATAACTACCATCTTTTAGAAAAATAAGCATTTCTGTAGCATGTATTTTTATCTTGAGGCTATAATGTATAACACTAACCTGTTACAAAAGATAGTTTTTCCCAACGGATATTTTTATTTAATCATTTATCCATCCATTTACTTTTTCATCAAAGATTGAATACCTCCTTTGTCTTGGTACCCATACTGATATGGAATTGTGGATTTCAAGGTATAGGAAGGGGAACAAGGGGGAATACGTACAGAAGGAAGAGACTGACCTATCCTGTCTGTCCCATCCCCTCCAGTTTATATGATGCCCCCAGAGACATACTACATATTCACAGACACCCTTTACATTTTCCTCTTCCCATGTCTATGTAATTCATAGAAGAAGATCCCTTTTGTAAATTTTTCTAGCTTCAATTTCAGTTTTCCATAAGTGATTACAGACTTTTCCTTAAATCTTTGCTTTTTTTTTTAAAGTAATTGAATAATAGAGTAACTTCTTATGCTGTGAATCGGCTACGAAAATGGCAGGCTCCCTATTTAGCTAATCAAATCTGTCCCTTTCTAACAGACTTTCCTATAAAGTCAGGGAATTTCTAAAGCTTTGAGATATAAATGTTAACTGTCAGTTCCAGTTCTGAAAATGGGAACACAAAATACACTTTTGATAATTAACCAGTGATATAAAAAGGCAGCCCCTTTCCTTCCTCAGCACTGTTTACAGTAGTTTAGTTCTTTTGAGTCTGTCACTGCCTTTGTCTGTTCACTTCAAAGCCATATATTCAGCTGCAGATCCCAAACACAATGCCAAGGGCTGGTGTCTGCTTACTAGAGCTGAAACGCTTTGTTTCAGAACTGCCTTAACAGCTAACTTTATTGGTCTAGATTTACCACCTCGACCTACTTCATTCATTTATTTTCATGTAAACGGAGATGTCTGATTCACAGGAAAGACATCCATTAGCCCACTGTTCAGATAAAATTAATTATTATTCTGATTAATCGTTTCACTCATGTTAGCTCTGCTGGGCAATAGGCAGAGGAAATAAAATGGTTATATCACTTTATGTAGTTCTAGAAAGCACAGAGGTTCCTGCTTTAAAACACATTTTAAGGTGTCACTTGAATGAATATTTGTAAAAATAAATCATCCCTTAACCAAGCTTCTGTGATCTCTATCCCCTTCAGACACACTTAAATCATAGTTACACCTGCTATTGATGCTTGGCCCCAACTAAAGCAAAGGAAGATGGGGAAACAAAGGCAGAAATTTAATTGAACCCATTTTATTCAAAGCATCTTTCTTATTCTTTCTGCTTTGGTTCAAGGTAAGAAGGTAGAGAGAAGTTTAAGAAAGGCAAAGTCGAGTATTGAGAACCAGGAGAGAAAAATGGAAAATTCAGTGGTATATATACTCTGGAAGAAAGCTGTAAAAACCAAAACCCAACAGAAGTGTTACCGAAGGTCAATACTGCCTTACTACCCACAAGCACCCTTTTGATGCCTTCCCTAGATGATGATTTGAAGATGTAGAATACCAAATGAGTTGCATGTATCAGATAAAAATTCGTCTCCTTTTGTCCTTTTTAAAATTATTTTTTATTGAGATATAATTGACTTAGGACATTTTGTTAGTTTCAGGCATGCAACATAATGATTTGATATCTGTATATATTGGAGAAAGATCATCACCTTAAGACTAGTTAACGCCCATCACCAAACATAGTAACAATACTTGTTTTCTTGTGGCAAGAATTTTATAACTCCTTATATCTTTAATAGATCAAACATGAAGATAGTTAATAAAGCATAAATCAGCATGAGATAACTGCAGATATCTTGGCTAGTTGATACATTTCCAGTCAGAAGCTAGAACTTTAAAACTTTGTATAACCTTTTGCTTCTTCATGTCAAATGGGAAATGACAATATCCATTATATTTTTAACATATTCAACATTCATGTAGATCCCTTTCTTAATTTCCCAGATTAGAATCCCACAGCAAAAGCCAGTTCCTGATGGAAACAATGAAGCTGATTATTACATTGAAAACTAAAGGCCAACAAACGCACTGATTTTAAAATTATCAAAAGTGAAACATTAATTTGATGACACTTTTATCGATTGTAACTCATCTCATCATAATCTTTCAACCATTCTTCTGATTATACGACCAAAACCAGTAAAATATAAAACTATTTATTTAATGGCTTATGAAGTTTTTGCAAAAGAAGAGAGAAAGGAATGGTATTAGAGAGAGAGAGGATAAATAAAATAGACAAAACTGCTGTCCTTTCATTTGGTGCTTTTCAGACTTCACTGGAGTCCCGCAAATTCTTCTGGGGAACCAGACTCCTGGGTAGGACAGAGAATGTGGATTGTGGCCCTTGACAAAGGCTAGCTTTTTGCCAAACTATTCAACCAGAATTGTCGTGGCTGGTATCTGTTTCATAAACTGGGTTTCCTAATAAGATTTCCTTTGAAGAAAGGAGTCTATTGCTAAAAAGAAGGTGGAAAACCACAACTCTATAAAGTAGCAGTGGCATCTAAGTAGCAAAATACCTATTCTCCAAAAGTATCAATGTGACATCAAGCATTTATCTTTAAAATCAGTTCATTTATATACTGCACTGTTCCAAAAATACTTTGAGGCAGCTGACTCACTTCCTCTTCGTGATTTCAGTTGATCTGAATTCACCTTCTCCAGTAAGTTATAAGCACATTAATAGTAGATACCTTCCATGTTGAATAGGACAATGGAATGTAACCTCTGGAAACCCAGTGAATAATTTCAGATTCATAAATCAGATTTTAGACTTAGAAGCTTAGACTTTAAAGATTTTTTAAAATTTATTTATTTGACAGAAAGAGAGATCACAAGTAGGCAGAGAGGCAGGAAGAGAAAGGAGGGGAAGAAGGCTCCCCGC
The DNA here is from genome assembly GCF_902655055.1 of Lutra lutra. Taxonomy (NCBI): domain Eukaryota; kingdom Metazoa; phylum Chordata; class Mammalia; order Carnivora; family Mustelidae; genus Lutra; species Lutra lutra. Next base: position 16,764,201 of record NC_062279.1, read on the forward strand.
TGAGCAGAGAGACCAATGTGGGGCTCGATCCCAGGACCCTGAGATCATGATCCGAGTGCAGAGGCTTAACCCACTGAGCCACCCAGGTGCCCCAAGCTTAGACTTTAAATCATTATATACAGTTTGAGACTTAAAAGCTTAAGCTTTAAATCATGGTATGCAGTTTAATAGCATAACCTCATTTTTATTACAAATATGTCGACACATGCATAGAAAATACTGGAAATAAAAAACTACCTACGAACATTGGTTATGTCTTGAGGCTGGACTTACAGAGACTTTTGCTTTCACCAGTGGTGGCTCTCTGAAGGAATTTGAGTACATTATTTTTTAAAACCTTAAAAATTTCAATGACAGAGGCTTCTGGATGGCTCAGTTGATTAAGCATCTGCCTTTGGCCCAGATCATGATCCCAGGGTCCTGGGATTGAGCCCTACATCAGGATCCCTGCTCCGCGGGGAGACTGCTTCTCCCTCTCCTGCTCCTCCTGTTTGTGTTTTCTCTCTGTCTGTCTTACAAATAAATAAATAAATCTTTAAAAAAATAAAAAGAATTTCTTTTTTTTTTAATTGTATTTATTTGACAGAGAGAGACACATCAAGAGAAGGAACACAAGCAGGGGGAGAGGGAGAAGCAGCCTTCCTGCTGAGCAGGGAGCCCGATGTAGGGCTCGATCGCAGGACTCTAGCATGACCTGAGCCGAAGGCAGACACTTAACAACTGTGCCACCCAGGTGCCCCTAAAAAGAATTTTAATAACATTAGATGGGCAGTGAATAGCGAAAATCTGCTTAAAAAGGATTTTTGTTCTCCTAACCTTTTGCATTTTCCAATAGATCTATTTTTCCCTTTTTATTCCTTACGCTGTAACTTCATCCCCATCACTTGTTCATTCCATAACTGAAAGCCTGTACGTCCCATACCCCTTCACGCGTTTGGCTCACCCTCCACACTCCTCCCCTCTAGCAACCCCCAGTTTGTTCTCTGTATTTTGGGGTCTGTTTCTGCTTTGTTGTTATTGTTGTTCATGACTTTTGTTTTTCAGATTTCACACATAAGTGAAATCATGTGGTATATTTCTTTCTCTGTCTGACTTTTTTCACTTAGCATGATACCCTCTAGGCCCATGCCTGTTGCTGCAAATGCCCAGATTTCTTTTTTGGTGGCTAAGTTATATTCCATTGTGTATACACCACATCTCCTTCATCCATTCAGCTGTCATCGGATATGGGTGGCTTCCGTATCTTGACTATGATAAATAATGCTGCAGTAAACATAACGGTGCACATATATTTTTGAATTTGAGTTTTCATTTTCTTTGGATCAAGAGCCAGAAGTGGAATTACTGGATTATATGGTATATATGGTATATCTTTCTTCTTCTTCTCCTCCTCCTCCTCCTCCTTCTTCTTCTTCTTTTAATTTCTGTATAGCTAACTTACAGTGTTCTATTAGTTTCAGTTGCACAATATAATGATTCAACAATTCTGTACATTACTCAGTGCTCACCTGGTGAGTGTACTCTTAATCCCCTCTGCCTATCTCACCCATCCCCCTACCAATCTCCCCTCTGATAGCCATCAGTTTGTCCTCCGTAGTTACAAGTCTGTTTTTCTTTGTTCATTTGTTTTGTTTCTTAAATTCCACATTTGAGTAAATCATGGGGTATTTGTCTTTCTCTGTGTGACTTACTTCACTTAGTGTAATACTTCGTAGATCCTATCCATGTTATCGCAAATATTTCATTCCTTTTTAGTGGCTGAATAATATTATATATATGTATATATGTATTTATATAATATATTACATATATATAAATATATATATTTTTTAAGATTTTATTTATTTTGCACAGAGAGAGAGAATACAAGCAGGGGGAGATGCGGGCAGAGGGGGAGGGGGAAGCAGGCTCCTGTTGAGCAAGGAGCTCAATGTGAGACTTGATCCCAGGACTCTAGGATGACCTGAGCTGAAGGCACTCACTTAACCAACTAAGCCACCCAGGTGCCGCTTTATATATTTCTGTATATGTATTTGAATTATATATATTTGAATTAGTGATTTCATGTTCTTCGGGTAAATATCCAGTAGTGGAATCTGGAATTACTTGATCATACAGTAGTTCTATTTTTAATTTTTTGAGGAACATTAGTACGGTTTCCATAGCAGCTGCACCAATTTACAATCCCACCAGCAGTGCACAAGGGTTCCTTTTTCTCCACATCCTCACCAACACTTGTGGTTCCTGTGTTTTTGATAGTAACCGTTCTGACAGGTGTGAAGTGACATCTCATTGTGGTTTGGATGATGAGTGATGTTAAACATCTTTCCCTGTGTCTGTTGGCCATCTGTATGTCTTCTTTGGAAAAATGTCTATTCAGGTCCTCTCCCAATTTTAATAGGATTATTTGGGGGTTTGGGATTGAGTTTTTTAAGTTCTTTATATATTTTAGATATTAACCCCTTATCAAATGTACAATTTGCAAATATCTTCTTCCATTCAGTATGTTACCTTTTTGTTTTATTGATGGTTTCCTCTGCTATGCTTTTTATTTTGATTCAGTCCCAATAGTTTATTTTTCTCTTGTTTCCTTTGTTTGAGGAGACAAATATAGAAAAATGTTGCTAAGGCCAATGTCAGAGAGATTACCACTTACGTTTTCTGCTAGGATTTTTATGGTTTCAGCTCTCATGTTTAGGCCTTTAATCCATTTTTACTTTATTTTTGTGTAGGATGTTCCAATATATTCTTTATTATTTTACTTTAATAATATCTTTTTGAAATATATTTCATATACAATAAAATGCTCGGGTCTCAAGTGTACCATTTGGCAAGTTGTGACACATATATATAGCCATGTAACTAATCACCAAAATTAAGATATTGAACATTTCTATCACCTATAAGACACTTTTATTCCTCTTTTCAGTAAACTCTCCTTACCTCCAAGACAGTAATTGTTCTGATTTATATTGCTAAGAATTAGTTTCACCAGTTCTTAAACTCATATAGTTGGAATCAAATAGCATACAATCTTGTGTATGCTTTCTTTTATCCAACATAATATTTTGGAGATTCATCTGTGCTGTTGCATTATCAGTAATTCACACTTTATTGTTGAATAGGATTCCATTGTAAGAAATATTGAAACTAGTTGTTTTCCTGTTGATGTGCATATCTTTTTTTTTTTTAAATAAAATACTGGGGCACCTGAGTGGCTCAGTCAGTTAAGGGTCTACCTTTAGCTCAAGTCTTAATCCTAGAGTCCTGGGATTGAGTCCCATGTGGAGCTCCCTGCTCAGCAGGAGGTCTGCCTCTCCCTCTGACCCTCCTCCTTCTTGTGCGCTCTCTCTCTCTCAGATAAATAAATAAAATCTTTAAAAATAAATGAATAAATAAATAAATAAATAAATAAAATTACTCCTTCAACATTTTCTTCTTCTTAAAAATTGTCTTGGCTATATCAAGTCCTTTAAATTTCTATTATCAATTTTAGAATCAGTGTGTCAAATTTCTTAAAAATCTGCTGGGGTTTTTGTTGCGATTTCTCCAAATCTGTAAGTTGGGAATAATGAATGTTTTAATAATATTGAGTCTTCCAAACCATTAACATGACACATCTCTCTATCTAGACCTTCTCTAATTTCTCTTGGCAGTATTTTGGGTTTCAGGGTAGAATCTAGCACATCTTTTACTAAATTTATTCTTACATAACAGATGTTTTATAATTTCTCATAAATGGTATTTTATTTTCCAGTTGTTTATTGCTAGTGTATAGAGGGGCCCACTTATACTGTGACCTTGCTAAATTCACTCATTACTTCTAGGGGTTTATGGAACCCATTGGATTTTTCTGTATCCAATCATGAATAGTCTTCAAATAGACAATTTCCCTTCTGTCTTATTTTTCAATCTTTATGCCTTTCTCTATTTCCTTCAATTTTTTTTTCTTTTTTTCTGTTGCACTGTTTAGGATCTCTAGCACATGCTGAATAGAATTTGTTAAACTAAGAATCCTTAACTTGATTATGATGTTAAAAGGTAAGAGTGGAATATTCAATATCTTAGTAAGTATGATATTAGATGTAGGCTTTTCATAGGTATGCTTTTCCAATTTTGGAAAGTTCTATTCCTATATGCTGTGATGTTGTTTTTATTTTTGACCCTGATTGGGTGTTGAATTTTGTCAAATCCATTTTCTGCATATTCTGATATGATCATATAGTTTTTTATCCTATTAGGTGTGAATTGTATTCTTTTTTTTTTATTTTTATTTTTGTTTTTTTTTTTATTTATTTGACACAGAGAGAGAGATCATAGGTAGGCAGAGAGGCAGGCAGAGAGAGAGGAGGAAGCAGGCTGAGCAGAGAGCCCGACGTGGGGCTCGATCCCAGGACCCTGAGATCATGACCTGAGCCAAAGGCAGAGGCTTAACCCACTGAGCCACCCAGGTGCCCCTGTATTAATTCATTTTTAAGTATTAAATCAAACTTGCATTCCCGTCATAATATTGCTTAGCTATAATATAGTATCATTTTTAAATATTACTGAATTTCATTTTCTATGCTCATGAGAAATATTGGTCTGAATTTTTTTTCTTGTAATGTCCTTCACATTTTGGTGTCATTATCATACTAACGAGCGTCATAAAACTAATTTGTGCTTCTTCTTCTTTTCTTCTTTCATTTCTAAAAGAATTTATTGAACTTTGATATTTCTCTTCCTTGAATGCTTGATGGAATTTACTAGTGAAGCAGTCTGAGCTTGACATTTTCTTTTGTTTTTTTTTTTTTGTTTTGTTTTGTTTTTTAGCAAATACAGTTGTATTCAAAATTTCTACTTTTTGTTGTATCAGTTTCAGGAAATTATGTTTTAACTTTCATCTAATTGACTGAATGTACTTATATAAAGATGTTCTTATATCCTTTGTTTTCACTTACTGTCTGAAGAATTTGTGGTGATCTCTCTCCTTTCATTCTTTATTGGCATTTTGCCTCTCAATTAGTCTTGCTAAAGGTATATCACTTTTGTTAATCCTCTTAAATAACAAACTTTTGATTTTGTTAACTTTCTTTTTTGCTTTCCTGTTTCATATGATTGATTTCTGATTTTTACAATTATAGTTTATTTCCTTTCTTTTATTTTTGTTTGAGCTTAATTCTCTTTTCTTATCCAGTTTGTTTCACTTTGGTAGTTTCAATTACTGATTTCCCCTCCTCAAATGTATGCTTTAAAACTATTTATTTCCCTCTTAGCACTGCTTTACCTGTATCTCACAAATTTTGATATGCTGTGTCTCATTATCATTCAGTTCAAAATATTTTCTGATTTTTCTCACATGTTTTTTTCTTTGATCCAGGGGTTATTTAGAAGAATGTATTTTAATTTTCAAATATTTAAGGGTTTTTCTAATATAATTTTACAGTGAATTTCAACTTAATTCTTGTAAGGTCTAAAAACATCTCTCATGTGATTTTAGCTTTTTAAGACTTAACAAAACTTATTTTATGATCTGGCATAGTTCAATCTCGGTGAATGTTCCTCATGCATTTGCAAAAAATATGTATTTGCAGTAGTTGAATGTGGAAGTTTATAAATATCAATTTGGTCAAGCGGTTACTAGAAATGCTTAATTCTTGGGGGCCTGAAGGACTCAGTCAGTTAAGTCCTTGAATCTTGATCTCAGCCCAGGTCTTGATCTCAGCATCCTTAGTTCAGGCCCTGGATTGGGCCCTGCCTTGGGCTCCATGATGGGCATGGAACCTACTTTTTAAAAAAATGCTTAATTCTCTATATTACCAATTTTTTTTTTTTTTGGTCTACTCTTTCCACTAATTTTTGATCAATGGATATTAAAATTTCCCACTATTCCATTTCATTCTGTGAATTTTTGCTTACTATAGTTTGAAGGTCTATTCTTATTTACAAATAATATCTAAAATTTTTAAGTGATGAAGCGACCCTTTTAAAATTATGAAATGCCCCTCTGCATCTTCTTTAATAACCCCATTATGAAGTCTACTTTGTCTGATAATATAGTCACACTATGTTTCTTGTGATTAGTGTTTGCATGGTATTTTTTTCCATTTTTTTTAAATTCTTGAACTATTTGTCTCTTAATAGTTAAAGTAGCTTCCATTCAACTGGGTCTTGCTCTTTTATCTGACATCTCTAACATTATAAGAATACTCGTTACCTTTTTATGTAGTGTAATTATTGATATGGTTAGATTTATTTTCCCATCTTAAGATTTGTTTTCTACTTCTTCCCTCTTTGTTCCTTTATTCCATCTTTTCTGCCTTGTTTTGAATTAATTGAATAATTGTTAGTACAACATGCTATTGTCTCTACTGGCTCTTGAACTATTTTTGCTTTCCTGTTTTTGTTTGTGCTCTAGGGATCACAATATGTGTCCTAACCTTATTACAGTCTACATAAAATTAATATTGTGCTATTTCATGTGAAATATAAAAATCTTATAATGAGCATAATTCCATTTACCACCTACAGCCCTTTCTGCTCATTTTATCATACTCATCTGCTCATTTTATCATTCCACTTCTGTCTTATAAATGCTGCAGTGTATTATTAATATTATTGTTCTAAATAGTCACTAGACTTTTAAAGAAATTAAGAAAAAGTATTTTCCATGTACCCATGTATTTACCATTTCTGGTGTTCTTCAGTTTTTTGCAAGCGAAGTTTTCACCAAGATGATTTCCTTCAGCCTACGATGCATTCTTTAGTATGTTTTGTGGAGCAAAACTGCTGACAATGAGTTCTGCTTTTGTTTTTGTTTTTGTTTTTTTGTTTTGTTTTGTCTGAAAATATCTTTTCTTTCACATTCATTTTTGAAGGAAAATTTCATTGGACATAGAATTCTAGGTTGACACATTTTCTTTTGATACTTCAAAGATGTTATTTTATTATTTTCTGGCTGCTTTTTCTTTACTCAGGAGAACTCAGCCACAATTCTTATTATTGTTTCTCTGATTATACTATGTCTCTTTCATCTGGCTACTTTTAAAACTTCTCTTTGGGGATGCCTGGGTGGCTTAGTCGGTTAAGCCGCTGCCTTCAGCTCAGGTCATGATCCCAGGGTCCTGGGATCAAGTCCCACATCAGGCTCCTTGTCCAGCAGGGAGCCTGCTTCTCTCTCTGCCACTCTGCCTCTTGTGCTCTCTCTCTGAAAAATAAATAAATAAAGTTAAAATAAAATAAAATAAAATTTCTCTTTGTCTTTGAATTTATTTATCTGACTATCTCATGCCTGGATGAGGTCTTTCTTTTTATCCTATATGGGATTTACTGAGCTTCTTTGACCTTGGTTCTGTGTCTTTGATAAGTTTAATCCTTATGTGAGACTGTTTTGTCACTAAATCTTAGGCATTCTCCTCTCTCTCTCTCTTTTTTTTTCCCTCTCTCTCTATACTTCCTTCATTTTGAGTAAGGTCTATTGACTATCTTTGAGTTCATTGATCCTTTTATCTGTGTGTCCATTCTGCTCTTAAGTCCTTCAAATGATTTTTTTTTTTCATTTCAAGTACTTTTAATACAAGAGTTTTTATTTGGTCCAATTTTATAATTTCAGTGTTCTGCTAAAATTCCTCATTAGTTCATCCATTTTGTCCATATTTTCCAAAAAACCTGTAACATAATTATAATAGTTGCTTTAGAGGTTCAGAAACAGGGATTCCTATGCAGGCAGTGAAGGAGAGCTCTCTTGCTTCTACCTAAGGTTTTCCTGCATCTGTTACTCACCTGGATATCCCTATTTAAGCTTATTTGGAGCATCACTTCTCCTCCAAACCAAGCAATGTTTTGCTTGATTTTACTTTTTCAGTTAAGATTTACATTTCTGGGGAGTCAAGATGGCAGAGAAGTAGCAGGCTGAGACTGCATCAGGTAGCAGGAGATCAGCTAGATAGCTTATCAAACCATTGCGAACACCTACAAATCCAACAGGAAACCGAAGAGAAGAACAGCAACAATTCTAGAAACAGAAAATCAACCACTTTCTGAAAGGTAGGACTGGCGGAGAAGTGAATCCAAAGTGACGGGAAGATAGACCGCGGGGGGAGGGGCTGGCTCCCGGCGAGCGGCGGAGCAACGGAGCACAAAATCAGGACTTTTAAAAGTCTGTTCCGCTGAGGGACATTACTCCAGAGGCTAAACTGGGGTGAAGCCCACGCGGGGTCAGCATGGCCCCAGGTCCCGTGGGGTCACAGAAGAATCAGGGGTGTCTGAGTGTCGCAGAGCTCGCAGTTATTAGAGCGGGGAAGCCGGCTATGGAGACAGAGCCGAGAAGTGAGCTCTCAGCTCGGGGTTACCTTGAACTGGTCGCAGGCTGGGTGAGCTCGGAGCGCGGCCGGAGGCCAGGGAGACAGAGTGATTGAGTGCTTTTCTCTGAGGGTGCACAGAGGAGTGGGGCCCCGAGCTCTCGGCTCCTCCGGGCCAGAGACCAGGAGGCCACCATCTTCATGCCCTTCCTCTGAACTCAACGGAAAGCGCTCAGGGAACAAAAGCTCCCAAAAGCAAACCAGAGCGGATTACTCAGCCCGGCCCCGGGTAAGGGCGGTGCAACTCCGCCTGGGGCAAAGACACTTGAGAATCACTGCAACAGTGCCCTCCCCCAGAAGATCAACAAGAAATCCAGCCAGCACCAAGTTCATGTACCAAGGAGAACAGCAGAATTCCAGAGGAGGAGAAAGCAAAACATGGAATTCATGGCTTTCTCCCCATGATTCCTTAGTCTTGCTGTTAATTTAATTTTTTTAATTTAATTTTTTTTCTTCTTCTACAATTTTTTTAACTTTTACCCTTTCCTCTTTTAACGTTTTTTAACTAGTTTATCTTAACAATACCTTTCATAAAAAAATAATAATCTTTTTTGAACGCTCATATTAAAATATAGTCATATTTTATCCTTCATTGTATCTAACTTTTTTTTTTGTATACACATAGGGATTTTTCTTCTAAAAAATTTGGGGTACAACTTCTTCTAATAGATCAAAATATGCCCTAAATCTAGCTCCAGGCTTGTTCTAGTCTCCAGCCTGAGCAAAATCTCTCCACCTTCTTTTTCTTTATTCTCCCAACCAAGTTACTTTATCAACTCCTTTTTTAGAAATTAAAAAAAATTTTTTTTCATCTTTATATGCATATTCCATCCCTTCATTGTGTTTACCCTTATATATATTTTTCATTCTTTAAAATTTTAGGAGGTAGTTTCTTCTAAGAGACCAAAATACTCCCAAAATTAGGTGGGTGACCCTGTTCTAGTCACCAGTCTAATATATATATTTTTTTCTTTTTTATATTTTTTTAAATTTGTTTTTTTTTTAATTTTTTTCTGAACTTCTTTTTATCTCCTTTCTCCCCGCCATGATTTGGGGTCTCTTCTGATTTGGTTAAAGTGCATTTTCCTGGGGTCTTTGCCATCCTTTAAGTATTTTACTTCCTCCTTCATATATTCTTATCTGGACAAAATGACAAGGCGGAAAAACTCACCACAAAAAAAAGAACAAGAGGCAATACCAAAGGCTAGGGACCTAATCAATATGGACATTGGTAATATGTCAGATCTAGAGTTCAGAATGACGATTCTCAAGGTTCTAGCCGGGCTCAAAAAAGGCCTGGAAGATATTAAAGAAACCCTCTCTGGAGAGTTAAAAGCCCTTTCTGGAGAAATAAACAAACTAAAATCTTACCAAGTTGAAATCAAAAAAGCTATTAATGAGGTGCAATCAAAAATGGAGGCTCTTTCTGCTAGGATAAATGAGGCAGAAGAAAGAATTAGTGATATAGAAGACCAAATGACAGAGAATAAAGAAGCTGAGCAAAAGAGAAACAAACAAATACTGGACCACGAGGGGAGAATTTAAGAGATAAGTGATACCGGGGTGCCTGGGTGGCTCAGTGGGTTAAGCCGCTGCCTTCGGGTCGGGTCATGATCTCAGGGTCCTGGGATCGAGTCCCGCATCGGGCTCTCTTCTCAGCAGGGAGCCTGCTTCCTCCTTTCTCTCTCTGCTTGCCTCTCTGTCTACTTGTGATCTCTCTCTGTCAAATAAATAAATAAAATCTTTAAAAAAAAAAAAGAGAGAGATAAGTGATACCATAAGACGAAACAACATTAGAATAATTGGGATTCCAGAAGAAGAAGAAAGAGAGAGGGTGAGCAGAAGGTGTATTGGAGAGAATTATTATAGAGAATTACCCTAATATGGCAAAGGGAATGAGCATCAAAATCCAGGAGGTTCAGAGAACCCCCCTCAAAATCAATAAGAATAGGTCCACACCCCATCACCTAATAGTAAAATTTATAAGTCTTAACGACAAAGAGAAAATCCTGAAAGCAGCCCAGGAAAAGAAGTCTGTAACATACAATGGTAAAAATATTAGATTGGCAGCGGATTTATCAACAGAGACCTGGCAGGCCAGAAAGAACTGGCATGATATATTCAGAGCACTAAACGAGAAAAACATGCAGCCAAGAATACTATATCCAGCTAGGCTATCATTGAAAATAGAAGGAAAGATAAAAAGCTTCCAGGACAAACAAAAACTGAAAGAATTTGCAAACACCAAATCGGCTCTACAGGAAATATTGAAAGGGGTCCTCTAAGCAAAGAGAGACCCTAAAAGTAGTAGATCAGAAAGGAACAGACAATATACAGTAATAGTCACCTTACAGGCAATACACTCATATCCCTTAATAGTTACCCTGAATGTTAATGGGCTAAATGCCCCAATCAAAAGACACAGGGTATCAGAATGGATAAAAAAACAAAACCCATCAATATGCTGCCTACAAGAAACTCATTTTAGACTCGAAGACACCTCCAGATTTAAAGTGAGGGGGTAGAAAACAATTTACCATGCTAGTGGACATCAGAAGAAGGCTGGGGTGGCAATCCTTATATCAGATCAATTAGACTTTAAGCCAAAGACTATAATAAGAGATGAAGAAGGACACTATATCATACTCAAAGGGTCTGTCCAACAAGAAGATCTAACAATTTTAAATATCTATGCCTCTAACATGGGTGCAGCCAACTATAAAAACCAATTAATAACAAAATCAAAGAAACACATTGACAATAATACAATAATAGTAGGGGGCCTTAACACTCCCCTCACTTTAATGGACAGATCATCCAAGCAAAAGATCAACAAGGAAATAAAGGCCTTAAATGACACACTGGACCAGATGGACATCACAGATATATTCAGAACATTTCATCCCAAAGCAACAGAATACACATTCTTCTCTAGTGCACATGGAACATTCTCCAGAATAGATCACATCCTGGGTCACAAATCAGGTCTCAACTGGTATCAAAAGATTGGGATCATTCCCTGCATATTTTCAGACCACAATGCTCTGAAGCTAGAACTCAATCATAGGAGGAAATTTGGAAAGAACCCAAATACATGGAGACTAAACAGCATCCTTCTCAAGAATGAATGGGTCAACCAAGAAATTAAGAAAGAATTGAAAAAATTCAATGAAACAAATGATAATGAAAACACAACGGTTCAAAAATCTGTGAGACACAGCAAAGGCAGTCCTAAGAGGAAAATATATAGCAGTACAAGACTTTCTCAAGAAACAAGAAAGGTCTCAAATACACAACCTAACCCTACACCTAAAGGAGCTAAAGAATGAACAACAAAGAAAGCCTAAACCCAGGAGGAGAAGAGAAATCATAAAGATCAGAGCAGAAATCAATGAAATAGAAACCAAAAAAACAATAGAACAAATCAACGAAACTAGGAGCTGGTTCTTTGAAAGAATTAATAAGATCGATAAACCCCTGGCCAGACTTATCAAAAAGAAAAGAGAAAGAACCCAAATAAATAAAATTATGAATGAAAGAGGAGAGATCACAACCAACACCAAAGAAATAAAACAATTATAAGAACCTATTATGAGCAACTCTACACCAACAAATTTGACAATCTGGAAGAAATGGATGCATTCCTGGAGACGTATAAACTACCACAACTGAACCAGGAAGAAATAGAAAACCTGAACAGACCTATAACCAGTAAGGAGATTGAAACAGTCATCAAAAATCTCCAAACAAACAAAAGCCCAGGGCCAGATGGCTTCCCAGGGGAATTCTACCAAACATTTAAAGAAGAATTAATACCTATTCTCCTGAAACTGTTCCAAAAAATAGAAATGGAAGGAAAACTTCCACACTCATTTTATGAGGCCAGCATCACCTTGATCCCAAAACCAGACAAGGATCCCATCAAAAAAGAGAATTACAGACCAATATCCTCGATGAACACGGATGCAAAAATTCTCACCAAAATACTAGTCAATAGGATCCAACAGTACCTTAAAAAGATTATTCACCACGACCAAGTAGGATTTATTCCAGGGCTGCAAGGTTGGTTCAACATCCGCAAATCAATCAATGTGATACAACACATTAATAAAAGAAAGAACAAGAACCATATGATACTCTCAATAGATGCTAAAAAAGCATTTGACAAAGTACAGTATCCCTTCCTGATCAAAACTCTTCTGAGTGTAGGGATAAAAGGCACATACCTCAATATTATCAAAGCCCACCACAAATACCATTCTCAATGGAGAAAAACTGAAAGGTTTTCCGCTAAGGTCAGGAACATGGCAGGGATGTCCATTATCACCACTACTATTCAACATAGTACTAGAAGTCCTAGCCTCAGCAATCAGACAACAAAAGGAAATTAAAGGCATCCAAATCGGCAAAGAAGAAGTCAAACTATCACTCTTCGCAGATGATACAATACTATATGTGGAAAACCCAAAAGACTCCACTCCAAAACTGCTAGAACTTGTACAGGAATTCAGTAAAGTGTCAGGATATAAAATCAATGCACAGAAATCAGTTGCATTTCTCTACACCAACAACAAGACAGAAGAAAGAGAAATTAAGGAGTCCATCCCATTTACAATTGCACCCAAAACTATAAGATACCTAGGAATAAACCTAACCAAAGAGACTAAGAATCTATACACAGAAAACTATAAAGTACTCATGAAAGAAATTGAGGAAGACACAAAGAAATGGAAAAATGTTCCATGCTCCTGGATTGGAAGAATAAATATTGTGAAAATGTCTATGCTACCTAAAGCAATCTACACATTTAATGCAATCCCTATCAACATCCCACACATTTTTTTCAAAGAAATGGAACAAATAATCCTAAAATTTATATGGAACCAGAAAAGACCTCGAATAGCCAAAGGAATATTGAAAAAGAAAGCCAAAGTTGGTGGCATCACAATTCCGGACTTCAAGCTCTATTACAAAGCTGTCATCATCAAGACAGCATGGTACTGGCGCGAAAACAGACACATAGATCAATGGAACAGAATAGAGAGCTCAGAAATAGACCCTCAACTCTATGGTCAACTCATCTTCGACAAAGCAGGAAAGAATGTCCAATGGAAAAAAAATAGCCTCTTCAATAAATGGTGTTGGGAAAACTGGACAGCCACATGCAGAAAAATGAAATTGGACCATTTCCTTATACTACACATGAAAATAGACTGAAAATGGATGAAGGACCTCAATGTGAGAAAGGAATCCATCAAAATCCTTGAGGAAAACACAGGCAGCAACCTCTTCGACCTCAGCCGCAGCAACTTTTTCCTGGGAACATCGCCAAAGGCCAGGGAAGCAAGGGCAAAAATGAACTATTAGGATTTCATCAAGATCAAAAGCTTTTGCCCAGCAAAGGAAACAGTTAACAAAACCAAAAGACAACTGTCAGAATGGGAGAAGATATTTGCAAACAACATATCAGATAAAGGTCTAGTATCCAAAATCTATAAAGAGCTTATCAAACTCAACACCCAAAGAACAAATAATCCAATCAAGAAATGGGCAGAGGACTTGAACAGACATTTCTGCAAAGAAGACATCCAGATGGCCAACAGACACATGAAAAAGTGCTCCACATCAGGCATCAGAGAAATACAAATCAAAACCACAATGAGATACCACCTCACACCAGTCAGAATGGCTAAAATTAACAAGTCAGGAAATGACAGATGCTGGCGAAGATGCGGACTCCTACACTGTTGGTGGGAATGCAAGTTGGTGCAACCACTCTGGAAAACAGCGTGGAGGTTCTTCAAAAAGTTGAAAATAGAGCTACCCTATGACCCAGAAATTGCACTACTGCGTATTTACCCTAAAGATACAAATGTAGTGATCTGAAGGGGCACGTGCACCTGAATGTTTATGGCAGCAATGTCCACAATAGCCAAACTATGGAAAGAACCTAGATGTCCATCAACAGATGAATGGATAAAGAAGATGTGTTATATATACACAATGGAATACTATGCAGACATCAAAAGAAATGAAATCTTGCCATTTGCGACGACGTGGATGGAACTAGAGGATATTATGCTTAGCAAAATAAGTCAATTGGAGAAAGACAGCTATCATATGATCTCCCTGATATGAGGAAGTGAAGATGCACCGTGGGGGGTTTAGGAAGTAGGAAAAGAAGAAATGAAACAAGATGGGATTGGGAGGGAGACAAACCATAAGTGACTCTTAATCTCGCAAAACAAACTGAGATTTGCTGGGGGAAGGGGGGCCGGGAGAGGGGGATGGTGTTATGGACATTGGGGAGGTATGTGCTATGGTAAGTGCTGTGAAGTGTGTAAACCTGGCAATTCACAGACCTGTACCCCTGGGGATAAAAATACATTATATGTTTATTTTAAAAAAATAATAAAATATTTAAAAAAAATAATAGTTGCTTTAAAGTCCTTGTTTGCTATTTCCAGCATTGGGTAAATGAGACTTTATCTCTATTGCCTGCTTTTTCTTTTTGCTATGAATTAGTTTTTCTGTATTTATGCATATCTCATAGGTTTATGTTGGATTTTAAACATCATGTACAATATAGTGTAGGCACTTGAAGTTCTATTTTCTTCCCGTAAAGAATATTCAGTTTCATTCTGGCAGACAGTTAAAACTTCATTTTAGATTTTGTTAGGGTAGGTCTGTTTCATATTTGTCCTTAAGTTTAGGGCATGGTTTATAGTCCTGAGACATGATCCTTCCCTCTAAGGCAGACTCTTTTGGGGTTTCAGTGGTAAGTCCGAGATGTTTACAAATTCCCTTTTGTCTTGGCTGGACTTGAACCATAAACTCTGCCTTCCCAGAAGTGGGAAAGTTTGAAAACCTCTGATCTATGCTTTTCCCATGTTTCACAGGAACCAGGAAACTGGAAACTACATTTCCCAGAATCCTGTCAGCAAGGTTCTGGCTTAGATTTGGAAAGGCAATAAGGGAGCCGAAGACATTTGTTTTTCTCTGGCTGTGGAGATAAATTGAGGTTTGGTGGTAGCCTAAGAGCAGCCCTTTGTAAAAACAGTGTGACTATGTGTGCTGGATTCCTGTAGTTCCTGACCAGGCTGGCAGGAGCAACTTCCTAAGTTTCTGAATAACAGCAAACCTGAGAGTTAACAAGAGCCTTCTTCAACTTGTACTTACAATGGCTTTGACCATGCCGAATACACATTAAGTTATTTTCCACTGGAAGTAGCTAGAGTGGTTTCTGAGTTCTTGGACAAACTGGTCAGTGGAAGTGCTGTTGGTATTCTTTGCTTGCAAGGACATCCTGTGCATTGCACCACACTTACCCTTCCTAAACACTTGGCAATTAATATCAGTAGACACTCCCAGTGAATCTGGTAAACAAAGGAAGTCTCCTACATTTTTAGAAACCTCCTCTGGAAGGAGAACTATTTCTAATTAGGGCCCTCTGTAGGGCCCTCTAGAATTCTCAGTGTCTAAATTAGTGCCTTGCCCTTATTGAGCAAGTGTGCAATATTCATTCAGTAAAAGAATAAATAACAATACAATAAAAGGTACTCTTGAAAAGTATATCAATAGTTGAAGCTTGTCCAGGTCGCACCTCACATTTGGAAAGCCCAGAATGGTTATCTATGTTTTGTTCCATCCTGGAGGACAGTCTCTTCCCTTTAGCCTTCTAAAGATTCTCCTGGCATTATAACTTTTTGGGTCATGGGGAAAAGGTTTGTGAACTCTCTATTCTCCCACGGATGACCTGGGAACTGCCTGAAACCGTTACCTGGCCTAAGGATACAGAGCTCACTTTTACTGGTATCTCTTTCTTGGGACTCAGCAATTAACAGGGTCAAGTGATGTCATGAGGAGCTGGGTTCCCTGATCTCATATGTGTTGACCCACCCATAAAACATGGTTTTTCAAAAGTATGCTTTGTTGGGCTATGATTTGTACCTTGTCAAAAGGGTCTATAAAATGCGTCACCTTATCTATTATAGGACAGCAAAACATGGTTCTCAGCTAACAAATATTTCTCAGTTTCCTTTATATAAATTTAATCCTGGCTCTCAGCTTCTATTCCATTGTGTTGGTGAGGAAGGGTAGTTCCAATTCTACTGGTGATGCTTTCCATTGCTGCAGTTTCTGGGAGGTTTTCATGATTATAAGGAAATAGAAATCAAGGTTACCATGATCACCATTGACCTCTCTTTGAATCTTTCTGATCTCTGTTTCCAGATCTCCAATAGGGCAGGTGATCTTTGTTGAACCTGGGGATCCTAAAACCTAGAGTCTTACCTCCTGAAATAATCATCTGCTTGGAGGTCTGGTCACTGCCTTCCTTCCACAGGATGTTCTCACTAAGTAGTGTTTAGGTCTCCCACTTATGGAATGCACCATTTCTATCTCCTCGTAAATCCAGGAAAAGAGTTCCTTCCCACTGAGTGTTGTTTTGTTTTGTTTTTTGTTTTCCAGATAAAAAAGCATTCATTGCAAAACAATTAATAAAAAAATACAGATCTCTATGAATTTAAAGTAGGGATTATAAACTCAAAGACTTGGGGGGAGCCACGTGGGTCAAATGAGTTAGAAAAATAGTGGACTGGAGGGGAACAAGAGTGAGTGGAGTAATAATGGAGTTGTTTATACGAAACATTCTAAATATAACTAAAATATTAATTTAAATAGAAAAGTGAGCAAAAATGAGGATAAACATCAAAAAACACAAATAACAAAGCAGATATTCATGACTGTGGTGCTAACTATTGAACACCTGCCAAATTCCATTATCTGTATCATTAAAAGCAGTGAAGCTTTCAATAAGCTTTTAATTTAACAGAACTTTAAATTTTCTGTATGAATCTATGTCCTTAAATAGGCTTTGAGAAATATAATATACTGATTACACTTTTTGCTTTACCAACTATTGGTTGTTCTAATACGGCTTTATTTTAAAGCCCTATAAAGGAAGAAACCAGGATTATGTTATTCACCATTTCATCCCCAATAACTAATACATTGTTTTGCACCTGGTAGGAACTCAGTAAATAATTATGGAATAAATACACTAAAGAGTTGTTTTTCTAAATTTAGGCCTTTAAAACTTTCCCCCTTCTTATCGATATTCTTCTTGAAGTTCAGATAATCTCTTATTCTTTTTTTTAATAATCTCTTATTCTTAATCTTCCACCTTTTTAATAGATAATATGGAATTTGCTTACTTTTAATGGACTGGAAAAACAAGGGGCACCTGGGTGGCTCAGTGGGTTAAAGCCTCTGCCTTTGGCTCAGGTCATGATCCCAGGGTCCTGGGATCAAGCCCTGCATCAGGCTCTCTGCTCAGTGGGGAGCCTGCTTCCTCCTCTCTCTCTCTGCCTGACTCTCTGCCTACTTGTGATCTCTGTCTGTCAAATAAATAAATAAAATCTTTAAAAAAAAAAAGTATTTTTGAGATCACTTCCAAATTGGGCTCTCTGTCTGTTCAAAGTGACTCGTGCTACAAATCTAGGATTATTGCAGATAAGAGCACAGTGATCTCAAGTCATTGGAAAACACACAAATCTAGGATTATTGCAGATAAGAGCACAGTGATCTCAAGTCATTGGAAAACACTAAGTGAATTTTCCTATGTCTCTTTGTTTTTTTATTTAACATGATAGAAATAGGAAATGAAAAATTCAGTGAATTCCAAACAAAATAATCAGCCCTATCCATATTATTAGAAATCTTATCCCATTAAGAAGATCATTAAAAGCAAAACCAAAGAATTCGCAACCAAATCATCACTACATTTTGCTTGAAACGTTTTCTACCAGCAATCTGTTTCTCGGCCCTGCAGAAAATGGAAACAAACACGTTTTGTTTTGAATTGAACAGAATGGAGCTCACATAATCCTTGCCAAGCTGCTGCCATTCTTGTTAAAGCAATGGAAATCCTCAGTGGTAGAGTTTCTTTTGCTTCAGTTTCATTAGAGCTCTACAGGCAGCAAATATTTTCAAATGGGTAGAAATTTCAGTTAGCGCAGACTACTTTTAGTCCTATGTAGCGTGAAAATCCATATCCAATTGTCTGTAGCATTTCTGGCACTGTTGATAGGCAAACTGCGAGCAAGTCATTAAAGCTCCAAGAATGACTTTTCAGAGATGAAGCTGGGCTGAAAGTAAATGAAAGGAACCTGGACATTTTTTTTTTTTAAGTGAGAAACACACAAAATTCAAATCATTTTTAGAAATTCAGATTTAAAGGGAAGAATCTGCACAGAGATAACAATTGTTACCACCTATTCTAGAAAATACTCGAACGTAATTCTTCACTAATTGCTTTCAACTGGACAGGTCAATCACTCCCTTGATTCATTTAAAAAAAAAAAATACCACAAACTTTACAATTCATTCCTGCGGGTACACTAAGGAGTGTTGCTTTGCCACTTACGTCATTCTCTGAGCTCTCATTAGGTGGTAGAATGAGGTCAGGTCTAAAGCTTATTAGGGCCTTGGGAAGGGGGGTGCATGTTTAGGGCACCAAGAGAAAGAACCATTTATTTCCAAACTAATACAATACAAGACTTGAAGAAGGTGGGTTGGTTTGAATCGAGCTGAGTTATATTGACTTGAACTCAATCTAAATGAATCAACTGCAGGTCATACCCTTGGTTTTTAAACTAAAATTATCTTTTTCTGAAAGGATCCTTGAAACCATCCTTTAACAAGAACAAAGAAACATCTATCTGTAATTTCTTTTTGGAAACAGTTAACATTTTATAACACTTGATTTAAGAATGGTTTTCTCATATTAGGTATTTGCACATCCATTATTTTCTGTTGGAACCACAAATAAAATAATATTTCTTGCTGCACTTCTTGTTAGCATCTGATTCCACAACTAGTCCCTCAAGATTTAGGAGGGCGGAGACCATGCCTATTTTGTTCACCCAGAACAGGACTAGCTTAGTGCCTGGTGTATAAAACTGTTTAATAAGTACTCAACAATGGATTAAAACAAGTATTTAACAATGAAAATAACTAGAACAATAAGTTAGTCATAATTATGTCATGGCATCTGAAGGAAAAACTTAGACAAAGGAAAATGTTAGTTTTTATATTTATGCTTGATGAAGCTGCAGTAGACGTCACTTCTCTCAATATTATCCCCTAGTTTTCAGTTTGTAGAAGTTGTTTTCTTTGAAGTGCGCTATTCATTATTGACATTGGTTTTGACAACAGGAACAAACTTGAGAATCTGCCAATGTGTTAGGGCATCAAATATGTGTACTGAAACAAACAGAATAGAACTGAGTATTTTAGCCTTGACAATGGACAAAGTTTTTAGCTTCAAAAGTAGATCTTATATATTCATTTGACAGGTAAGGAAACTGAAGCCCAGAGTGGTTAAGGAGCTTGTCAAAGGTGAATAGCCAGGCTGAGGCGGAAGCAGGCACATCTGTTCCACCTAGTGGCCTGCAACTGTTCTGCTCCGTGGGCACCCATGTTGTTATTGACTGTTGAGACTAGATGTCACCCTGGACCTAGGACTCCAAAACTCCTATTCTCTGCAATCTTTTCTTTTGCCTTCACTACATTTTGAGTTAGGAAACCTGAATACAATCCAAGATCTCCTTTATGTTAGCCATATCATATTCTATAAGGCACGGATCTCCTCTGAGCTTCTGTTTCTTCATACATAAATATGAGGATAACAGTACGGACTTTATCAGATTCTTGTGAAGATTAAACACAACATCTCGTGAAAAGTAATGCAATACCCAGCACCCAGGAAGCGTCATTCAAATCTGCATCTGTTGTGAATTCCACATGTTCTCTTGATATTCAGTGTTCAATCCATAATTTCCAAACCCTACCTTGAAATCCATTGTCTAGCCCTTTCTTCAACATCAAAATAGTTGGATCTATGAAGTCATTTTTACCTTGCTCACTGTCTCCCCACATGCCCTACTGGGATTGAGCCTCAGTTGCCTAGCGTGAGTCGTAACTGCTAGACAGCACAACTTCTATTGGTTTCTGAGCCTTCCAAATCCAAATTTCCCCACCTTTCCATGCTGCCTCCTGAGAGTCACCATGTAAACTATTTGTCTGGTTCTGGTTAAGGAGAACCCAATTAAAACAGGGGATATCTTCATAAATTACCTCCTCTCCTCCAGCAGTTTCAAGTTTCTCTCTCCACAGCAGCCTTCAACTTTCTGTGTCCCGGGGTGGTACAACTGTCAAGAAGGAAGTATTCAGGAACCTCTGATTGTGCCATATTGGATCCTGGAATGGTGCTTTACTTCACTCTTTCTGAACATTTACCTAATTGCCCTCCCTTCCCACATGAATGTATCTGCTCCACGGATCATGGGTTCCTTACTCTTTCTCTTGTGATTCTGTTCTTTTTCAATCTTTCATTCCCTCGTTCTTGAGGTCCCAGCCCCTGCCTAGGGATCCCTAATTCGTTACCATCCAAATTCGGGCAATAGCTCAGAGGTTGCTCAGGGGAGTCATGAAATTTTGTGCCACAGCAGGCCTCCGCAGTTAAAAGTCATGTGGACAATTCAGACCATAGACGTGCCATGAAAGCAGCACAAACAACAGTCTGGGAAGCAAATCCTGGAGGCATCAAGAACCAGGCTGGACCCAAGGTGGCATCAAGTTTTAGGTACAATGGAAATCCAGAGGAGTGATTCTCCCAACATCCCTTATGACAACAAGAATTTCAACGACAAGGCATCTGGATTCTTGAGTAGTTGGTTCATTCAGCATTACTTATGAAACATTCATGATCTTAAAAGGTAAAATAAGAACTTACATTAACCAGTACCAATTATAAAAAGTGATGTAATCTTCAGATTAGCACACTGCCAAAGTAAAGAAAACTGCTTCCCTCTGCTTTTCCTTCACAAAGAAAAAATAAACATTGTGTAATAAGATTTTAGGTTACCAGGTGGATTTTACCCAGATGAACCAAAGAACATTCCTTCTGAAGTGTATTTTTTTAAAGTTATGAATGCCTTTTTCTTTACAAAGTTTAATATATGGTAGGATACGAAAATAATATATTCTATCCAGTATTCATTACACTCATGAAAACTAGGAGTTCTAATATACTTTTCTGAAATATTGCTTTACTAAAAATTCAGTTTTAAGTGGAAGTATATGGAAAATTCCCAGAACTTAAGTGTATGAATTTAAATTGGCATTGGACCTACTGTGCTTTTATTTACTTATATAAAAACTCAAGTTATGAAAATATTGGCAAAATGATTTTAACATCTAATAGAGAAAGCAAAATAAACATGTCTGTTAGGCTTTTTTTTTTTTTTTTAAGCCCTTACATTCCTGAGAGATTTTTTTGGTATGTTTGAAAATAAGTTACAAAATTAAGTAGCTATAAATAGGAAGATAAACAGTTCTAGAGTAAGGAAGTGCTGGTTTCCATTTCCAGTTCCACTCACAATGCATGTGGTTTCACAGGCGCTGGTGTAAACTCGTCGAGGAGCTCTGGACACAGGAACACAGGACACAGCATGAAGCCTGAGTGGTAGTTCAGTGAGGACTGAGTCGTGGCAAGGAGGTCTAGAAGTCTAGCACAGTGTCTGACATCTAGTATGTGCTCATAGCACATTGCTTTACTGGATAGACAGACAGTCCAAATGCATGAATTGCTCTAATTCGTTATGGTCAAGACTTAGCTAAAATAACAACCTCCCCCCAACAGCGATGTAAAAACCTTTAAGTGTATCTCTCTCTCTCTTTTTTTAAGATTTTATTCATTTATTTGATGGAGAAAGAGAGAGATCACAAGCAGGCAGAGAGGGGGGAAAGCAGCCTCCCCGCTGAGCAGAGAGCCCGATGTGGGTCTCGATCCCAAGACCCCGAGACCATGACCTTAGCCGAAGACAAAGGCTTAACCACTGACCCACTCAGGTGCCCCAAATGTATCTCTCTTGTACAACAACATTTAGTGAGCAGCGCAGGCTAGCAAGGAACAAGTTTCCTTCCTTCTTGTCTAGGGCATCCTCTGCTACAAGATGGGAGTTAGGTCAAAGCCACCCACACGTACCAGCATGGGTAAAGGGAAGAGGACAGAGAAGCACATATTCAATGTTTTAATGCCCCCATCCAGAGTAGCAAATATCACTTCCACTCAAATCCCAAGAGTCGAACTTAGTCTCAAGGCCACCACTACCTGCAAAGGAGGCTCAGAAATATCACCTGTAGAGGGACAGCCATGAGCCAAGACATGGCATAGTTTTTAAGGAAAAATGTGGGGAAAAGCTCAGTGTATAACTAGTTTGTCCCCCTCAAATCCCTCCAGGCATCACCTAAGTATGTGTGTGTACCTCGCCCATTTGCAGGCACATCCATCTGCTCTCCAAGGTGCGTCCTCAGAGTCCCATCTGCACTGGACCCAGCTCAAGGTCTAGGTTCTCTAGGTAATAGACAATCAAGCTGCCCATTGTCCAATGACCTATGAGCTAAAAGGGCAGTTATCTGTGTCCCCTTCACATCTCCATACCCACAGACCACAGTTTGGAAAAGGGAGGAACAAAATGCAGATTCACTGATGCTCCTTAAAATCTCCTCTTGTAGATTTTCTGCCCTGACGGTTAAATACATGCTTGGCTAGCTCATCTGGCCACAGCTCATTCTGCTTCTCTCAGAGCAATTCTCTTGATCATCATCTTCCTTGGCCCCAGCTGTGGCCATTTGGGAGAAGGTCTTCGTTGTTCGTTGTTGCATGCTGATATCAGAAGTGAACACAGAGTATGTGCTTGCTAGGGTTTAAATAGTCATGGACATTTGTAAATCAGGTTTGGGATTTCGAAAATTTAAGAGGCTTCTTAAGTTTTTTGTTTCTTGGTTGGTTTTTTTTTTTAACTGACTACAGACTTTCTTTAGATTTATCAATTCTTCCATGAATACCGTTTTTCTGTTCCTTGATGTCATCTACAATCTTGCATTGTGTTTCGTTTTTGTGTCTTCTAAAGCTCCTCCAATTTATGAACATTTACAAATTCCCCATTGTATATTCTTGGAATGCAGATTTTTTTTTCCTGAAGTTAATTTATTTATTTACGTAATCTCTATACCCAACGTGGGGCTTGAACTCATGACCCCAAGATCAAGAATCACATGTTCCAGCAACTAAGTCAGCCAGGTGCTGCTTAGTAGGTTTCTTAATTGTTGTATTTCTTCCAGTCAGTCCTGGGTTCCAGCCACCATCACAAAACCCTTTTCTGCACATAGTTCTTAGGCTAGCTTTGATTCCTGGCTTCTGAGATCCATTCTTCTCCACACTTTTTTTTTAATTAACATATAATGTATTATTAGCCCCAGGGGTACAGGTCTGTGGATCGCCAGGTTTACACACTTCACAGCACTCACCATAGCACATAACTTCCCCAATGTCCATAATCCCACCACCCTCTCTGCACCTATTTTAAGGAGATCTGAAACAGCGAGTTTATTTGTAAAGGTAACATTCTTTATCTTGTCTATTTTCTTTTCTTTCTTTCTTTTTTTTTTCTTTACTTTTACTTAATGGTAGTTCTTTGAGAAGCAATAGTTATGAGTCTACCGCTGTTTGAAGTGTAGAAGCAGGAGGAGGTATTTCCAACCCCATCTGTTACATTTTGTCTCCGCTTTTAAATGTGCCAATTCTCGCCTATGCTTATTTCTTTCTTGTAATACTTTGCTAAATCCGCCAAGGACTAACCAAAATGAATTAACATTCTGGAACCATGGCTATAGTTTTGATACATACATTTGATCTGCCTTTCACGTTATCACAGGAGATATTGTTATCAAATATTTTAACAGCATAGGGCCAGGATCTCTAGTCTCCTAACCTGGCGTACACATACCCTCACCTCCCACCGCATGGCCTGCTAATCACACATATTTCAGGTCTGTTAGCATGCAGGTTCCGGGTGCCGATTTCTATACTGGTCACAGAGAAGTTAGGCTGTTGATGGAAAGAGATAGCGTGGTATATTGACTTAAAATAGGGTTACCATGTAACTTATTTGGGTAGCGAAAGAGGATCCTATCTATAACGATCCTCAGACAACAGACGTAAGACAAGACTCTCCCAAGCAAATTGAGACTATTTCACTCTACTTAAAGTTTAAATATTTCAAGTTTAAAAGTCTGTCTCCCTCTCTTTTGACGGTACCAAAGTAAGTGGTCTGCCGGGGGAGTGGCTCCTCCCTGGGTGGGCTTTCAGGGATCCAGATTTCTTCCATTTTCTTTCCCCTCCTTTGCATAGAGAGTTTGCCTCATCTGGTCCGTGATACCGGGCGTTTTAGCTTGAGAGAAAGGGAAGAAGTGTGGAAACATGCTTAAGGCCAAGACCCAGGGTGGCAAACGGTCGCTTCATTGTCATTGCATTGATGACAACTTAGTCATACGCTTACACCTGTATAGTAAGGGAGATTGGGCAATTTTGCTCTCTGGGCAGACAGTTATGGGCACAGCAAAAACTCTGGTGCTATGGAAAAATGAAAGAGAGATTTTGCTGGATTTCAAGCAGCCTCCACCAAAACCGTAACCTTTCTTAAAAGGAATCATTAGCTCATTTGCACTTTGAAGGTAAAATTCTCAGTGTCTGTAGGCTTTCATAAGTTCTTTGAGATAGTATCTTCTTGAGTTTATTAACTCTAGTTCATTTACTAAATATCCTGGTTTGGAAGTATCTTGGGTAGGCCTAAAGCCTTATCCAAACTTATTGACATAGGTGTTCTCTCACCATTATTTTTCATGCTTGTGCTTAGTTTTATAATATTGTGATAGCATACTATCTCCCCTTGATATATATTGATCCCCCCTTTTTTGTGGAGGTTGATAATTACTCTCAATCATGAAATAACAGAATCTTGATTATTACATTATTTAAGAGATTCCTGGCTTTGCCTACCAAAGGAAAATCCTTTTTAAAATGTATCATTCCCTTTTCCCTGCTATCTTAAACAGATTTTATATTTTCCCTTACAGTGTGTAAGAGTTGAGGAACCATCATCAGAGAAGATACCATCCAAGCGTCCTTTGCTGTCTTTTCAAAAAATTCCCAATATTTACCTAGCAATAATAATCATTAAAGAGTTTTTATTCCATTTTAGTGGAGACCATGAACATTTCTTTTTGTGGGGGACTCTAATTCCACACACCCAAGGGGGCTAATGGCTGATTGGATTCTTTGCTTTCCCTGGAATGAGAATTTTCCACCACTTTTCATTACTCAAATAATTAACTTTGGGGCTTAGGGATTTACTAATTGGAGTCTTGACAATCACCTACTGTTAGAGACTTGTTTTGGCAAAACCACTTAAAGGCAGTTTTCATGGGAGAAGGATGACTTAGCTTTCATCATATTCTGAGAGTGCTGAGTCTGAGTCCTTAGTACTTCTTAACCCTTCAACATCCCCTCTTCCATTTCTAGTATTAAGAGTAGTGAAATCTTCTTTATCCATTCGTCTGTTGATGGATATCTAGGTTCTTTCCATAGTTTGGCTATTGTAGACATTGCTGCTATAAACATTCGGGTGCACGTGCCCCTTCGGATCACTACGTTTGTATCTTTAGGGTAAAGACCCAGCAGTGCAATTGCTGGGTCATAGGGTAGTTCTATTTTCAACATTTTGAGGAACCTCCATGCTGTTTTCCAGAGTGGTTGCACCAGCTTGCATTCCCACCAACAGTGTAGGAGGGTTCCCCTTTCTCCGCATCCTCGCCAGCATCTGTCATTTCCTGACTTGTTAATTTTAGCCATTCTGACTGGTGTGAGGTGATATCTCATGGTGGTTTTGATTTGTATTTCCCTGATGCCGAGTGATATGGAGCACTTTTTCATGTGTCTGTTGGCCATCTGGATGTCTTCTTTGCAGAAATGTCTGTTCATGTCCTCTGCCCATTTCTTGATTGGATTATTTGTTCTTTGGGTGTTGAGTGTGCTAAGTTCTTTATAGATTTTGGACACTAGCCCTTTATCTGATATGTCATTTGCAAATATCTTCTCCCATTCTGTCAGTTGTCTTTTGGTTTTGTTAACTGTTTCCTTTGCTGTGCAAAAGCTTTTGATCTTGATAAAATCCCAATAGTTCATTTTTGCCCTTGCTTCCCTTGCCTTTGGCGAAGTTCCTAGGAAGATGTTGCTGCGGCTGAGGTCGAAGAGGTTGTTGCCTGTGTTCTCCTCAAGGATTTTGATGGATTCCTTTCTCACATTGAGATCCTTCATCCATTTTGAGTCTATTTTCGTGTGTGGTGTAAGGAAATGATCCAATTTCATTTTTCTGACACAATGGAATACTATGCAGCCATCAAAAGAAATGAAATCTTGCCATTTGCGACGACGTGGATGGAACTAGAGGGTATCATGCTTAGCGAAATAAGTCAATCGGAGAAAGACAACTATCATATGATCTCCCTGATATGAGGGAGAGGAGATGCAACATGGGGGTTAAGGGGGTAGGAGAAGAGTAAATGAAACAAGATGGGATTGGGAGGGAGACAAACCATAAGTGACTCTTAATCTCACAAAACAAACTGAGGGTTGATGGGGGGAGGGGGGTTGGGAGGGGGGTGGGATTATGGACATTGGGGAGGGTATGTGCTATGGTGAGTTCTGTGAAGTGTGTAAACCTGGTGATTCACAGACCTGTACCCCTGGGGATAAAAATATATTATATGTTTATAAAAAATAAAATTAATAAAAAAAAAAAGAGTAGTGAAATCTCCCTTTGTGTAGAATAGTAAATGTAAAGTAATCAAGTCCTGCGAGATGATTTTTCTCAAGTCTTTTAGCTTTTCTGGGCACATTTGCTGGCCTTGAAGTCAGTTAACAATTCCAGCAAGCCGGCCCAGTACTCAGACTAGGTGTGCTACAGCTGCCTGAAAGACTCGTTGTACTATATGAAGGTTAGGAGTTTTAGAAGTAGAAAAAAAACAGGGATGTGGGGAGGGAGACTGACTCCCTGTCGTGCTAGAGATAAAATCACTTTGCAGAAAAACTGCTTGAAGTTTTAAACTTAAAGCTTAAACTGCTTAAAAACTGCTTAAAAAAATGCCCATTTATTAATAGGTTATGCCAACGTGAACTTATGAAATTACTAAGTGTGAAATGAACAACTAATGAATGAAGGTTGAAAGGTTCATTTTTGTATGTAGGTTATAATTATGGTAGGGGTGACATAGGAGGGTTCTCTTCTGACCCTGCTGTTTTATTGCCATGAAATATCAGAAATATGATGGTGCCTTTTTTTTTCTTTTTGGATTTACCTCACACAGTATATAAAAATAAAGCCCTTCATGGGAATTAAAATGAAAGAGTCCTTTCAGAGTTCCAAAAATATTACCCAAACTCTGCCAAGATTAATATGGTCAAAGTTTCCATGAAAAGCATAATTTCATGGGGGTTATGCCTGTTCAGATGTGTACAAAAAATACCAACTTAATATTCCTTTTTGATATGCACATCAACGAAAAATCAATTTGGTTTATTATACTATTTATATTACCATGTGTAGCATTACTGCAGTTTTTGTCATTAGATGATTGAAGTGTTTTATTTTTTCTAGTTTAACATTAAACATACCAATGATTTACATTTTATAAATCTTTATCATTTATATGTTTATGTAATACTTTGACATGTCTGAGGCCAGTTTGGCAGGTACAATTATGATTTCTTTTCCAATCTTTAACAATGAAGAAAGGAAAACACAGAGAACTACAGTGATTTAAGCAAAATCACATAGCAAGCAAATGGAACAAAAATTCAGATTTCCATATCCAAGTCCAATTATTTTCTGACTACTGAAATACCTACACAATATGCCACAATTGTAGTAAAACTACAAAAAAAAAAAAAAAACAATGGGTTGCATTTAATGTAATTGGGTCAGAGACCTCCACTTTATTCTAAAGCTATGCCTTAATTTTTAGAACCTGCACTGGCCACTTCACATGGTAAAGAAAACAAAGCTCTTGGAAAACAAGGTCACATCGAGACTTGGAGTCTCTGGGTCTGCCCAAGAGAGCTTGAAGAGGAGAGGAAGATGACTGGAGCATTTATGGTAACTATGCTGCCTTTGAGAGATAGCATCGTTGTAACCAATACCATGGTCTCATTAGCGCAAATTCTAATCTGGCTTTGTGTGAGATTTTCCATTTAGTCCTTGATTATTGTCCTTCAGTGGAGAGATCTGGCAAATGATATTTGGGTGACCTCATTCCTTTGAAACATGGGCTTAAGCCAGAAATTAAATTCTGCAAAATGGAAATGGCTTGGAGGGAAAGGGAATATGGAGACTGCACTATAAGTCAGAGAGGTTGTGGACTGAACAAATTAAAAAAAAATGATTGTCTTGGGATTAAATCTGGCATCCCTTTTTAGGATGAAATAACGGTGGTACAGTTCCTGGTAGATGGGTTAGAAAAAGAATTCACAAAATATAGGAGTGTTAGATTTGGTGAGCTATAAGACGAATGAATTTAACTCTAAGGACAATCCAATTTCCCCTAAAGTGGTCATTTAGATGTGGCAGAACATACATAAGACTTGCATCATGTTCTACTTGAATATATTTGCAACAAATTTCCACAACATCTGTAGGTAAAATAAACTTCAAAAATGTCACTGATATGTTGGCTTAATTAAAAGACAAGAGTAAGGGGCGCCTGGGTGGCTCAGTGGGTTAAAGCCTCTGCCTTCGGCTCAGGTCATGATCCCAGGGTCCTGGGATTGAGCCCCGCGTCAGGCTCTCTGCTCAGCGGGGAGCCTGCTTCCTCCTCTCCCTCTGCCTGCCTCTCTGCCTACTTGTGATCTCCGTCTGTCAAATAAATAAATGAAATCTTAAAAAAAAAAAAAAGACAAGAGTAAATTATATCCTGGAATATCCCAGAATTATAGCGTCTCAATTGTAATAGGCTTTATCATGTGATATCTCCTGCAGAGTTAGAATTGTCACATTTAAAGGATCAATTTATTTGAATACTTCACTGTTGTTAAACACAGACATACGTACATACAAAAAATGTAACAAATAAATCTGAAGCATATATATATATATATATATATATATATATATATATGGAAAAAGTCACATATCGGAGATAAATTTATACAGTAACATATATCAGCATACAGAAACTGAGTTTACTCCTTGCAAAAAAAACAATGAAAAAGTGGTGCTTGATGCTCCTTGGAGTGACATGGTGTAGCAAAAGGACATACATTGGTGATCCAGCTGGACCTTGGTTCAGTGTGTAATTTTCTAAATGCAATGTGTAAATTTCTAAATGTAAATTTCTTGGGGCATCTGTGTGGCTCCATCCTTTAAGCATCTGCCTTCAGCTCAGGTCATGATCCTAGGACTCTGGAATCGAACCTTGCTTCAGGCTCCTTGTTCAGCAGGGAATCTGCTTCTCCCTCTCTCTCTCTGCTGCTTTCCCTGTTTGTTCTTTCTCTCTCTGTGTCAAACATATATTTTTTTAAAAATGTAAATTTATTAATTTTCCTGATCCTCAATTTCCTCATCTGTGTAATGGGGTTGGTAATAAAATGAGATGAGAAGTTCTTGGCATTCAGTAGGAATGTCGCCTTTTCTACCCTTGTTATATTTGTTTCATATGGTGGAATAAGTTTTGGCATCCAATACCTGTTTTGCTAGCAGGGTAAAACTTTATAAGTCCACTGCCATTCATTAGTGGACTGTAATATTTTTAACAACCATAGTTTTGTGGTTTGAAAAAAATTTATGGGATGTAAATTTACATTTCAATTGTATGTCACTTTCTACTACTTGTTCACAGATTTGACTCCTCAAACTATGACATTATCGCAAGTCGGAAATTTTCCAATGCTTTGCAAATGACTTAGAAACGAGTACTACTCATAACATTTTTGCTTGTCTCTACTATGTTTCCAACACTTTCAACTAGCTCATTCTGAGTTCAGGTCATAAACCAACCCCTTATTCATTTGTTAAAGATGGACCACAGGAATGAATGAATGTTACATTATAACTCAGCAGAGTCACATACTCTAATCTGGTAACAATGGGACTATAACTATTGCTGATTTTAGGATTTCAGAAGCCACATTTGCTGAGCTGACAGCATAATTGCTTAGAGCCTGAAAAAACAAGGATTCAGACAAATTGGTCACTCATAAACACAAGATTTCATGCTCTGTCTGAATTTTTCCCCGGTTGTGGTAATATTGGGGGAATTGCCAGGTTTCAGAGTTTCTTGGTCACTCACATTCCATTTTATCAGAATAACCATCTCCACAGAAATGTTTAGGCTGCATCGCATGTAGCATAATTTTGACAACCTAATCAAGCACTAAGGCATGTTCAGGTTAAGGTTCCTTGTGATGGCCCGTATTTATGATTTACAAAGCTGTTTTATTTGCACTGATGTGTAAACCCTAGGAGCCATTTCTCAACCACTTCTCTTCATGCCCATAAAAGTCTTAAATATGTTTTCCCTTCTTCTCCAGGTCAGTAACACATTCAGACTTCCAATTAAATATGTTGACTTTTTAGCTTCATTACTTACAACATTATAATATTGACTTTGGCCTATAAAATCTGCCTTATGTATCATTGTAGAAAACAAAGTATCATACAGTGACTTATGAGACATTTTGAGTTTTCTGTTAAGCTTACAGTAGTGTATTAGTATGATTAATTGTGGGTGAACTGAGCCTAAGTCCAAATACCCTAAAAAGAATGACTTTTCAGTGGTTGAGAAGAATTTCAAGCTGGGTTGAAAGATCTGTTGGTTTTGCTGCCCACGATTCAATCACCTTCCTTTGATAACAGTGTTCTGATATTTTTTGGAAAGCCTTGACATTCCTCTTTACTCTCATTCTCCATGGTTTTGAGGTTCCTGGTACCATCCCCAGGCTTCAAATATGGGGATAATTCTGGTCGGGACCATTGGCATATCCCACACTTCTGGCTACAATGGTTGCATTAAGGATGGTCACATGATGGGTGCCTAGGTGGCTCAGTGGGTTAAAGCCTCTGCCTTCAGCTCAGGTCATGATCTCAGGGTCCTGGGATAGAGTCCCACATCGGGCTCCCTGCTCAGCAGGGAGCCTGCTTCTCTCTCTCTCTCTCTCTCTGCCTTTCTGCCTACTTGTGATCTCTGTAAAATAAATAAATAAAAGCAAAAAAAAAGAAAAAGAATGGTCACATAACATAAGCTTTCTAAAGAGAATTGACCATAGGATTTTTTTTTTTTTACTATTGGGGGGGAACAGAATTCTTTTTCCGGTGGGGCTGCTGAACTGTTATATTGTACCTCTGGGGATGTAAAAGACACCTTGCTATCATGTCAACAGAACCTTCCCTAGAATGAAGCCCACAATTCGAAAACCAGAGCTAAAATACAAAGACAGGCTGCTTGCAACAGTGTTTAATCTTGGTTTGCCTAAAGAAATATTTACTCTTGGAATTTAAAATATGTGAGACATTTTCCTTGTATATGTGATTGGTTCGTTAGAGCAATTTCTAATTGGATTTCTGCAACCAAAATAATCTAGCTCCTATCTATTCTTTGTGTTTGGAAAAACACCCTTATTCCCCTGAGTTGATTAGGTTCTTTGGTAGCAATCACATACCTAGTACCTCCCCTTCTCCGTACTTTACATATTCACAATTACTTTGTAAATATTCTTTTAGTGTTTGTCTCCTCCGCTAAATCATATACTCCATGAAGTCAGGGAATTGTGATTTGCATACTGCTGCCTCCCCATCACCTAGCCCCCGTTCTTGGAACACAAAAAATACCCAGTAATAATTTCCCTATAAAATACACAAACCAGGGCATATAGGGGCCTCAGTGGTTGAGCGATCCACTCTTGATTTTGGCTCAGGTCATGATCTCGGGGTCCCGATATCAAGTCCCGCACTGAAGAGCTGGTCTGGCCCCAGGCTCAGGGAGGAATCTGTTTGAGATTCTCTCTCTCTCTCTCTCTCTCTCAATCTCTCTCTCTCCTTCTCCCTTTGGCCCTCCCCCTGCTCACATGCATGCACATGCTCTCTCTTTCTAAAATAAATAAATAAATCTTAAAAAAAAAAAAACCCACAACTTAAGGGCGGAGGGAGTCTGAGGGCAGCAGGATGTCCACCATTCAGCTTTGTCCCTACCCTAGTTCTGCAGGTTTGTTTCTATGAAAGGAAGACTTTAAAGGAAAAACAAACAAGGGAGGGGCTATTTCTGGTTGTCCCACGCAACAGAACAGAAACACCAACAACAAGAGAGATGTTCTCCCTACTTCTCCACAGGTGACCTTTTATTGGGCTTTTGCACAAGGAAGCCATCGGGGTACTGCAGTGGTGTCTGGATGGGAAAATGGCCACAGCTCTTAGGACATTTAGAATTAGCAAAATGTGCCTGGTAGAAGTCTCTGGGCATCTGACTGGACAAGGAGACCCACTGCTCTGCCGATTCCCCCTCAGAAACATACTTGGTGAGCTTTTTAGAAGTGTCTGGAAAGAATCTGGCAGGTTGCTCATGTCCTGTGTGATCAGGTAGAATTAAGGAAAGGCTAGTGACAGTGCTGGTGTTACTTAGTGGGGCTCTATCTCTTTCTTCAGGTTAGTGAGACCTGGAGAAGCGCGTGCACACACACATACATTTACAGACCAATATATGTATAACACACACACACGTACATATACGCACATAGACACACACACACATGCACACACACGTACACACACACAGACAACACATACAGCGCCATCATTATATGGGAAGGGGAGTGCACATTCATACTCCTGGGGACACGGGAGGCAGAAAGTCAAGATGGAAGCTACCTCCCAAGG
Source organism: Lutra lutra (assembly GCF_902655055.1). NCBI lineage: Eukaryota > Metazoa > Chordata > Mammalia > Carnivora > Mustelidae > Lutra > Lutra lutra. Next base: position 16,797,367 of record NC_062279.1, read on the forward strand.
AGAAGATGATGGGCTCCCTACAGACCTGCATCTGTCCCTTCTGCAACCATAAGAAATCTTATTCCATCAAAATGGGCCAAGTGTGCAACACCAACACCAAGTTATATCTCATACTGCATGTAAACCCACACACACACACATACACACATACTATCCAACTATGGGTCATATAATAATATATATTTAATACATATAAATAATTTTATATGATATACATTTTTTCTTTTTCTGTTTTTAATCTGTCTACAATGGCCTAGCTATTATCTTGATTAACTGCATTTATTATAGTTACTGAAAAATCTAGTAACTGTCTTTAGCGAATAAGTCACACTTTAAGCACTGAACACCTCATGGGTTTGGCTCTACCCACTTCTTGTTTTTTTTCTTTTTTTAACATATAATGTGTTATTTGTTTTAGAGCTACAGGTCTGTGATTCATCAGTCTTACACAATTCACAGCACTCACCATAGCACATACCCTCCCCAATGTCCATTACCCAGCCACCCTATCTCTCCCACCTCCCTCCCCTCCAGCTACCCTCAGTTTGTGTCCTGAGATTAAGAGTCTCTTATGGTTTGTCTCCCTCTCTGGTTTCATCTTGTTTAATTTTTTTCTCTCCCTTCCCCTATGATCCTCTGTCTTGTTTCTCAAATTCCTCATATCAGTGAGATCACATGATAATTGTCTTTCTCTGATTGACTTATTTCACTTAGCGTAATACCTTCTGGTTCCATCCGCATCATTGCAAATGGCAATATTTCGGGTTTTTTGATGGCTGCATAGTATTCCATTGTATGTATATGTGTGTGTGTGTGTGTGTGTGTGTGTGTGTGTGTGTGTGTATCTCATATCTTATTTATTCATTCATCTGTTGATGGACATCTAGGCTCTTTCCATATTTTGGCTGTTGTGGACATTGCTGCTATAAACATTGGGATGCACATGCCCCTTCGGATCACTACATTTGTATCTTTAGGGTAAATACCCAGGAGTGCAATTGCTGGGTCATAGGGTAGTTCTATTTTCAACTTTTTGAGGAACCTCCATACTGTTTTCCAGAGTGGCTGCACCAGCTTGCATTCCCACTAACAGCACCTCTACCTGCTTCTGTGTGATGCTGAGACCAAAGTAGATCTCCACCTTCTAGAGTACTCTACAGAACAAATGCCTCTCAAAGTTCATGGTTAGCCAGAAATGCCTTGTCCCCCATGTAAATGGTGATAAGGCATAACTATATGTACATGGTCCTAAATTGTGGTGAGAAGAAAGACACTTTACTGTTAAATACTTTCTGAAAGTTCCTCTCCCATTGCAAAAGATGTTAATTCTATGTTTCTTCCTAAACTGCACTATCAGAAACTTTGGTCTTCCCATCTAGGTTTTACTGGTTATAAATGCAGAAAAAAGATTCATAGTTAAATATGCACCTCCTTTGAGACATTTTTTGGAGAAATAAATTCTGTAAGAAGCTTTAAAGTTTTATAACTTAAAACATCAAGTTTATAAAGTAACACATTTGGGATTAACCACTCCAGGTATGCGGGTCTGGTGTTGAGCTGGGAAAACATACACTCACATATTTTATCATGAGATTTCCTTTATTAAGGAAAAATACTTAAGCACTTAGAAAAAAATTATTTCACACAACAAAGAAAATGGATTTACTTTGTTTCCCTATTAACTGACAACCCATCTTTCCCATTCTTGCCACAAGATCAATTGCATGCCCTGTTAAAACTCATTAAAAAGATTTTATCAGAGTTCATGAAGATGGCTCACTAGCTCTTCAGGTCTCAAGGCCCACTAATATTTTCACCATCTACAAATGCATATGGATTCCACACAGATTTGCCAACACCTCCATTGCTATTTCTTTCCAAGGTTACATGTGAAGATTCCATGTGCCGACCAACTGGGAAAACCAAGAACTTAATGTTCTTCAATGTTTGTTTGTTGTTTTTTTTGTTTTTTTTGTTTGTTTGTTTTGTTTTTTTTTTTTTATCCAAAATCTGTTTATTGGGGTAGTGTCCCACTCATGCTGACTCCGGGTGCTTTTAGTGCTGCTTCCGCCTGAAGGAGCATCCTTCTGTAAGCCTCGCCTTTCCTCCCGTGGGCTGGCAGAGGACAGTGGAGCAGCCCACACACAGAACTACCGTTTGTGCGTGGCTGAAGACGGTGGTGATTTTGTAGCATCCCGGGCACTTCACGTCCATGAAGTAGGAGTTGGGGCTCTGCACCAGGCGCTTCTTCTTGTGCTTCCTCTTCTCCTCTTCCGGGGACGGATGCAGGAGGTCCTTCGCGAGAGGCATGTTCTCGTGGGGAGGTCGTCACCGCCGGAAAGGGTGTTTGTTTTTTTTTAAATTCAGGGACTAGAACTTGCTAGATTGGATGGCTATAAGTTAGATTAATTAAAAGTTTAAAAAAATGTTTTTATTTTCTTTTCTACTCTCTCTCTCACACACACACTTTTAGCTCCTTTTCTCCTGTATGTAAAGATATAAAAAATAGACCAAGTGGTGTTTAGAACTATGAGACTAACTCCGAGGGTCTATGTTTTTTTTTTTAATTTTATTTTTTATAAACATATAATATATTTTTATCCCCAGGGGTACAGGTCTGTGAATCACCAGGTTTACACACTTCACAGCACTCACCATAGCACATACCCTCCCCAATGTCCATAATCCCACCCCCCCTCCCAACCTCCCTCCCCCCATCAACCCTCAGTTTGTTTTGTGAGATTAAGAGTCACTTATGGTTTGTCTCCCTCCCAATCCCATCTTGTTTCATTTACTCTTCTCCTACCCCCTTAACCCCCCATGTTGCATCTCCTCTCCCTCATATCAGGTAGATCGTATGATAGTTGTCTTTCTCCGATTGACTTATTTCGCTAAGCATGATACCCTCTAGTTCCATCCACGTCATCGCAAATGGCAAGATTTCATTTCTTCTGATGGCTGCATAGTATTCCATTGTGTATATATACCACATCTTCTTTATCCATTCGTCTGTTGATGGACATCTAGGTTCTTTCCATAGTTTGGCTATTGTAGACATTGCTGCTATAAACATTCGGGTGCACGTGCCCCTTCGGATCACTACGTTTGTATCTTTAGGGTAAAGACCCAGCAGTGCAATTGCTGGGTCATAGGGTAGTTCTATTTTCAACATTTTGAGGAACCTCCATGCTGTTTTCCAGAGTGGTTGCACCAGCTTGCATTCCCACCAACAGTGTAGGAGGGTTCCCCTTTCTCCGCATCCTCGCCAGCATCTGTCATTTCCTGACTTGTTAATTTTAGCCATTCTGACTGGTGTGAGGTGATATCTCATTGTGGTTTTGATTTGTATTTCCCTGATGCCGAGTGATGTGGAGCACTTTTTCATGTGTCTGTTGGCCATCTGGATGTTGTCTTTGCAGAAATGTCTGTTCATGTCCTCTGCCCATTTCTTGATTGGATTATTTGTTCTTTGGGTGTTGAGTGTGCTAAGTTCTTTATAGATTTTGGACACTAGCCCTTTATCTGATATGTCATTTGCAAATATCTTCTCCCATTCTGTCAGTTGTCTTTTGGTTTTGTTAACTGTTTCCTTTGCTGTGCAAAAGCTTTTGATCTTGATAAAATCCCAATAGTTCATTTTTGCCCTTGCTTCCCTTGCCTTTGGCGAAGTTCCTAGGAAGATGTTGCTGCGGCTGAGGTCGAAGAGGTTGTTGCCTGTGTTCTCCTCAAGGATTTTGATGGATTCCTTTCTCACATTGAGATCCTTCATCCATTTTGAGTCTATTTTCATGTGTGGTGTAAGGAAATGATCCAATTTCATTTTTCTGCATGTGGCTGTCCAATTTTCCCAACACCATTTATTGAAGAGGCTGTCTTTTTTCCATTGGACATTCTTTCCTGCTTTGTCGAAGATTAGTTGACCATAGAGTTGAGGGTCTATTTCTGAGCTCTCTATTCTGTTCCATTGATCTATGTGTCTGTTTTTGGGCCAGTACCATGCTGTCTTGATGATGACAGCTTTGTAATAGAGCTTGAAGTCCGGAATTGTGATGCCACCAACTTTGGCTTTCTTTTTCAATATTCCTTTGGCTATTCGAGGTCTTTTCTGGTTCCATATAAATTTTAGGATTATTTGTTCCATTTCTTTGAAAAAAATGGATGGTACTTTGATAGGAATTGCATTAAATGTGTAGATTGCTTTAGGTAGCATAGACATTTTCACAATATTTATTCTTCCAATCCAGGAGCATGGAACATTTTTCCATTTCTTTGTGTCTTCCTCAATTTCTTTCTTGAGTACTTTATAGTTTTCTGTGTATAGATTCTTAGTCTCTTTGGTTAGGTTTATTCCTAGGTATCTTATAGTTTTGGGTGCAATTGTAAAAGGGATTGACTCCTTAATTTCTCTTTCTTCTGTCTTGTTGTTGATGTAGAGAAATGCAAATGATTTCTGTGCATTGATTTTATATCCTGACACTTTTGATCAGGAAGGGATACTGTACTTTGTCAAATGCTTTTTCAGCATCTATGGAGAGTATCATATGGTTCTTGTTCTTTCTTTTATTAATGTGTTGTATCACATTGATTGATTTGCGGATGTTGAACCAACCTTGCAGCCCTGGAATAAATCCCACTTGATCGTGGTGAATAATCCTTTTAATGTACTGTTGAATCCTATTGGCTAGTATTTTGGCGAGAATTTTTGCATCTGTGTTCATCAAGGATATTGGTCTGTAATTCTCTTTTTTGATGGGATCCTTGTCTGGTTTTGGGATCAAGGTGATGCTGGCCTCATAAAATGAGTGTGGAAGTTTTCCTTCCATTTCTATTTTTTGGAACAGTTTCAGGAGAATAGGAATTAGTTCTTCTTTAAATGTTTGGTAGAATTCCCCTGGGAAGCCATCTGGCCCTGGGCTTTTGTTTGTTTGGAGATTTTTGATGACTGTTTCAATCTCCTTAGTGGTTATGGGTCTGTTCAGGCTTTCTATTTCTTCCTGGTTCAGTTGTGGTAGTTTACATGTCTCTAGGAATGCATCCATTTCTTCCAGATTGTCAAATTTGTTGGCGTAGAGTTGCTCATAGTATGTTCTTATAATTGTCTGTATTTCTTTGGTGTTCGTTGTGATCTCTCCTCTTTCATTCATAATTTTATTTATTTGGGTCCTTTCTCTTTTCTTTTTGATAAGTCTGGCCAGGGGTTTATCAATCTTATTAATTCTTTCAAAGATCCAGCTCCTAGTTTCGTTGATTTGTTCTATTGTTTTTTTGGTTTCTATTTCATTGATTTCTGCTCTGATCTTTATGATTTCTCTTCTCCTGCTGGGTTTAGGCTTTCTTCTTGTTCTTTCTCTAGCTCTTTTAGGTGTAGGGTTAGGTTGTGTATTTGAGACCTTTCTTGTTTCTTGAGAAAGGCTTGTACCACTATATATTTTCCTCTCAGGACTGCCTTTGTTGTGTCCCACAGATTTTGAACCGTTGTGTTTTCATTATCATTTGTTTCCATGAATTTTTTCAATTCTTCTTTAATTTCCTGGTTGACCCATTCATTCTTTAGAAGGATGCTGTTTAGTCTCCATGTATTTGGGTTCTTTCCAAATTTCCTCTTGTGATTGAGTTCTAGCTTCAGAGCATTGTGGTCTGAAAATATGCAGGGAATGATTCCAATCTTTTGATAACGGTTGAGACCTGATTTAGGACCGAGAATGTGATCTATTCTGGAGAATGTTCCATGTGCACTAGAGAAGAATGTGTATTCTGTTGCTTTGGGATGAAATGTTCTGAATATATCTGTGATGTCCATCTGGTCCAGTGTGTCATTTAAGGCCTTTATTTCCTTGTTGATCTTTTGCTTGGATGATCTGTCCATTTCAGTGAGGGGAATGTTAAAATCCCCTACTATTATTGTATTCTTGTCGATGTGTTTCTTTGATTTTGTTATTAATTGGTTTATATAGTTGGCTGCTCCCACGTTAGGGGCATAGATATTTAAAATTGTTAGATCTTCTTGTTGGACAGTTCCTTTGAGTATGATATAGTGTCCTTCCTCATCTCTTATTATAGTCTTTGGCTTAAAATCTAATTGATCTGCTATAAGGATTGCCACTCCTGCTTTCTTCTGATGTCCATTAGCATGGACACCCCCTCACTTTAAACCTGGAGGTGTCTTCGGGTTTAAGATGAGTTTCTTGTAGGCAACATATAGATGGGTTTTGTTTTTTTATCCATTCTGATACCCTGTGTCTTTTGATTGGGGCATTTAGCCCATTAACATTCAGGGTAAGTATTGAGAGATATGAATTTAGTGCCATTGTATTGCCTGTAAGGTGACTGTTATTGTATATTGTCTCTGTTTCTTTCTGATCTACTACTTTGAGGGTCTCTCTTTGCTTAGAGGACCCCTTTCAATATTTCCTGTAGAGCTGGTTTGGTATTTGCAAATTCTTTCAGTTTTTGTTTGTCCTCAAAGCTTTTAATCTCTCCTTCTATTTTCAATGATAGCCTAGCTGGATATAGTATTCTTGGCTGCATGTTTTTCTCGTTTAGTACTCTGAATATATCATGCCAGCTCTTTCTGGCCTGCCAGGTCTCTGTGGATAAGTCTGCTGCCAATCGAATGTTTTTACTATTGTATGTTACAGACTTCTTTTCCCGGGCTGCTTTCAGGATCTTCTCTTTGTCACTAAGACTTGTAAATTTTACTATTAGGTGACGGGGTGTGGACCTATTCTTATTGATCTTGAGGGGGCTTCTCTGAACCTCCTGGATTTTGATGCTTGTTCCCTTTGCCATATTGGGGAAATTCTCTCCAATAATTCTCTCCAATATACCTTCTGCTCCCCTCTCTGTTTCCTCTTCTTCTGGAATCCCAATTATTCTAATGTTGTTTCGTCTTATGGTGTCACTTATCTCTCGAATTCTCCCCTCATGGTCCAGTAGCTGTTTGTCCCTCTTTTGCTCAGCTTCTTTATTCTCTGTCATTTGGTCTTCTATATCGCTAATTCTTTCTTCTGCCTCATTTATCCTAGCAGTGAGAGCCTCCATTTTTTATTGCACCTCATTAATAGCTTTTTTGATTTCAACTTGGTTAGATTTTAGTTCTTTTATTTCTCCAGAAAGGGCTTTTATATCTCCCGAGAGGGTTTCTCTAATATCTTCCATGCCTTTTTCGAGCCCGGCTAGAACCTTGAGAATCGTCATTCTGAACTCTAGATCTGACATATTACCAATGTTTGTATTGATTAGGTCCCTAGCCTTTGGTACTGCCTCTTGTTCTTTTTTTTGTGGTGAATTTTTCCGCCTTGTCATTTTGTCCAGATAAGAGTAAATGAAGGAGCAAGTAAAATACTAAAAGGGTGGCAACAACCCCAGGAAAATATGCTTTAGCCAAATCAGAAGAGATCCCAAATCGTGAGGGGGGAGAAAGTGGATAAAAAGAGGTTCAGAAAGAAAAAAAAAAGAAAGAAAAAAAGAAACAACTAAAAAAAGAAAACCAATAAAGAAAAAATATAAAAAGGAAAAAAATATATATATATTAGATAAACTAGTTAGAAAACATTAAAAAAGAAACGGTAAAAGTTAAAAAAATTTAGCAGAAGAAGAAAAAAAAATTGAAAGACAAAAGAAAAAAAATTAACTGCAAGGCTAAAGAATCATGGGGAGAAAGCCATGAGTTCCGTGCTTTGCTTTCTTCTCCTCTGGAATTCCGCTGCTCTCCTTGGTATTGAAACTGCACTCCTCGGTAGGTGAACTTGGTCCTGGCTGGGTTTCCCGTTGATCTTCTGGGGGAGGGGCCTGTTGTAGTGATTCTCAAGCATCTTTGCCCCAGGCGGAGTTGCACCACCCTTACCCGGGGCCGGTCTGAGTAATCCGCTCCGGTTTGCTTTCGGGAGCTTTTGTTCCCTGAGCGCTTTCCGTAGAGTCTGGAGGACAGGAATGAAGATGGCGGCCTCCCGGTCTCCGGCCCAGAGGAGCCAAGAGCCCGGGGCCCCACTCCTCAGTGCGCCCTCAGAGAACAGCGCCCAGTTACTCCCGTCACCATGGCCTCCGGCCGCGCTCCGAGCTGACCGAGCCTGCGACCGGTTCAAGGTAACCCCGAGCTTAGAGCTTACTCCTCGGCTCTGTCTCTGTAGCCAGCTTCCCCGTTCTAATACGTGTAAGCTCTGCGACACTCAGACACCCCCGATCCTTCTGTGACCCTGCGGGACCTGAGGCCACGCTGACCCTGCATGGGCTTCACCCCGGTTAAGCCTCTGGAGCGATGTCCCTCAGCGGAACAGACTTTTAAAAGTCCTGATTTTGTGCTCCGTTGCTCCGCCACTTGCCGGGAGCCGGCCCCTCCCCCCGCGGTCTATCTTCCCGTCGCTTTGGATTCACTTCTCCGCCAGTCCTACCTTTCAGATAGTGGTTGATTTTCGGTTTCTAGAGTTGCTGTTCTTCTTCTCTTCGATCTCCCGTTGGATTTGTAGGTGTTTGCAATCTTTAGATGAGCTATCTAGCTGATCTCCCGCTACCTGAAGTAGTCTCAGCCTGCTACTTCTCCACCATCTTGACTCCCTAAAAAACTATGTTTTTATGAAATGTATCACTGATCACTGATAATGACCAGATGTAAATTCCACCCTTATTGGAAATAATAGAATGTAGCACAATAAAGCTTCATTTATTGGGGACCATACTACTGAATTTACCAAATACTTAGAATTTTTTCTCTTCATTTAT